>NW_028270176.1:20338915-20650165 GCF_037043375.1 Chiloscyllium plagiosum | reverse complement strand
ATGGGGAGAGAGAGAGATGGGAAGGGGGGAAGAGAGAGAGAGGAGGGGAGAGAGAGAGGGGGTGGAAGAGAGAGAGAGGGGGTGGAAGAGAGAGAGAGAGAGGAGGGGAGAGAGAGAGGGGGGGTGGAGAGAGAGAGAGAGGAGGGGGAGAGAGAGATGGGGGGAGAGAGAGGGGGGATAGAGAGAGGGGTGGTGAGAGAGGGGAGAGGGAGAGAGAGAGGGAGAGATAGGCAGGAGAGAGAGATTGGAGGGTGGGAGAGAGGAGGGGCACGGAGAGAGAGAGGGGGCAGAGAGAGAGATGGGGAGGAGAGAGAGAGAGTGGAGAGACAGAGCGAGGGGGAGAGAGAGTGAGGGGGGGGAGAGAGAGTGAGGGGGGAGAGAGAGAGAGTGGGTGGAGAGAGAGAGTGGGTGGAGAGAGAGAGAGTGGGTGGAGAGAGAGAGCGAGAGAGTTGGTGGAGAGAGAGAGAGGGGGGGAGAGAGAGAGAGAGTGGGGGAGAGAGGGGGGCGAGAGAGAGAGGGGGGAATAGAGGGGAGAGAGAGGGGGGAGAGGGAGAGGGGGAGAGAGAGAGAGGGTGGAGAGAGAGAGGGGGATAGAGAGAGGGGGGGAGAGAGAGAGAGGGGGAGAGAGAGAGAGGGGGGATAGAGAGAGGGGGTGGTGAGAGAGAGAGGGAGGGAGAGAGAGAGGGGGGAGAGGGAGAGAGAGAGGGGGAGAGAGGAGAGAGGGAGAGAGAGAGTGGGGGGGAGAGAGAGAGAGAGGGGAGAGAGAGAGAGGGGGAGAAAGAGAGAGGGGTGAGAGAGAGGGGGAGAGGCGGGAGATTGAGAGAGAGTGGGAGAGAGGGAGAGAGGGAGAGAGAGGGGGGAGAAAGGGGGCAGAGAGAGAGAGAGAAGGGGGTGGAGAGGAGAGAGAGGGGAGAGGAGGAGAGGGGGAGGCAGAGGGCAGAGGGAGAGAGAGGGGAGAGGGAGAGATGGGGGAGAGGGAGAGATGGGGGGAGAGAGAGAGGGGGGGAGAGAGAGAGGGGGAAGAGAGAGAGAGAGAGAGAGGAGGGGAGAGAGAGTGAGGGGAGAGAGAGCGAGGGGAGAGGAGAGAGGAGGGGAGAGAGAGAGAGGGGGAAGAGAGAGAGAGGGGAAGAGAGAGGAGGGAGGAAGAGAGAGAGAGGAGGGGAGAGAGAGAGAGTGGGGGAGAGAGAGAGGGGGAGAGAGAGGGGAAGAGAGAGAGAGGGTGGGACAGAGAGGAGGGAAGAAGAGAAAGAGAGAGGAGGGGAGAGAGAGAGTGGGGGAAGAGAGAGAGGGGTAAGAGAGAGAGAGAGAAGGAAGAGAGAGAGGGGTTGAACAGAGAGAGTGGGGGGAGAGAGAGAGAAGGGGTGAGAGAGAGGGAAGAGAGAGAGGGGGGCAGAGAGAGAGAGAAGGGGGGTAGAGGAGAGAGCGGGGAGAGAGCGAGTGGGGGAGAGAGAGAGAGAGAGAGGGAGTGGAGATAGGGGGGGAGAGAGAAGCGGTGAGAGAGAGGGGGGAGAGAGAGAGGGGGAAGAGAGAGAGAGAAGGGTGGGAGAGAGAGGAGGGAGGAAGAGAGAGAGAGAGGGGGAGAGAGAGAGGGGAAGAGAGAGAGGAGGGAGGAAGAGAGAGAGGGGTGAAGAGAGAGAGGGGGAGGAGGAGCGAGTGGGGGGGAGAGAGAGAGATGGAGTGGGAGCGGGGGAGAGAGAGAGAGGGGGAGAGAGAGGGGGTGGGAGGAGAGATGGGGAGGGAGAGAGAGGGGGAGAGAGAGCGAGGGGGGCGGAGAGAGTGAGTGGGTGGAGAGAGAGAGAGTGGGTGGAGAGAGAGAGAAAGAGAGTGGGTGGAGAGAGAGGGGGGTGAGAGAGAGAGTGGGGGAGAGAGAGAGAGGGGGAGAGAGGGGGGACAGAGAGGGGGGGGGAGTGAGGGGGAGAGGGGGGGAGGGGGAGAGAGAGAGGGGGAGAGAGAGAGAGGAGGGGAGAGAGAGAGAGGAGGGGAGAGAGAGAGAGGAGGGGAGAGAGAGAGAGGAGGGGAGAGAGAGGGGGGAAGAGAGAGAGAGGGGGGAAGAGAGAGAGAGGAGGAAGAGAGAGGAGGGGAAGAGAGAGAGAGGAGGGGAGAGAGAGAGAGGAGGGAGAGAGAGTGGGGGTAGAGAGAGAGAGGGAGTGGAGAGAGAGAGGGGGAGAGAGAGAGGTGGGGAGAGAGGGGGAAGAGGAGAGAGAGGGGGAAGAGAGAAAGAGGAGGAAGAGAGAGGAGGGGAAAGAGAGAGAGGAGGGGAAGAGAGAGAGAGGAGAGGAAGAGAGAGAGAGGAGGGGAAGAGAGAGAGTGGGGGGGGGAGAGAGAGGGGGGAAGAGAGAGAGGGGGAGGAGGGAGGGGGGGAGAGGGGTGGGGAGAGAGAGAAGGGGGAGAGGGAGGGGGAGAGGGGGAGAGAGGAGAGAGTGGAGAGTGGGGGGAGAGAGAGTGGGGAGAGAGAGAGAGGGGAGGAAGAGAGAGGGGTGAGAGAGGGGAGAGGAGGGGGAGTGAGAGAGAGTGGGAGAGAGGGAGAGAGAGAGAGGGGAGAGAGGGGAGAGAGAGAGAAGGGGGTGGAGAGGGAGAGAGAGGGGAGAGGAGGAGAGAGAGGGGGGAGAGGGGGAGAGGGAGAGAGAGAGGGGGAGAGGGAGAGATGGGGTGAGAGGGAGAGATGGTGGGAGAGAGAGAGAGGGGGAGACAGAGCGAGTGGAGGGAGAGAGAGAGAGGGAGTGGAGAGAGAGTGAGGGGAGAGAGAGCGAGGGGGAGAGGAGGGGAGAGAGAGAGAGGAGGAAGAGGGAGAGAGGGGAAGAGAGAGGAGAGGAGAGAGAGAGGAGGGGAGAGAGAGAGAGGGGGAGAGAGAGAGAGAGGGGGGAGAGAGAGGGGGAAGAGAGAGAGAGGGTGGGAGAGAGAGGAGGGAGGAAGAGAAAGAGAGAGGAGGGGAGAGAGAGAGTGGGGAAGAGAGAGAGGGGGGTAAGAGAGAGAGAGAGAGAAGGAAGAGAGAGGGGGTTGAACAAGAGAGGTGGGGGAGAGAGCGAGTGGGGGAAGAGAGAGAGGGGGTAAGAGAGAGATAGAAGGAAGAGAGAGAGGGGTTGAACAGAGAGAGTGGGGAGAGAGAGAGAGGGGAGAGAGAGAGGGAAGAGAGAGAGGGGGGGCAGAGAGAGAGAGAAGGGGTAGAGGAGGAGAGAGAGCGGGGAGAGAGCGAGTGGGGAGAGAGAGAGAGGGAAGTGGAGATTGGGGGAGAGAGTGGCGGGGAGAAAGAGGGGGGGAGAGAGAGAGGGTGAAGAGAGAGAGAGGGTGGGAGAGAGAGGAGGGAGGAGAGAGAGAGAGGAGGGGAGAGAGAGTGGGGGAAGAGAGAGAGGAGGGAGGAAGAGAGAGAGGGGGTGAAGAGAGAGAGGGGGAGAGAGCGAGTGGGGGGGAGAGAGAGAGATGGAGTAGAGGGGGGAGAGAGAGAGAGGGAGAGAGAGAGAGGGGTGGGAGAGAGAGGGGGAGGGAGAGAGAGGGGAGAGAGCGAGGGGGGCGAGAGAGTGAGTGGGTGGAGAGAGAGAGAGAGTGGGTGGAGAGAGAGAGAGAGAGTGGGTGGAGAGAGAGGGGGGTGAGAGAGAGAGTGGGGAGAGAGAGAGAGGGGGGAGAGAGGGGGGAGAGAGGGGGGAGAAGAGGGGGAGAGTGAGAGGGGGAGGGGGGGGAAGGGGGGAGAGAGAGAGAGGGGGAGAGAGAGAGAGGAGGGGGAGAGAGAGAGGAGGGGAGAGAGAGGGGGGGAGAGAGAGAGGAGGGGAGAGAGAGGGGGGGAAAGAGAGAGGGGGAAGGAGAGAGAGAGGAGGAAGAGAGAGGAGGGGAAAGAGAGAGAGGAGGGAAGAGAGAGAGAGTGGGGGGAGGAGAGCAGGGAAGAGAGAGAGGGGGAGAGGGAGGGGGGGAGAGGGGTGGGGGAGAGAGAGGGGGAGAGGGAGGGGGAGAGGGAGGGGGGAGAGAGAGAGGGGGGAAGAGAGAGAGGGGGAGAGAGGGGGGAGAGAGGGGGAGGGGAAGAGAGAGAGGAGGGGAAGAGAGAGAGAGGAGGGGAGAGAGAGAGAGAGGGGGAGAAAGAGAGAGGGAGTGGAGGAGAGAGAGGGGAGAGAGAGAGGTGGGGAGAGAGGGGGGAGAGAGAGAGAGGGGGGAAGAGAGAAAGAGGAGGAAGAGAGAGGAGGAGGAAGAGAGAGGAGGGGAAGAGAGAGAGGAGGGGAAGGAGGAGAGAGGAGGGGAGAGAGAGAGTGGGGGGAGAGGAGGGGGGGAAGAGAGAGAGGGGGGAGAGGGAGGGGGGAGAGGGTGGGGAGAGAGAGAGGGGGGAGGAGGGAGGGGGAGAGGGAGGGGGGAGAGAGAGAGGGGCGAGAGAGGGGGGGAGAGAGAGAGAGGGGGAGAGGGAGGGGTGAGAGAGAGGAGTGGAGAGAGAGGGGTGAGGGAGAGAGGTGGGGAGAGAGAGGGGGAGAGAGAGAGAGGGAGGGGGAGAGGGAGGGGGAGAGAGAGGGGGGAGAGAGTGAGGGGAGAGGGAGAGAGGGGGGAGAGAGAGAGGGGGAGAGGGAGGGGAGAGAGAGAAGGGGGAGAGAGACAGAGGGGGGAGAGGGAGGGAGGGAGAGAGAGAGGGGGGAGAGAGAGAGGGGGGAGAGTGAGGGGGGGGATAGAGAGAGGGCGTGGTGAGAGAGAGAGGGGAGAGAGAGGGGGGAGAGAGAGAGGGGGGAGAGGGAGAGATGGCGGAGAGAGAGAGAGAGGGGAGGGAGAGAGAGAGGGGGGCAGAGAGAGGGGGAGAGAGGGGGGGAGAGAGAGAGAGAGAAGGAGAGAGAGAGGGGGTGAAAGAGAGGGGGGGTGAAAGAGAGAGAGAGTGGGGGAAAGAGAGAGAGAGTGCGGGGAAAGAGAGAGAGAGGGGGAAAGAGAGAGAGAGAGAGGGGGGGGAAAGAGAGAGAGAGAGAGGGGGGGAAGAGAGAGAGGCGGGAAAGAGAGAGAGAGGGGGTAGAAAGAGAGAGAGAGAGCGAGGGGGGAGTGAGAGAGCGAGGGGGGAGTGAGAGAGAGGGGGGAAGAGAGAGAGGGGGGAAGAGAGAGAGAGAGGGAAAAGAGAGAGAGAGAGAGAGAGAGGGTAGGAAGAGAGAGGAGGAGGGAGAGAGAGAGATGGGGAGGAGAGAGAGAGTGGGGAGAGAGCGAGGGGGGAGAGAGAGTGAGGGGGTGAGTGAGAGAGTGGGTCGAGAGAGAGAGTGGGTGGAGAGAGAGAGAGTGGGTGGAGAGAGAGGGAGGGAGGGAGAGAGAGGGGGGAGAGAGAGAGGGGGGAGAGGGAGACGGGGGGGAGAGAGAGAGAGAGTGGATGAGAGAGAGAGTGGGTAGAGAGAGGGGGGAGAGAGAGGGGGGAGAGAGAGAGAGAGGGAGAGAGAGGAAGAGAGGGAGAGAGGAGAGAGAGGGGAGAGGGGGGAGAGAGAGAGGGGGAAGAGGGGGGTGAGAGGGAGGGGAAAGAGGGGGGTGAGAGGGAGAGAGAGAGGGGAGAGGGGAGAGAGAAGGGGGAGAGGGCGAGAGAGTGGGGGGAGGAAGAGAGAGAGTGGAGGGGAGATAGAGAGATGGGGAGAGAGAGGGGGGGAAGAGAGAGGGGGGGTAGAGAGAGAGGGGAGGAAGAGAGAGAGCGGAGGGGAGATAGAGAGATGGGGAGAGAGAGGGGGGGAAGAGAGAGAGAGGGGGGGAGAGAGAGATGGGGGGAGAGAGGGGGGGGAATAGAGAGAGGGGGTGGTGAGAGAGAGGGTGGAGAGAGAGGGGGGGAGAGAGAGAGTGGGGAGAGAGAGAGGGGGGAAGAGAGAGAGGTGGGGGAAGAGAGAGAGAGAGGAGGGGAAAGAGAGAGAGAGGGGGGTAGGGAGAGAGAGCGAGGGGGTGAGAGAGAGCGAGGGGGGGAGAGAGAGAGAGTGGGTGGAGAGAGAGAGAGTGGGTGGAGAGAGAGAGAGAGTGGGTGGAGAGAGAGAGAGAGTGTGGGTGGAGAGAGAGAGTGGGGGGAGAGAGAGAGGCGGGGGAGAGAGAGAGAGAGCGAGGGGGAGAGAGCGAGGGGGAGAGAGCGAGGGGGAGAGGGGGGGAGAGAGAGGGGGGAGAGAGAGTGAGACGGGAGAGAGAGAGAGAGAGGGGGGCAGTGAGAGAGAGGGGGGGAGAGAGAGAAAATTGGGGTTTAGAGAGAGAGAGGCGGAAGGAGAGTGGGAGAGAGAGAGGTGGGGGAGAGGAGGGGAAGAGAGAGAGAGAGGGGAAGAGAGGGGGGGGGGGGAGAGGGGGGGGAGGGAGAGAGAGAGAAAAGCGCCAAGAGAGGATGAAGCTTTATTGCCATCTCCGCCAACTCCGTTTTTCCCCTGACTTGGTTTCTCATTAAATGCACCGCAGATGTGGGCTTTGTTCAGGACAGGACAGATGTTCAAAGTGGTTCAGAGAACTTCAGCACGCAAGACTAGTCTAGTCTGTGCCAGGCACCTCGTTGCCTGTCCTGGTTGCCAGCACTTGAACCGTATCCCTGGCATCATGAGTGCCCATCTCATAGAACACAGAACGAGACAGTACAGAACAGGCCCTTCGGCCCTCGATGTTGCGCCGACCTGTGAACTATCCCCAGCTCGTCCCCCTTCACTATCCCAAAATCAGCCCTGTGCTTATCTAAGGATTGGTTAAATCTCCCTAATGTGGCTGAGTTGACTACATTAGCAGGTAGGGCATTCCAAGCCCTTACCACTCTGTGCAAAAAGAACCTGCCTCTGACATTGGTCTAAAATCTATCACCCTCAATTTGTAATTTGCCCTCTCGGACACGCTGACGTCACCATCCTGCAACATCTCAATACTATTTCAACGTTCTGTGGCTCGGGGGGAGAGGTTACTGTCCCAGCTATCAGGGACCCCCGTATACACTGTCCCAGTTATCAGGGACGCCCGTGTACACTGTCCCAGTTATCAGGGACCCCCGTGCACACTGTCCCATTTATCAGGGACGCCCGTGCACACTGTCCCAGTTATCATGAGCCCCCTGTGTACACTGTCCCGGTTATCAGGAGCCCCCTGTGTACACTGTCCCAGTTATCAGGGACCCCCTGTGTACACTGTCCCAGTTATCAGGGACCCCCGTGTACACTGTCCCAGTTATCAGGAGCCCCCTGTGCACACTGTCCCAGTTATCAGGGATCCCCGTGTACACTGTCCCATTTATCAGGGATGCCCATACACACTGTCCCAATTATCAGGAACCCCGTGCACACTGTCCCAATTATCAGGGACCCCCATGTACACTGTCCCAGTTATCAGAGACCCCCATGCACACTGTCCCTGTTATCAGGAGCCCCCTGTGTACACTGTCCCAGTTATCAGGAGCCCCCTGTGCACACTGTCCCAGTTATCAGGGATCCCCGTGTACACTGTCCCATTTATCAGGGACGCCCGTACACACTGTCCCAGTTATCAGGGACCCCCCTGTACATTGTCCCAGTTATCAGAGACCCCTGTGCACACTGTCCCAGTTATCAGGGACCCCCGTGTACACTGTCCCAGTTATCAGGGACCCCAGTGCACACTGTCCCTATTATTAGGGACCCCCGTGCACACTGTCCCAGTTATCAGGGACCCCCGTGTACACTGTCCCAGTTATCAGGGACCCCCGTGCACACTGTCCCAGTTATCAGGGACCCCCGTGTACACTGTCCCAGTTATCAGGGACCCCCGTACACACTGTCCCAGTTATCAGGGACCCCCGTGCACACTGTCCCAGTTATCAGGGATCCCCGTGTACACTGTCCCATTTATCAGGGACGCCCGTACACACTGTCCCAGTTATCAGGGACCCCCCTGTACATTGTCCCAGTTATCAGAGACCCCCGTGCACACTGTCCCAGTTATCAGGAGCCCCCTGTGTACACTGTCCCAGTTATCAGGGACCCCATGTACACTGTCCCATTTATCAGGGACCCCCCGTGCACACTGTCCCTGTTATCAGGAGCCACCTGTGTACACTGTCCCAGTTATCAGGGATCCCCGTGTACACTGTCCCATTTATCAGGGACGCCCGTGCACACTGTCCCAGTTATCAGGGACCCCCGTGCACACTGTCCCTGTTATCAGGAGACCCCTGTGTACACTGTCCCAGTTATCAGGAGCCCCCTGTGTACACTGTCTCAGTTATCAGGGACACCCATGTACACTGTCCCAGTTAACAGGAACCCCTGTGTACACTGTCCCAATTATCAGGGACCCCCGCGTACACTGTTCCAGTTATCAGGAACCCACGTGTGCACTGTCCCAGTTATCAGGAGCCCCCTGTGTACACTGTCCCAGTTATCAGGGACCCCCCCCGCCCCCCGTACACTGTCCCAGTTATCAGGAGCCCCCCGTGAACACTGTCCCAGTTATCAGGAGCCCCCCGTGAACACTGTCCCAGTTATCAGGGACCCCCATGTGCACTGTCCCAGGTATCAGGAACCCCCGTGCACTCTGTCCCTGTTATCAGGAGCCCCCTGTGTACACTGTCCCAGTTATCAGGGACCATCGTGTACACTGTCCCAGTTATCAGGAGCCCTCTGTGTACACTGTCCCAGTTATCAGGAGCCCCCGGTGTACACTGTCCCAGTTATCAGGGACCCCCGTGTCCACTGTCCCAGTTATCAGGGACCCCCATGGACACTGTCCCAGTTATCAGGGACCCCCGTGTACACTGTCCCAGTTATCAGGAACCCCCTTGTACACTGTCCCAATTATCAGGGACACCCCGTGCACGCTGTCCCAGTTATCAGGAGCCCCCATGCACACTGTCCCAGTTATCAGGAACCCCCGTGTACACTGTCCCAGTTATCAGGGACACCCTTGCACACTGTCCCAATTATCAGGGACACCCCGTGCACGCTGTCCCAGTTATCAGGAGACCCCATGCACACTGTCCCAGTTATCAGAGACCACCGTGTACACTGTCCCAGTTATCAGGAGTCCACTGTGTACACTGTCCCAGTTATCAGGAGCCCCTTGTGTATACTGTCCCAGTTATCAGGAGCCCCCTGTGTACACTGTCCCAGTTATCAGGAGCCCCCTGTGTACACTGTCCCAGTTATCAGGGACCCCGTGTTACTGTCCCAGTTATCAGGGACCCCCATGTACACTGTCCCAGTTATCATGGACCCCCGTGTACACTGTCCCAGTTATCAGGAACCCCTGTGTACACTGTCCCAATTATCAGGGACCCCCCCTGTACACTGTCCCAGTTATCAGGAGCCCCCCGTGAACACTGTCCCAGTTATCAGGGACCCCCGTGAACACTGTCCCAGTTATCAGGGACACCCTTGCACACTGTCCCAATTATCAGGGACCCCTGTGTACACTGTCCCAGTTATCAGGAGCCCCTGTGTCCACTGTCCCAGTTATCAGGGACCCCCATGTACACTGTCCCAGTTATCAGGGACCCCCATGTACACTGTCCCTGTTATCATGAGCCCCCTGTGTACACTGTCCCGGTTATCAGGAGCCCCCTGTGTACACTGTCCCAGTTATCAGGGACCCCCTGTGTACACTGTCCCAGTTATCAGGGACCCCCGTGTACACTGTCCCAGTTATCAGGAGCCCCCTGTGCACACTGTCCCAGTTATCAGGGATCCCCGTGTACACTGTCCCATTTATCAGGGATGCCCATACACACTGTCCCAATTATCAGGAACCCCGTGCACACTGTCCCAATTATCAGGGACCCCCGTGTACACTGTCCCAGTTATCAGAGACCCCCATGCACACTGTCCCTGTTATCAGGAGCCCCCTGTGTACACTGTCCCAGTTATCAGGAGCCCCCTGTGCACACTGTCCCAGTTATCAGGGATCCCCGTGTACACTGTCCCATTTATCAGGGACGCCCGTACACACTGTCCCAGTTATCAGGGACCCCCCTGTACATTGTCCCAGTTATCAGAGACCCCTGTGCACACTGTCCCAGTTATCAGGGACCCCCGTGTACACTGTCCCAGTTATCAGGGACCCCAGTGCACACTGTCCCTATTATTAGGGACCCCCGTGCACACTGTCCCAGTTATCAGGGACCCCCGTGTACACTGTCCCAGTTATCAGGGACCCCCGTGCACACTGTCCCAGTTATCAGGGCCCCCCGTGTACACTGTCCCAGTTATCAGGGACCCCCGTACACACTGTCCCAGTTATCAGGGACCCCCGTGCACACTGTCCCAGTTATCAGGAGCCCCCTGTGTACACTGTCCCTGTTATCAGGAGCCCCCTGTGTACACTGTCCCAGTTATCAGGAGCCCCCTGTGTACACTGTCCCAGTTATCAGGGATCCCCGTGTACACTGTCCCATTTATCAGGGACGCCCGTACACACTGTCCCAGTTATCAGGGACCCCCCTGTACATTGTCCCAGTTATCAGAGACCCCCGTGCACACTGTCCCAGTTATCAGGAGCCCCCTGTGTACACTGTCCCAGTTATCAGGGACCCCATGTACACTGTCCCATTTATCAGGGACCCCCCGTGCACACTGTCCCTGTTATCAGGAGCCACCTGTGTACACTGTCCCAGTTATCAGGGATCCCCGTGTACACTGTCCCATTTATCAGGGACGCCCGTGCACACTGTCCCAGTTATCAGGGACCCCCGTGCACACTGTCCCTGTTATCAGGAGACCCCTGTGTACACTGTCCCAGTTATCAGGAGCCCCCTGTGTACACTGTCTCAGTTATCAGGGACACCCATGTACACTGTCCCAGTTATCAGGGACCCGTGTGTACACTGTCCCAATTATCAGGGACCCCCGCGTACACTGTTCCAGTTATCAGGAACCCACGTGTGCACTGTCCCAGTTATCAGGAGCCCCCTGTGTACACTGTCCCAGTTATCAGGGACCCCCCCGCCCCCCGTACACTGTCCCAGTTATCAGGAGCCCCCCGTGAACACTGTCCCAGTTATCAGGAGCCCCCCGTGAACACTGTCCCAGTTATCAGGGACCCCCATGTGCACTGTCCCAGGTATCAGGAACCCCCGTGCACTCTGTCCCTGTTATCAGGAGCCCCCTGTGTACACTGTCCCAGTTATCAGGGACCATCGTGTACACTGTCCCAGTTATCAGGAGCCCTCTGTGTACACTGTCCCAGTTATCAGGAGCCCCCGGTGTACACTGTCCCAGTTATCAGGGACCCCCGTGTCCACTGTCCCAGTTATCAGGGACCCCCATGGACACTGTCCCAGTTATCAGGGACCCCCGTGTACACTGTCCCAGTTATCAGGAATCCCCTTGTACACTGTCCCAATTATCAGGGACACCCCGTGCACGCTGTCCCAGTTATCAGGAGCCCCCATGCACACTGTCCCAGTTATCAGGGACACCCTTGCACACTGTCCCAATTATCAGGGACACCCCGTGCACGCTGTCCCAGTTATCAGGAGACCCCATGCACACTGTCCCAGTTATCAGGGACCACCGTGTACACTGTCCCAGTTATCAGGAGTCCACTGTGTACACTGTCCCAGTTATCAGGAACCCCTTGTGTATACTGTCCCAGTTATCAGGAGCCCCCTGTGTACACTGTCCCAGTTATCAGGAGCCCCCTGTGTACACTGTCCCAGTTATCAGGGACCCCGTGTTACTGTCCCAGTTATCAGGGACCCCCATGTACACTGTCCCAGTTATCATGGACCCCCGTGTACACTGTCCCAGTTATCAGGAACCCCTGTGTACACTGTCCCAATTATCAGGGACCCCCCCTGTACACTGTCCCAGTTATCAGGAGCCCCCCGTGAACACTGTCCCAGTTATCAGGGACCCCCGTGAACACTGTCCCAGTTATCAGGGACCCCCATGTACACTGTCCCAGTTTTGAGGAACCCCAGTGTACACTGTCCCAGATATCAAGGACCCCCTGTGCACACTGTCCCAGTTATCAGGAACCCCTGTGTACACATTCCCAGTTATCTGGCATCCCCATGTACACTGTCCCAGATATCAAGGACCCCCTGTGCACACTGTCCCAGTTATCAGGAACCCCTGTGTACACATTCCCAGTTATCAGGCATCCCCATGTACACTGTCCCTGATATCAAGGAACCCCTGTGTACACTGTCCCAATTATCAGGGATGCCCATACACACTGTCCCAGTTATCAGGAGCCCCCCGTGAACACTGTCCCAGTTATCAGGGACCCCCGTGAACACTGTCCCAGTTATCAGGGACCCCCATGTGCACTGTCCCAGGTATCAGGAACCCCTGTGCACTCTGTCCCTGTTATCAGGAGCCCCCTGTGTACACTGTCCCAGTTATCAGGGACCATCGTGTACACTGTCCCCGTTATCAGGAGCCCTCTGTGTACACTGTCCCAGTTATCAGGAGCCCCTTGTGTATACTGTCCCAGTTATCAGGAGCCCCCTGTGTACACTGTCCCAGTTATCAGGAGCCCCCTGTGTCCACTGTCCCAGTTATCAGGGACCCCCATGTACACTGTCCCAGCTATCAGGGACCCCCATGTACAATGTCCCAGTTATCAGGAACCCCTGTGTACACTGTCCCAGTTATCAGGGACCCCTGTGCACACTGTCTCAGTTATCAGGGAACCCTGTGTACACAGTCCCAGTTATCAGGAGCACCCCCGTGCACACTGTCCCAGTTATCAGGAGCCCCCCGTGCACACTGTCCCAGTTATCAGGGTCCCTTGGGCAAACTGTCTCAGGTATCAGGGACCCCTGTGTACACTGTCCCAGTTATCAGGGACACCCCGTGCACGCTGTCCCAGTTATCAGGGACCCCTGTGTACACTGTCCCAGTTATCAGGAGCCCCTGTGTCCACTGTCCCAGTTATCAGGGACCCCCATGTACACTGTCCCAGTTATCAGGGACCCCCATGTACACTGTCCCAGTTATCAGGAACCCCTGTGTACACTGTCCCAGTTATCAGGGACCCCTGTGCACACTGTCTCAGTTATCAGGGAACCCTGTGTACACAGTCCCAGTTATCAGGAGCACCCCCGTGTACACTGTCCCAGTTATCAGGAGCCCCCCGTGCACACTGCCCCAGTTATCAGGGTCCCCTGGGCACACTGTCTCAGGTATCAGGGACCCCTGTGTACACTGTCCCAGTTATCAGGGACACCCCGTGCACGCTGTCCCAGTTATCAGGGACCCCTGTGTACACTGTCCCAGTTATCAGGGACACCCCGTGCACGCTGTCCCAGTTATCAGGGACCCCTGTGTACACTGTCCCAGTTATCAGGGACCCCCGTGTACGCTGTCCCAGTTATCAGGGACCCTTGTGTACGCTGTCCCAGTTATCAGGAGCACCCCCGTGCACACTGTCCCAGTTATCAGGAGCCCCCCGTGCACACTGTCCCAGTTATCAGGGTCCCCTGGGCACACTGTCCCAGCTATCAGGGTCCCTTGGGCAAACTGTCTCAGGTATCAGGGACCCCTGTGTACACTGTCCCAGTTATCAGGGACACCCCGTGCACGCTGTCCCAGTTGCCAGGGACCCTTGTGCACACTGTCCCAGCTATCAGGGTCCCTTGGGCAAACTGTCTCAGGTATCAGGGACCCCTGTGTACACTGTCCCAGTTGTCAGGGACACCCCCGTGCACACTGTCCCAGTTATCAGGGACCCCTGTGTTTACAGTCCCAGTTATCAGGAGCCCGTGTGTACACTGTTCCAGTTATCTAAGATGCCCGTGACTCTGTTCCAGTTATCAGGGACCCCCGTGTACACTGTCCCAGTTATCAGGGACCCCCGTGCACTCTGTCCCTGTTATCAGGAGCCCCCTGTGTACACTGTCCCATTTATCAGGGACCCCCGTGCAAACTGTCCCAATTATCAAGAAGCCCCGTGTACACTGTCCAAGGTATCAGGGACCCCCGTGCACACTGCCCCAATTATCAGGGACCCCCGTGCACACTGCCCCAATTATCAGGGACCCCCGTGCACACTGTCCCAGTTATCAGGGACCGCTGTGTACACAGTGCCAGTTATCAGGAACCCTGTGTACACTGTCTCAGTTATCAAGGAACTCCCGTGTTCGCTGTCCCAGTTATCAGGAACCCCTGTGTACACTGTCTCAGTTATCAAGGAACTCCCGTGTACGCTGTCCCAATTATCACGGGCCCCAGTGTACTCTGTTCCAGTTATTATGGAACCCCGTGTACAATGTCCCAGTTATCAGGAACACCCGTGTACACTGTCCCAGTTATCAGGAACCCCCTGTGTACACTGTCCCAGTTATCATGATCCTCCGTGTACACTGTCCCAGTTTTCAGGAACCCTCTTGTACACTGTCCTAGTTATCAGGAACCCGCGTCCACACTGTCCCAGTTGTCACGATCCACCGTGTACACTGTCCCAGTTATCAGGAACCCCCTTGCACACAGTCCCAGTTATCAGGGACCCCCATGTACACTGTCCCAGTTTTGAGGAACCCCAGTGTACACTGTCCCAGATATCAAGGACCCCCTGTGCACACTGTCCCAGTTATCAGGAACCCCTGTGTACACATTCCCAGTTATCTGGCATCCCCATGTACACTGTCCCAGATATCAAGGACCCCCTGTGCACACTGTCCCAGTTATCAGGAACCCCTGTGTACACATTCCCAGTTATCAGGCATCCCCATGTACACTGTCCCTGATATCAAGGACCCCCTGTGCATACTGTCCCAGTTATCAGGGACACCCGTGCATACTGTCCCAGTTATCAGGGACCCCTGTGTACACTGTTCCAGTTATCAAGGACCCCCATGCACACTGTCCCAGTTTTCAGGAACCACTGTGTACACATTCCGAGTTATTAGGGACCCCCATGTACACTGTCCCAGGTATCAGGGACCCCTGTGCACACTGTCCCAGTTATCAGGAACCCCTGTGTACACTGTCCCAGTTATCAGGGACCCCTGTGCACACTGTCCCAGTTATCAGGAACCCCTGTGTACACTGTCCCAGTTATCCGGGACCCCCATGTACACTGTTCCAGTTATCAAGGACCCCCGTGCACACTGTCCCAGTTATCAGGAACCCCCCTGTACACTGTCCCAGTTATCAGGAACCTAACATGCACACTGTCCCAGTTATCAGGGACCCCTGTGTACACTGTTCCAGTTATCAGGAACCCCCTTGTACACTGTCCCAGTTATCAGGGACGCCCGTGCACACTGTCCCAGTTATCAGGGACCCGTGTGTACACTGTCCCAATTATCAGGGACCCCCGCGTACACTGTTCCAGTTATCAGGAACCCACGTGTGCACTGTCCCAGTTATCAGGAGCCCCCTGTGTACACTGTCCCAGTTATCAGGGACCCCCCCGCCCCCCGTACACTGTCCCAGTTATCAGGAGCCCCCCGTGAACACTGTCCCAGTTATCAGGAGCCCCCCGTGAACACTGTCCCAGTTATCAGGGACCCCCATGTGCACTGTCCCAGGTATCAGGAACCCCCGTGCACTCTGTCCCTGTTATCAGGAGCCCCCTGTGTACACTGTCCCAGTTATCAGGGACCATCGTGTACACTGTCCCAGTTATCAGGAGCCCTCTGTGTACACTGTCCCAGTTATCAGGAGCCCCCGGTGTACACTGTCCCAGTTATCAGGGACCCCCGTGTCCACTGTCCCAGTTATCAGGGACCCCCATGGACACTGTCCCAGTTATCAGGGACCCCCGTGTACACTGTCCCAGTTATCAGGAATCCCCTTGTACACTGTCCCAATTATCAGGGACACCCCGTGCACGCTGTCCCAGTTATCAGGAGCCCCCATGCACACTGTCCCAGTTATCAGGGACACCCTTGCACACTGTCCCAATTATCAGGGACACCCCGTGCACGCTGTCCCAGTTATCAGGAGACCCCATGCACACTGTCCCAGTTATCAGGGACCACCGTGTACACTGTCCCAGTTATCAGGAGTCCACTGTGTACACTGTCCCAGTTATCAGGAACCCCTTGTGTATACTGTCCCAGTTATCAGGAGCCCCCTGTGTACACTGTCCCAGTTATCAGGAGCCCCCTGTGTACACTGTCCCAGTTATCAGGGACCCCGTGTTACTGTCCCAGTTATCAGGGACCCCCATGTACACTGTCCCAGTTATCATGGACCCCCGTGTACACTGTCCCAGTTATCAGGAACCCCTGTGTACACTGTCCCAATTATCAGGGACCCCCCCTGTACACTGTCCCAGTTATCAGGAGCCCCCCGTGAACACTGTCCCAGTTATCAGGGACCCCCGTGAACACTGTCCCAGTTATCAGGGACCCCCATGTACACTGTCCCAGTTTTGAGGAACCCCAGTGTACACTGTCCCAGATATCAAGGACCCCCTGTGCACACTGTCCCAGTTATCAGGAACCCCTGTGTACACATTCCCAGTTATCTGGCATCCCCATGTACACTGTCCCAGATATCAAGGACCCCCTGTGCACACTGTCCCAGTTATCAGGAACCCCTGTGTACACATTCCCAGTTATCAGGCATCCCCATGTACACTGTCCCTGATATCAAGGAACCCCTGTGTACACTGTCCCAATTATCAGGGATGCCCATACACACTGTCCCAGTTATCAGGAGCCCCCCGTGAACACTGTCCCAGTTATCAGGGACCCCCGTGAACACTGTCCCAGTTATCAGGGACCCCCATGTGCACTGTCCCAGGTATCAGGAACCCCTGTGCACTCTGTCCCTGTTATCAGGAGCCCCCTGTGTACACTGTCCCAGTTATCAGGGACCATCGTGTACACTGTCCCCGTTATCAGGAGCCCTCTGTGTACACTGTCCCAGTTATCAGGAGCCCCTTGTGTATACTGTCCCAGTTATCAGGAGCCCCCTGTGTACACTGTCCCAGTTATCAGGAGCCCCCTGTGTCCACTGTCCCAGTTATCAGGGACCCCCATGTACACTGTCCCAGCTATCAGGGACCCCCATGTACAATGTCCCAGTTATCAGGAACCCCTGTGTACACTGTCCCAGTTATCAGGGACCCCTGTGCACACTGTCTCAGTTATCAGGGAACCCTGTGTACACAGTCCCAGTTATCAGGAGCACCCCCGTGCACACTGTCCCAGTTATCAGGAGCCCCCCGTGCACACTGTCCCAGTTATCAGGGTCCCTTGGGCAAACTGTCTCAGGTATCAGGGACCCCTGTGTACACTGTCCCAGTTATCAGGGACACCCCGTGCACGCTGTCCCAGTTATCAGGGACCCCTGTGTACACTGTCCCAGTTATCAGGAGCCCCTGTGTCCACTGTCCCAGTTATCAGGGACCCCCATGTACACTGTCCCAGTTATCAGGGACCCCCATGTACACTGTCCCAGTTATCAGGAACCCCTGTGTACACTGTCCCAGTTATCAGGGACCCCTGTGCACACTGTCTCAGTTATCAGGGAACCCTGTGTACACAGTCCCAGTTATCAGGAGCACCCCCGTGTACACTGTCCCAGTTATCAGGAGCCCCCCGTGCACACTGCCCCAGTTATCAGGGTCCCCTGGGCACACTGTCTCAGGTATCAGGGACCCCTGTGTACACTGTCCCAGTTATCAGGGACACCCCGTGCACGCTGTCCCAGTTATCAGGGACCCCTGTGTACACTGTCCCAGTTATCAGGGACACCCCGTGCACGCTGTCCCAGTTATCAGGGACCCCTGTGTACACTGTCCCAGTTATCAGGGACCCCCGTGTACGCTGTCCCAGTTATCAGGGACCCTTGTGTACGCTGTCCCAGTTATCAGGAGCACCCCCGTGCACACTGTCCCAGTTATCAGGAGCCCCCCGTGCACACTGTCCCAGTTATCAGGGTCCCCTGGGCACACTGTCCCAGCTATCAGGGTCCCTTGGGCAAACTGTCTCAGGTATCAGGGACCCCTGTGTACACTGTCCCAGTTATCAGGGACACCCCGTGCACGCTGTCCCAGTTGCCAGGGACCCTTGTGCACACTGTCCCAGCTATCAGGGTCCCTTGGGCAAACTGTCTCAGGTATCAGGGACCCCTGTGTACACTGTCCCAGTTGTCAGGGACACCCCCGTGCACACTGTCCCAGTTATCAGGGACCCCTGTGTTTACAGTCCCAGTTATCAGGAGCCCGTGTGTACACTGTTCCAGTTATCTAAGATGCCCGTGACTCTGTTCCAGTTATCAGGGACCCCCGTGTACACTGTCCCAGTTATCAGGGACCCCCGTGCACTCTGTCCCTGTTATCAGGAGCCCCCTGTGTACACTGTCCCATTTATCAGGGACCCCCGTGCAAACTGTCCCAATTATCAAGAAGCCCCGTGTACACTGTCCAAGGTATCAGGGACCCCCGTGCACACTGCCCCAATTATCAGGGACCCCCGTGCACACTGCCCCAATTATCAGGGACCCCCGTGCACACTGTCCCAGTTATCAGGGACCGCTGTGTACACAGTGCCAGTTATCAGGAACCCTGTGTACACTGTCTCAGTTATCAAGGAACTCCCGTGTTCGCTGTCCCAGTTATCAGGAACCCCTGTGTACACTGTCTCAGTTATCAAGGAACTCCCGTGTACGCTGTCCCAATTATCACGGGCCCCAGTGTACTCTGTTCCAGTTATTATGGAACCCCGTGTACAATGTCCCAGTTATCAGGAACACCCGTGTACACTGTCCCAGTTATCAGGAACCCCCTGTGTACACTGTCCCAGTTATCATGATCCTCCGTGTACACTGTCCCAGTTTTCAGGAACCCTCTTGTACACTGTCCTAGTTATCAGGAACCCGCGTCCACACTGTCCCAGTTGTCACGATCCACCGTGTACACTGTCCCAGTTATCAGGAACCCCCTTGCACACAGTCCCAGTTATCAGGGACCCCCATGTACACTGTCCCAGTTTTGAGGAACCCCAGTGTACACTGTCCCAGATATCAAGGACCCCCTGTGCACACTGTCCCAGTTATCAGGAACCCCTGTGTACACATTCCCAGTTATCTGGCATCCCCATGTACACTGTCCCAGATATCAAGGACCCCCTGTGCACACTGTCCCAGTTATCAGGAACCCCTGTGTACACATTCCCAGTTATCAGGCATCCCCATGTACACTGTCCCTGATATCAAGGACCCCCTGTGCATACTGTCCCAGTTATCAGGGACACCCGTGCATACTGTCCCAGTTATCAGGGACCCCTGTGTACACTGTTCCAGTTATCAAGGACCCCCATGCACACTGTCCCAGTTTTCAGGAACCACTGTGTACACATTCCGAGTTATTAGGGACCCCCATGTACACTGTCCCAGGTATCAGGGACCCCTGTGCACACTGTCCCAGTTATCAGGAACCCCTGTGTACACTGTCCCAGTTATCAGGGACCCCTGTGCACACTGTCCCAGTTATCAGGAACCCCTGTGTACACTGTCCCAGTTATCCGGGACCCCCATGTACACTGTTCCAGTTATCAAGGACCCCCGTGCACACTGTCCCAGTTATCAGGAACCCCCCTGTACACTGTCCCAGTTATCAGGAACCTAACATGCACACTGTCCCAGTTATCAGGGACCCCTGTGTACACTGTTCCAGTTATCAGGAACCCCCTTGTACACTGTCCCAGTTATCAGGAACCCCCTTGTACACTGTCCCAGTTATCAGGAACCTAACGTGCACACTGTCCCGGTTATCAGGGAAGCCCGTGTACACTGTCCCAGTTATCAGGGAAGCCCGTGTACACTGTCCCAGTTATCAGGGTGCCCTGTGTACATTGTCCATGTTATCAGGGATCCCCGTGTACACTGTCCCAGTTATCAGGGAACCCTGTGTACATTGTCCCATTTATCAGGGAGACCCGTGCATGCTGTCCCAGTTATCAGGAACCCCTGTGTGCACTGTCCCAGTTATCGGGGACACCCCAGTGCACACTGTCCCATTTATCAGGGCCCTCTGTGCTCAATGTCCCATTTATCAGGAACCCCAGTGAACCCAGTCCCAGTAATCAGGGACCCAGTGTATACTGTCCCAGTTATCAGGGACCTCGGCGTACACTGTCCCGGTTATTAGGAACCCCCGTGTACACTGTCCCTGCTATTAGGCACCCCTGTGTACACTGTCCCAGTTATCAGGGACCCCCATGTACACTGTCCCAGTTATCAGGAACCCCTGTGTACACTGTCCCAGTTATCAGGGACCCCCATGTACACTGTCCCAGTTATCGGAACCCCCTGTGTACACTGTCCCAGTTGTCATGATCCTCCGTGTACACTGTCCCAGTTATCAGGGACCCCCGTGCACACTGTCCCAGTTATCAGGGACCCCTGTGTACACTGTCCCAGTTATCAGGGTCCCCCGTGTACACTGTCCCAGTTATCAGGGACCCAGTGTACACTGTCCCAGTTATCAGGGACCTCCGTGTACGCTGTCCCAGTTATCAGGAACCCCCGTGTACACTGTCCCAGTTATCAGGGACCCAGTGTACACTGTCCCAGTTATCAGGGACGCCCGTACACACTGTCCCAGTTATCAGGAACCCCCGTGTACACTGCCCCAGTTATCAGGGACCCCCGTGTACACTGTCCCAGTTATCAGGGTCCCCCGTGTACACTGTCCCTGTTATCAGGTTCCCCCGTGTACACTGTCCCTGTTATTAGGCACCCCCCATGCATGCTGTCCCAGTTATCAGGGACCTCCGTGTACGCTGTCCCAGTTATCAGGAACCCCTGTGTACACCATCACAGTTATCAGGAACCTCCTGTGTACACGGTCCCAGTTGTCAAGATCCTCCATGTACACTGTCCCAGTTATCAGGGACCCGTGTATACTGTCCCAGTTATCAGGGATCCCCGTATGCACTGTCCCAGTTATCAGGAACCCCTATGCACACTGTTCCAGTTGTCATGATCCTCCGTGTACACTGTCCCAGTTATCAGGGTCCCCGTGCTCACTGTCCCAGTTATCAGGAACCTCACGTGCATGCTGTCCCAGTTATCAGGGACCCCCCGTGTACACTGTCCCAGTTATCAGGGTCCCCCGTGTACATTGTCCCTGTTATCAGGGACCCCTGTGTACACTGTCCCAGTTATCAGGGAACCGCGTGTACACTATCCCAGTTATCAGGAACCCCTGTGTACACTGTCCCATTTGTCAGGGAGACCCGTGCATGCTGTCCCAGCTATCAGGAACCCCAGTGTATACTGTCCCAGTTATCGGGGACCCCCCAGTGCACACTGTCCCATTTACCAGGGCCCACTGTGCTCACTGTCCCAGTTATCTGGAATCCCTGTGAACCCTGTCCCAGTTATCAGGGACTCTGTGTACACAGTCCCAGTTATCAGGGACATCCGTGTACACTGTCCCGGTTATCAGGAACCCCCGTGCACACTGTCCCAGTTATCAGGAACCCTTTGTGTACACTGTCCCAGTTATCATGATCCTCCGTGTACACTGTGCCAGTTATCAGGAACCCACTTGTACACTGTCCCAGTTATTAGGGTCTCCCGTGCTCGCTGTCCCAGTTATCAGGAACCCCGTGTACACTGTCCCAGTTATTAGGGTCTCCCGTGCTCGCTGTCCCAGTTATCAGGAACCCCGTGTACACTGTCCCAGTTATCAGGGACTTCCGAGTTCACTGTCCCCGTTATCAGGGTCCCCCGTGTACACTGTCCCTGATATCAGGGTCCCCCGTGTACACTGTCCCAGGTATCGGGGGCTTCCCAGTGCACACTGTCCCAGTTATCAGGAACCCCCGTGTACTCTGTCCCAGTTATCAGGGACCTCCGTGTACACTGTCCCTGTTATTAGGCAACCCCTGTGTATACTGTCCCAGTTGTCATGATCCTCTGTGTACACTGTTCCAGTTATCAGGGATCCCCGTGTACACTGTCCCAGTTATCAGGGATCCCCGTGTACACTGTCCCAGTTATCAGGGACCACCGTGCACACTGTCCCAGTTATCAGGGATCCCCGTGTACACTGTCCCAGTTATCAGGGACCACCGTGCACACTGTTCCAGTTATCAGGGACCCCCGTGTACGCTGTCCCAGTTATCAGGGACCCCCGTGTACGCTGTCCCAGTTATCAGGAACCCCCTGTGTACACTGTCCCAGTTGTCATGATCCTCCGTGTACACTGTCCCAGTTATCAGGGACCCCCGTGCACTCTGTCCCAGTTATCAGGGACCCCCGTGTACACTGTCCCAATTATCAGGGCCCCCTGCACTCACTGTCCCAGTTATCATTTACCACGTGCACACTGTCCCAGTTATCAGGGACCACCGTGCACATTGTCCCAGTTATC
This sequence comes from Chiloscyllium plagiosum, assembly GCF_037043375.1. NCBI lineage: Eukaryota > Metazoa > Chordata > Chondrichthyes > Orectolobiformes > Hemiscylliidae > Chiloscyllium > Chiloscyllium plagiosum. The sequence goes on along the minus strand of NW_028270176.1, from coordinate 20,627,977 downwards.
AGGGATCCCCGTGTACGCTGTCCCAGTTATCAGGGACCCCTGTGCTCACTGTCCCAGTAATCAGGAACCTCACGTGCACGCTGTCCCAGTTATCAGGAACCCCGTGCACACTGTCCCAGTTATCAGGGACCCCCGTGTACGCTGTCCCAGTTATCAGGGCCCCCTGTGCTCACTGTCCCAGTTATCAGGAACCTAATGTGCAAGCTGTCCCAGTTATCAGGAACCCCGTGCACACTGTCCCAGTTATCAGGGACCCCCATGTACACTGTCCCAGTTATCAGGGACCCCCTTGTACACTGTCCCAGTTATCGGGGAACCGCGTGTACACTGTCCCAGTTATCAGGGACCCCCGTGTACACTGTTCCAGTTATTAAGGAACCCCAGTACACTGTCCTAGTTATCAGGAACCCCCGTGTACGCTGTCCCAGTTATCAGGAACCCCCTGTGTACACTGTCCCAGTTATCAGGAACCCCCTGTGTACACTGTCCCAGTTATCAGGGACACCCGTGCACACTGTCCCAGTTATCAGGGACACCCGTGTACAGTGTCCTAGTTATCAGGAACCACCATGTACACTGTCCCAGTTATCAGGGACCCCCGTGTGCACTGTCCCAGTTATCAGGGACCCCCGTGCACACTGTGCCAATTATCAGGGACCGTCGTGCACACTGTCCCAGTTATCAGGAAACCGCGTCCACACTCTCCCAGTTGTCATGATCCTCCGTGTACACTGTTCCAGTTATCAGGGACCCCCGTGTACACTGTCCCAGTTATAAGGGAGCCCATGTACACTGTTCCAGTTATCAGGGACCCCCGTGTACACTGTTCCAGTTATTAGGGAACCCCGTGTACACTGTCCTAGTTATCAGGAACCCCCATGTATACTGTCCCAGTTATCAGGAACACCCTGTGTACACTGTCCCAGTTGTCATGATCCTCCGTGTACACTGTCCCAGTTATCAGGAACCCCTGTGTACACTGTCCCAGTTATCAGGGACCCCCATGTACACTGTCCCAGTTATCAGGAACCCCTGTGTACACTGTCCCAGTTATCAGGGACCCCCTTGTACACTGTCCCAGTTATCAGGGACCCCCGTGCACACTGTCCCAGTTATCAGGGACCCCCGTGTACACTGTCCCAATTATCAGGGCCCCCTGCACTCACTGTCCCAGTTATCATTTACCACGTGCACACTGTCCCAGTTATCAGGGACCACCGTGCACACTGTCCCAGTTATCAGGGACCCCTGTGTACACTGTTCCAGTTTTTCGGGAACCCTGTGTACACTGTCCACGGTATCAGGAACCCCCATGTACGCTGTCCCAGTTATCAGGAACCCCCTGTGTACACTGTCCCAGTTGTCATGATCCTCCGTGTACACTGTCACAGTTATCAGGGATCCCTGTGTACACTGTCCGAGTTACCAGGTTCTCCCGTGCTCGGTGTCCCAGTTATCAGGAACCCCTGTGTACACATTCCCAGTTATCAGGCATCCCCATGTACACTGTCCAAGATATCAAGGACCCCCTGTGCACACTGTCCCAGTTATCAGGAACCCCTGTGTACACATTCCCAGTTATCAGGCATCCCCATGTACACTGTCCCTGATATCAAGGACCCCCTGTGCACACTGTCCCAGTTATCAGGGACACCCGTGCACACTGTCCCAGTTATCAGGAACCTAACGTGCACACTGTCCCATTTATCAGGAACCTAACGTGCATACTGTCCCAGTTATCAGGGACCCCTGTGTACACTGTTCCAGTTATCAAGGACCCCTATGCACACTGTCCCAGTTTTCAGGAACCACTGTGTACACATTCCGAGTTATCAGGGACCCCCATGTACACTGTCCCAGGTATCAGGGACCCCTGTGCACACTGTCCCAGTTATCAGGAACCCCTGTGTACACTGTCCCAGTTATCAGGGACCCCTGTGTACACTGTTCCAGTTATCAAGGACCCCCGTGCACACTGTCCCAGTTATCAGGAACCCCCTTGTACACTGTCCTAGTTATGAGGAACCCCCTTGTACACTGTCCCAGTTATCAGGAACCTAACGTGTACGCTGTCCCAATTATCAAGGGACCCATTGTACTCTGTCAGTTATCAGGGACCCCGGTGTACACTGTTCCAGTTATTAGGGGACCCCGTGTACACTGTCCCAGTTATCAGGAACCCCCTGTGTACACTGTCCCAGTTATCAGGAATGTCACGTGCACGCTGTCCCAGTTATCAGGAACCCCCTGTGTACACTGTCCCAGTTATCATGATCCTCCGTGTACACTGTCCCAGTTTTCAGGAACCCCCGTGCACACTGTCCCAGTTATCAGGAACCCCCTGTGTACACTGTCCCAGTTATCATGATCCTCCGTGTACACTGTCCCAGTTTTCAGGAACCCCCGTGCACACTGTCCCAGTTATCAGGAACCCCCTGTGCACACTGTCCCAGTTATCAGGAACCCCCTGTGTACACTGTCCTAGTTATCAGGCACCCCCGTGCACACTGTCCCAGTTATCAGGGACCCCTGTGTGCAGTGTCCCAGTTATCAGGGCCCCCCATGTACACTGTCCCAGTTATGAGGAACCCCAGTGTACACTGTCCCAGCTATCAGGAACCCCCGTGCACACTGTCCCAGTTATCAAGGATCCCCGTGCACACTGTCCCACTTATCAGGAACCCCTGTGTGCACTGTCTCAGTTATCAGGAACCCGTGTACACACTGTCCCAGTTATCAAGGACCCCTGTGTACACTGTCCCAGTTATCAGGAACCCCTGTGTTACCATTCCCAGTTATCAGGGACCCCCATGTACACTGTCCCTGTTATCAGGAACCCGCGTGCTCACTGTCCCAGTTATCAAGGACCCCCGTGCACACTGTCCCAGTTATCAGGAACCTAACATGCACACTGTCCCAGTTATCCGGGACCCCCATGTACACTGTTCCAGTTATCAGGAACCTAACATGCACACTGTCCCAGTTATCAGGGACCCCTGTGTTACCATTCCCAGTTATCAGGGACCCCCATGTACACTGTCCCAGGTATCAGGGACCCCTGTGTACACTGTCCCTGTTATCAGGAACCCGCGTGCGCACTGTCCCAGTTATCAAGGACCCCCGTGCACACTGTCCCAGTTATCAGGAACCTAACATGCACACTGTCCCAGTTATCAGGGACCCCTGTGTACACTGCTCCAGTTATCAGGAACCCCCTTGTACACTGTCCCAGTTATCAGGAACCTAACGTGCACACTGTCCCAGTTATCAGGGAACCCCGTGTACACTGTCCCAGTTATCAGGGACCCCGTGCACATTGTCCCAGTTATCAGGGATCCCCGTGCACACTGTCCCAGTTATCAGGAACCCCTGTGTACACTGTCCCAGTTGTCATGATCCTCCGTGTGCACTGTCACAGTTATCAGGGATCCCCGTGTACACTGTCCGAGTTACCAGGTTCTCCCGTGCTCGCTGTCCCAGTTATCAGGAACCCCTGTGTACACATTCCCAGTTATCAGGCATCCCCATGTACACTGTCCAAGATATCAAGGACCCCCTGTGCACACTGTCCCAGTTATCAGGAACCCCTGTGTACACATTCCCAGTTATCAGGCATCCCCATGTACACTGTCCCTGATATCAAGGACCCCCTGTGCACACTGTCCCAGTTATCAGGGACACCCGTGCACACTGTCCCAGTTATCAGGAACCTAACGTGCACACTGTCCCATTTATCAGGAACCTAACGTGCATACTGTCCCAGTTATCAGGGACCCCTGTGTACACTGTTCCAGTTATCAAGGACCCCTATGCACACTGTCCCAGTTTTCAGGAACCACTGTGTACACATTCCGAGTTATCAGGGACCCCCATGTACACTGTCCCAGGTATCAGGGACCCCTGTGCACACTGTCCCAGTTATCAGGAACCCCTGTGTACACTGTCCCAGTTATCAGGGACCCCTGTGTACACTGTTCCAGTTATCAAGGACCCCCGTGCACACTGTCCCAGTTATCAGGAACCCCCTTGTACACTGTCCTAGTTATGAGGAACCCCCTTGTACACTGTCCCAGTTATCAGGAACCTAACGTGTACGCTGTCCCAATTATCAAGGGACCCATTGTACTCTGTCAGTTATCAGGGACCCCGGTGTACACTGTTCCAGTTATTAGGGGACCCCGTGTACACTGTCCCAGTTATCAGGAACCCCCTGTGTACACTGTCCCAGTTATCAGGAATGTCACGTGCACGCTGTCCCAGTTATCAGGAACCCCCTGTGTACACTGTCCCAGTTATCATGATCCTCCGTGTACACTGTCCCAGTTTTCAGGAACCCCCGTGCACACTGTCCCAGTTATCAGGAACCCCCTGTGTACACTGTCCCAGTTATCAGGAACCCCCGTGTACGCTGTCCCAGTTTTCAGGAACCCCCGTGCACACTGTCCCAGTTATCAGGAACCCCCTGTGTACACTGTCCTAGTTATCAGGCACCCCCGTGCACACTGTCCCAGTTATCAGGGACCCCTGTGTGCAGTGTCCCAGTTATCAGGGCCCCCCATGTACACTGTCCCAGTTATGAGGAACCCCAGTGTACACTGTCCCAGCTATCAGGAACCCCCGTGCACACTGTCCCACTTATCAGGAACCCCTGTGTGCACTGTCTCAGTTATCAGGAACCCGTGTCCACACTGTCCCAGTTATCCGGGACCCCCATGTACACTGTTCCAGTTATCAAGGACCCCCATGTACACTGTTCCAGTTATCAGGAACCTAACATGCATACTGTCCCAGTTATCCGGGACCCCCATGTACACTGTTCCAGTTATCAAGGACCCCCGTGCACACTGTCCCAGTTATCAGGAACCCCCCTGTACACTGTCCCAGTTATCAGGAACCTAACATGCACACTGTCCCAGTTATCAGGGACCCCTGTGTTACCATTCCCAGTTATCAGGGACCCCCATGTACACTGTCCCAGGTATCAGGGACCCCTGTGTACACTGTCCCTGTTATCAGGAACCCGCGTGCGCACTGTCCCAGTTATCAAGGACCCCCGTGCACACTGTCCCAGTTATCAGGAACCCCCATGTACACTGTTCCAGTTATCAAGGACCCCCGTGCACACTGTCCCAGTTATCAGGAACCCCCCCTGTACACTGTCCCAGTTATCAGGAACCTAACATGCACACTGTCCCAGTTATCAGGGACCCCTGTGTACACTGCTCCAGTTATCAGGAACCCCCTTGTACACTGTCCCAGTTATCAGGAACCTAACGTGCACACTGTCCCAGTTATCAGGGAACCCCGTGTACACTGTCCCAGTTATCAGGGTGCCCTGTGTACATTGTCCATGTTATCAGGGATCCCCGTGTACACTGTCCCAGTTATCAGGGTGCCCTGTGTACACTGTCCTAGTTATCAGGCACCCCCGTGCACACTGTCCCAGTTATCAGGGACCCCTGTGTGCAGTGTCTCAGTTATCAGGGCCCCCCATGTACACTGTCCCAGTTATGAGGAACCCCAGTGTACACTGTCCCAGCTATCAGGAACCCCCGTGCACACTGTCCCAGTTATCAAGGATCCCCGTGCACACTGTCCCACTTATCAGGAACCCCTGTGTGCACTGTCTCAGTTATCAGGAACCCGTGTCCACACTGTCCCAGTTATCATGGACCCCTGTGTACACTGTCCCAGTTATCAGGAACCCCTGTGTTACCATTCCCAGTTATCAGAGACCCCCATGTACACTGTCCCAGGTATCAGGGACCCCTGTGTACACTGTCCCTGTTATCAGGAACCCGCGTGCGCACTGTCCCAGTTATCAAGGACCCCCGTGCACACTGTCCCAGTTATCAGGAACCTAACATGCACACTATCCCAGTTATCCGGGACCCCCATGTACACTGTTCCAGTTATCAAGGACCCCCGTGCACACTGTCCCAGTTATCAGGAACCCCCTTGTACACTGTCCCAGTTATCAGGAACCCCCCTGTACACTGTCCCAGTTATCAGGAACCTAACATGCACACTGTCCCAGTTATCAGGGACCCCTGTGTACACTGTTCCAGTTATCAGGAACCCCCTTGTACACTGTCCCAGTTATCAGGAACCCCCTTGTACACTGTCCCAGTTATCAGGAACCTAACGTGCACACTGTCCCAGTTATCAGGGAACCCCGTGTACACTGTCCCAGTTATCAGGGTGCCCTGTGTACATTGTCCATGTTATCAGGGATGCCCGTGTACACTGTCCCAGTTATCAGGAACCCTGTGTACATTGTCCCATTTATCAGGGAGACCCGTGCATGCTGTCCCAGTTATCAGGAACCCCCGTGTGCACTGTCCCAGTTATCGGGGACACCCCAGTGCACACTGTCCCATTTATCAGGGCCCTCTGTGCTCAATGTCCCATTTATCAGGAACCCCAGTGAACCCAGTCCCAGTAATCAGGGACCCCGTGTATACTGTCCCAGTTATCAGGGACCTCGGCGTACACTGTCCCGGTTATTAGGAACCCCCGTGTACACTGTCCCTGCTATTAGGCACCCCTGTGTACACTGTCCCAGTTATCAGGGACCCCCATGTACACTGTCCCAGTTATCAGGGTCCCCTGTGTACACTGTCCCAGTCATCAGGGACCCCCATGTACACTGTCCCAGTTATCAGGAACCCCCGTGTACACTGTCCCAGTTATCAGGAACCCCTGTGTACACTGTCCCAGTTATCAGGGACCCCCATGTACACTGTCCCAGTTGTCATGATCCTCCATGTACACTGTCCCAGTTATCAGGGACCCCCGTGCACACTGTCCCAGTTATCAGGGACCCCTGTGTACACTGTCCCAGTTATCAGGAACCCCTGTGTACACTGTCCCAGTTATCAGGGACCCAGTGTACACTGTCCCAGTTATCAGGGACGCCCGTACACACTGTCCCAGTTATCAGGAACCCCTGTGTACACTGCCCCAGTTATCAGGGACCCCCGTGTACACTGTCCCAGTTATCAGGGACCTCCGCGTACACTGTCCCTGTTATCAGGTTCCCCCGTGTACACTGTCCCTGTTATTAGGCACCCCCCATGCATGCTGTCCCAGTTATCAGGGACCTCCGTGTACGCTGTGCCAGTTATCAGGAACCCCCTGAGTACACGGTCCCAGTTGTCAAGATCCTCCGTGTACACTGTCCCAGTTATCAGGGACCCGTGTATACTGTCCCAGTTATCAGGGATCCCCGTATGCACTGTCCCAGTTATCAGGAACCCCTATGCACACTGTTCCAGTTGTCATGATCCTCCGTGTACACTGTCCCAGTTATCAGGGTCCCCGTGCTCACTGTCCCAGTTATCAGGAACCTCACGTGCATGCTGTCCCAGTTATCAGGGACCCCCCGTGTACACTGTCCCAGTTATCAGGGTCCCCCGTGTACATTGTCCCTGTTATCAGGGTCCCCTGTGTACACTGTCCCAGTTATCAGGGAACCGCGTGTACACTATCCCAGTTATCAGGAACCCCTGTGTACACTGTCCCATTTATCAGGGAGACCCGTGCATGCTGTCCCAGCTATCAGGAACCCCAGTGTATACTGTCCCAGTTATCGGGGACCCCCCAGTGCACACTGTCCCATTTACCAGGGCCCACTGTGCTCACTGTCCCAGTTATCTGGAACCCCTGTGAACCCTGTCCCAGTTATCAGGGACTCTGTGTACACAGTCCCAGTTATCAGGTACATCCGTGTACACTGTCCCGGTTATCAGGAACCCCCGTGTACGCTGTCCCAGTTATCAGGAACCCCCGTGTATGCTGTCCCAGTTATCAGGGCCACCTGTGCACGCTGTCCCAGTTATCAGGAACCCCGTGCACTCTGTCCCAGTTATCAGGAATCCCCTTGTACACTGTCCCAGTTATCAGGGACCCCCTTGTACACTGTCCCAGCTATCAGGGACCCCCTTGTACACTGTTCCAGTTATCCGGAACCCCGTACACTGTCCCAGTTATCAGGGACCCCCGTGTACACTGTTCCAGTTATTAGGGAACCCCGTGTACACTGTCCTAGTTATCAGGAACCCCCATGTACACTGTCCCCGTTATCAGGAACACCCTGTGTACACTGTCCCAGTTGTCATGATCCTCCGTGTACACTGTCCCAGTTATCAGGAACCTCCGTGCACACTGTCCAGTTATCAGGAACCACCATGTACACTGTCCCAGTTATCAGGGACCCCTTTGTACACTGTCCCAGTTATCAGGGACCCCAGTGTACACTGTCCCAGTTATCAGGGACCCCCGTGTACACTGTCCCAATTATCAGGGCCCCCTGTGCTCACTGTCCCAGTTATCATTTAGCACGTGCACACTGTCCCAGTTATCAGGGACCACCGTGCACACTGTCCCAGTTATCAGGGATCCCTGTGTACACTGTCCCAGTTATCAGGGATCCCTGTGTACACTGTCCCAGTTATCAGGAACACCCGTGTACGCTGTCCCAGTTATCAGGGCCCCCTGTGCTCACTGTCCCAGTTATCAGGAACCTCACGTGCACGCTGTCCCAGTTATCAGGAACCCCGTGCACACTGTCCCATTTATCAGGGACCCCCATGTACACTGTCCCAGTTATCAGGGACCCCCTTGTACACTGTCCCAGTTGTCGGGGAACCCCGTGTACACTGTCCCAGTTATCAGGGACCCCTGTGTACACTGTTCCAGTTATTTAGGAACCCCAGTACACTGTCCTAGTTATCAGGAACCCCCGTGTACGCTGTCCCAGTTATCAGGAACCCCCTGTGTACACTGTCCCAGTTATCAGGAACCCCCTGTGTACACTGTCCCAGTTATCAGGAACCCCTGTGTACACTGTCCCAGTTGTCATGATCCTCCGTGTGCACTGTCCCAGTTATCAGGAACCCCTGTGTACACTGTCCCAGTTGTCATGATCCTCCGTGTACGCTGTCCCAGTTATCAGGAACCCCGTGCACACTGTCCCAGTTATCAGGGATTCCCTTGTACACTGTCCCAGTTATCAGGGACCCCCGTGCACACTGTCCCAGTTATCAGGGACCCCCGTGCACACTGTCCCAGTTATCAGGGACCCCCGTGCACACTGTCCCAGTTATCAGGGACCCCCGTGCTCACTGTCCCAGTTATCAGGGACCCCCGTGCAGACTGTCCCAGTTATCAGGGACCCCCGTGCACACTGTCCCAGTTATCAGGAACCTAACGTGCACGCTGTCCCAGTTATCAGGAACCCCGTGCACACTGTCCCAGTTATCATGGACCCCCGTGTACGCTGTTCCAGTTATCAGGGACCCCCTTGTACACTGACCCAGTTATCAGGAACCCCCTTGTACACTGTCCCAGTTATCAGGAACCCCTTGTGTACCCTGTCCCAGTTATCAGGAATGCCGTGCACACTGTCCCAGTTATCAGGAACCACTGTGAACACTGTCCCAGTTATCAGGGACCCCCATGTACACTGTCCCAGTTATCTCGGACCCCCGTGCACACCGTCCCAGTTATCAGGGACTCCTGTGTACACTGTCCCAGTTATCAGGAACCCCCGTGTACACTGTCCCAGTTTTCAGGGACCCCCGCGCACACTGTCCCAGTTGTCATGATCCTCCGTGTACACTGTCCCAGTTATCAGGGATCCCCTTGTACACTGTCCCAGTTATCAGGGCCCTCATGCACACTGTCCCAGTTATCAGGGACACCCGTGCAGACTGTCCCAGTTATCAGGGATCCCCTTGTACACTGTCCCAGTTATCAGGGACCCCCTTGTACACTGCCCCAGTTATCAGGAACCCCCTTGTACACTGTCCCAGTTATCAGGAACCCCCGTGTACACTGTCCCAGTTTTCAGGGACCCCCGCGCACACTGTCCCAGTTGTCATGATCCTCCGTGTACACTGTCCCAGTTTTCAGGAACCTCCGTGCACACTTTCCCAGTTATCAGCAACCCCCATGTACGCTGTCCCAGTTATCAGTAACCCCCTGTGTACACTGTCCCAGTTTTCAGGGACCCCCCCGCACACTGTCCCAGTTGTCGTGATCCTCCGTGTACACTGTCCCAGTTTTCAGGGACCCCCGTGTACACTGTCCCAGTTATCAGGGACCCCGGTGCACACTGTCCCAGTTATCAGGAACCCCCGTGTACTCTGTCCCAGTTATCAGGGACCCCGGTGCACACTGTCCCAGTTATCAGGGAACCCTGTGTACAATGTCCCAGTTATCAGGTACCCCCTTGCACACTGTCCCAGTTTTCAGGAACCCCCGTGTACACTGTCCCAGTTATCAGGAATCCCCTTGTGCACAGTCCCAGTTATCAGGGACCACCGTGTACACTGTCCCAGTTATCAGGGACCCCTGTGTACACTGTCCCAGTTATCAGGGACACCCGTGCACACTGTCCCAGTTATCAGGGACACCCGTGCACACTGTCCCAGTTATCAGGGACACCCGTACACACTGTCCCAGTTATCAGGAACCCCTGTGATCACAGTCGCAGTTTTCAGTGACCCCCGTGTACACTGTCCCAGTTATCAGGAACCCGCATGCACACTGTCCCAGTTATCAGGGACACCGGTGTACACTGTCCCAGTTATCAGGGACCCCCGTGCACACTGTCCCAGTTATCACGGACCCCCGTGTACACTGTCCCAGTTATCAGGAACCCGCGTGCTCACTGACCCAGTCATCAGCGATCCCCGTGCACACTGTCCCTGTTACCATGGACACCCGAGTACGCTGTCCCAGTTATCAGGAACCCCTGTATATACTGACCCAGTTATCAGGAACCACTGTGTACACTGTCCCAGGTTTCAGGAACCCCTGTGTATACTGACCCAGTTATCAGGAACCCCTGTGTATACTGACCCAGTTATCAGGGTCTCCCGTGCACGCTGTCCCAGTTATCAGGAACCCGAGCGAACACAGTCCCAGTTATCAGGAACCCCTTGTGTACACTGTCCCAGTTATCAGGAATGTCGTGCACACTTTCCCAGTTATCAGGAACCCCTGTGAACACTGTCCCAGTAATCAGGGACCCCCGTGTACACCGTCCCAGTTATCAGGAACCCCCGTGTACACCGTCTCAGTTATCAGGGATCCCCGTGTACACCGTCCCAGTTATCAGGGTCTCCTGTGTGCACTGTCCCAGTTATCAGGAACCCCCGTGTGCACTGTCCCAGTTATCAGGGACCCCTGTGTACACTGTCCCAGTTGTCATGATCCTCCGTGTACACTGTCCCAGTTATCAGGGATCCCCGTGTACACTGTCCGAGTTACCATGTTCTCCCGTGCTCGCTGTCCCAGTTATCCGGAACCCCGTGCACACTGTCCCAGTTATCAGGAACCCCCATGTACACTGTCCCAGTTATCAGGAACCCCCATGTACACTGTCCCAGTTATTAGGAATCCCCTTGTACATTGTCCCAGTTATCAGGGACCCCCTTGTACACTGTCCCAGTTATCAGGAACCCCGTTGTACACTGTCCCAGTTATCAGGGACTCCCGTGTACACTGTCCCAGTTATTAGGGAACCCCGTGTACACTGTCCTAGTTATCAGGAACCACCGTGTACGCTGTCCCAGTTATCAGGGACCCCCGTGTACACTGTCCCAGTTATCAGGGACCCCCGTGTACACTGTCCCAGTTATTAGGAAACCCCGTGTACACTGTCCTAGTTATCAGGAACCCCCTGTCTACACTGTCCCAGTTGTCATGATCCTCCGTTTACACTGTCCCAGTTATCAGGGATCCCCGTGTACACTGTCCGAGTTACCAGGTTCTCCCGTGCTCGCTGTCCCAGTTATCAGGAACCCCGTGCACACTGTCCCAGTTATCAGGGATCCCCTTGTACACTGTCCCAGTTATCAGGGACCCCCGTGCACACTGTCCCAGTTATCAGGGACCCCCGTGCACACTGTCCCAGTTATCAGGGACCCCCGTGTACACTGTCCCAGTTATCAGGAACCTCCTTGTACACTGTCCCAGTTATCAGGGACTCCCGTGTACACTGTCCCAGTTATCGGGGAACCGCGTGTACACTGTCCCAGTTATCAGGGACCCCCGTGCACACTGTCCCAGTTATCAGGGACCCCCGTGTACACTGTCCCAGTTATCAGGAACCTCCTTGTACACTGTTCCAGTTATTAGGGAACCCCGTGTACACTGTCCTAGTTATCAGGAATCCCCGTGTACGCTGTCCCAGTTATCAGGAACCCCCTGTGTACACTGTCCCAGTTGTCATGATCCTCCGTGTACACTGTCCCAGTTATCAGGGACACCCGTGCACACTGTTCCAGTTATCAGGGACCCCCGTGCACACTGTCGCAGTTCTCAGGAACCCTGTGTACACTGTCCCAGTGATCAGGTAACCGCGTGTACACTGTCCCAGTTATCAGGGACCCCCGTGTACACTGTTCCAGTTATTAGGGAACCCCGTGTACACTGTCCTAGTTATCAGGAACCCCCATGTACGCTGTCCCAGTTATCAGGAACCCCCTGTGTACACTGTCCCAGTTGTCGTGATCCTCCGTGTACACTTTCCCAGTTTTCAGGAACCTCCGTGCACACTTTCCCAGTTATCAGGAACCACCATGTACACTGTCCCAGTTATCAGGGACCCCCGTGTACACTGTCCCAGTTATCAGGGACCCCTGTGTACACTGTCCCCGTTATCAGGCACCCCCGTGCACACTGTCCCAGTTATCAGGGACACCCGTGCACACTGTTCCAGTTATCAGGGACACCCGTACACACTGTCCCAGTTATCAGGAACCCCTGTGTACACTGTCCCAGTTGTCATGATCCTCCGTGTACACTGTCCCAGTTATCAGGGATCCCCTTGTACACTGTCTCAGTTATCAGGGACCCCCGTGCACACTGTCCCAGTTATCAGGGACACCCGTGCAGACTGTCCCAGTTATCAGGGACCCCCGTGCACTCTGTCCCAGTTATCAGGAACCTAACGTGCACGCTGTCCCAGTTATCATGGACCCCCGTGTACGCTGTCCCAGTTATCAGGGACCCCCGTGTACACTATCACAGTTATCAGGTAACCGCTAGTACACTGTCCCAGTAATCAGGGACCCCCGTGTACACTGTTCCAGTAATTAGGGAACCCCGTGTACAGTGTCCTAGATATCAGGAACCCCCTGTGTACACTGTCCCAGTTGTCGTGATCCTCCGTGTACACTGTCCCAGTTTTCAGGAACCTCCGTGCACACTTTCCCAGTTATCAGGGACCCCGGTGCACACTGTCCCAGTTATCAGGAACCCCCGTGTACTCTGTCCCAGTTATCAGGGAACCCTGTATACAATGTCCCAGTTATCAGGTACCCCCTTGCACACTGTCCCAGTTATCAGGAATCCCCTTGTGCACAGTCCCAGTTATCAGGGACCACCGTGTACACTGTCCCAGTTATCAGGCACCCCTGTGTACACTGTCCCAGTTATCAGGGACACCCGTGCACACTGTCCCAGTTATCAGGGACACCCGTGCACACTGTCCCAGTTATCAGGGACACCCGTACATACTGTCCCAGTTATCAGGAACCCCTGTGATCACAGTCGCAGTTTTCAGTGACCCCCGTGTACACTGTCCCAGTTATCAGGAACCCGCATGCACACTGTCCCAGTTATCAGGGACACCGGTGTACACTGTCCCAGTTATCAGGGACCCCCGTGCACACTGTCCCAGTTATCACGGACCCCCGTGTACACTGTCCCCGTTATCAGGAACCCGCGTGCTCACTGACCCAGTCATCAGCGATCCCCGTGCACACTGTCCCTGTTACCATGGACACCCGAGTACGCTGTCCCAGTTATCAGGAACCCCTGTGTATACTGACCCAGTTATCAGGAACCACTGTGTACACTGTCCCAGGTTTCAGGAACCCCTGTGTATACTGACCCAGTTATCAGGAACCCCTGTGTATACTGACCCAGTTATCAGGGTCTCCCGTGCACGCTGTCCCAGTTATCAGGAACCCGAGCGAACACAGTCCCAGTTATCAGGAACCCCTTGTGTACACTGTCCCAGTTATCAGGAATGCCGTGCACACTGTCCCAGTTATCAGGAACCCCTGTGAACACTGTCCCAGTTATCAGGAACCCCCGTGTACACCGTCTCAGTTATCAGGGACTCATGTGTACACTGTCCCAGTTATCAGGAACCCCTGTGTACACTGTCCCAGTTATCAGGAACACCCTGTGTACACTGTTCCAGTTATTAGGGGACCCCATGTACCCTGTCCTAGGTATCAGGAACCCCCTGTGTACACTGTCCCAGTTGTCGTGATCCTCCGTGTACACTGTCCCAGATTTCAGGAACCTCTGTGCACACTTTCCCAGTTATCAGGAACCACCATGTACACTGTCCCAGTTATCAGTGACCCCTGTGTACACTGTCCCAGTTATCAGGAACCCCGTGCACATTGTCCCAGTTTTCAGGAACCCCCGTGTACACAGTCCCAGTTATCAGGACTCCCCTTGTGCACAGTCCCAGTTATCAGGGACCCCCGTGTACACTGTCCCAGTTATCAGGGACCCCTGTGTACACTGTCCCAGTTATCAGGCAGCCCTGTGTACACTGTCCCAGTTCTCAGGCACCCCCGTGCACACTGTTCCAGTTATCAGGGACCCCCGTGCACACCGGCCCAGTTATCAGGGACTCCTGTGTACACTGTCCCAGTTATCAGGAACCCCCTGTACACAGTCCCAGTTATCAGGGACCCCCGTGTACACTGTCCCAGTTATCAGGGACCCCTGTGTACACTGTCCCAGTTATCAGGCAGCCCTGTGTACACTGTCCCAGTTCTCAGGAACCCTGTGTACACTGTCCCAGTGATCAAGTAACCGCGTGTACACTGTCCCAGTTATCAGGGACCCCCGTGTACACTGTTCCAGTTATTAGGAAACCCCGTGTACACTGTCCTAGTTATCAGGAACCCCCATGTACGCTGTCCCAGTTATCAGGAACCCCCTGTGTACACTGTCCCAGTTGTCGTGATCCTCCGTGTACACTGTCCCAGTTTTCAGGAACCTCCGTGCACACTTTCCCAGTTATCAGGAACCACCATGTACACTGTCCCAGTTATCAGGGACCCCCGTGTACACTGTCCCAGTTATCAGGGACCCCTGTGTACACTGTCCCCGTTATCCGGCACCCCCGTGCACACTGTCCCAGTTATCAGGGACACCCGTGCACACTGTTCCAGTTATCAGGGACACCCGTACACACTGTCCCAGTTATCAGGAACCCCTGTGTACACTGTCCCAGTTGTCATGATCCTCCGTGTACACTGTCCCAGTTATCAGGGATCCCGTGTACACTGTCCGAGTTACCTGGTTCTCCCGTGCTCGCTGTCCCAGTTATCAGGAACCCGAGACAACACTGTCCCAGTTATCAGGAACGCCTTGTGTACACTGTCCCAGTTATCAGGAATGCCGTGCACACTGTCCCAGTTATCAGGAACCACTGTGAACATCGTCCCAGTTATCAGGGACCCCCGTGTACACCGTCCCAGTTATCAGGGACTCCTGTGTACACTGTCCCAGTTATCAGGAACCCCCGTGTACACTGTCTCAGTTATCAGGGACCCATGTGTACACTGTCCCAGTTATCAGGGTCCCCTGTGTACACTGTCCCAGTTATCAGGAACCCCGTGCACACTGTCCCAGTTATCAGGGATTCCCTTGTACACTGTCCCAGTTATCAGGGACCCCCGTGCACACTGTCCCAGTTATCAGGGACCCTCGTGCACACTGTCCCAGTTATCACGGATCCCCATGCACACCGGCCCAGTTATCAGGGACTCCTGTGTACACTGTCCCAGTTATCAGGAACCCCCGTGTACACTGTCCCAGTTATCAGGGACCCCCGTGTACACTGTCCCAGTTATCAGGGACCCCTGTGTACACTGTCCCAGTTATCAGGCAGCCCTGTGTACACTGTCCCAGTTCTCAGGCACCCCCGTGCACACTGTTCCAGTTATCAGGGACCCCCGTGCACACTGTCCCAGTTCTCAGGAACCCTGTGTACACTGTCCCAGTGATCAGGTAACCGCGTGTACACTGTCCCAGTTATCAGGGACCCCCGTGTACACTGTTCCAGTTATTAGGGAACCCCGTGTACACTGTCCTAGTTATCAGGAACCCCCATGTACGCTGTCCCAGTTATCAGGAACCCCCTGTGTACACTGTCCCAGTTGTCGTGATCCTCCGTGTACACTTTCCCAGTTATCAGGAACCACCATGTACACTGTCCCAGTTATCAGGGACCTCCGTGTACACTGTCCCAGTTATCAGGGACCCCTGTGTACACTGTCCCCGTTATCAGGCACCCCCGTGCACACTGTCCCAGTTATCAGGGACACCCGTGCACACTGTCCCAGTTATCAGGGACACCCGTACACACTGTCCCAGTTATCAGGAACCCCTGTGTACACTGTCCCAGTTATCAGGGATCCCCTTGTACACTGTCTCAGTTATCAGGGACCCCCGTGCACACTGTCCCAGTTATCAGGGACACCCGTGCAGACTGTCCCAGTTATCAGGGACCCCCGTGCACTCTGTCCCAGTTATCAGGAACCTAACGTGCACGCTGTCCCAGTTATCATGGACCCCCGTGTACGCTGTCCCAGTTATCAGGGACCCCCTTGTACACTGTCCCAGTTATCCGGAACCTCCTTGTACACTGTCCCAATTATCAGGGACCCCCGTGTACACTGTTCCAGTAATTAGGGAACCCCGTGTACACTGTCCTAGATATCAGGAACCCCCTGTGTACACTGTCCCAGTTGTCGTGATCCTCCGTGTTCACTGTCCCAGTTTTCAGGAACCTCCGTGCACACTTTCGCAGTTATCAGGAACCCCGGTGCACACTGTCCCAGTTATCAGGAACCCCCGTGTACTCTGTCCCAGTTATCAGGGAACCCTGTGTACAATGTCCCAGTTATCAGGTACCCCCTTGCACACTGTCCCAGTTTTCAGGAACCCCCGTGTACACTGTCCCAGTTATCAGGAATCCCCTTGTGCACAGTCTCAGTTATCAGGGACCACCGTGTACACTGTCCCAGTTATCAGGGACCCCTGTGTACACTGTCCCAGTTATCAGGGACACCCGTGCACACTGTCCCAGTTATCAGGGACACCCGTACACACTGTCCCAGTTATCAGGAACCCCTGTGATCACAGTCGCAGTTTTCAGTGACCCCCGTGTACACTGTCCCAGTTATCAGGAACCCGCATGCACACTGTCCCAGTTATCAGGGACACCGGTGTACACTGTCCCAGTTATCAGGGACCCCCGTGCACACTGTCCCAGTTATCACGGACCCCCGTGTACACTGTCCCCGTTATCAGGAACCCGCGTGCTCACTGACCCAGTCATCAGCGATCCCCGTGCACACTGTCCCTGTTACCATGGACACCCGAGTACGCTGTCCCAGTTATCAGGAACCCCTGTGTATACTGACCCAGTTATCAGGAACCACTGTGTACACTGTCCCAGGTTTCAGGAACCCCTGTGTATACTGACCCAGTTATCAGGAACCCCTGTGTATACTGACCCAGTTATCAGGGTCTCCCGTGCACGCTGTCCCAGTTATCAGGAACCCGAGCGAACACAGTCCCAGTTATCAGGAACCCCTTGTGTACACTGTCCCAGTTATCAGGAATGCCGTGCACACTGTCCCAGTTATCAGGAACCCCTGTGAACACTGTCCCAGTAATCAGGGACCCCCGTGTACACCGTCCCAGTTATCAGGAACCCCCGTGTACACCGTCTCAGTTATCAGGGACTCATGTGTACACTGTCCCAGTTATCAGGAACCCCTGTGTACACTGTCCCAGTTATCAGGAACACCCTGTGTACACTGTTCCAGTTATTAGGGGACCCCGTGTACCCTGTCCTAGGTATCAGGAACCCCCTGTGTACACTGTCCCAGTTGTCGTGATCCTCCGTGTACACTGTCCCAGATTTCAGGAACCTCTGTGCACACTTTCCCAGTTATCAGGAACCACCATGTACACTGTCCCAGTTATCAGTGACCCCTGTGTACACTGTCCCAGTTATCAGGAACCCCGTGCACATTGTCCCAGTTTTCAGGAACCCCCGTGTACACAGTCCCAGTTATCAGGACTCCCCTTGTGCACAGTCCCAGTTATCAGGGACCCCCGTGTACACTGTCCCAGTTATCAGGGACCCCTGTGTACACTGTCCCAGTTATCAGGCAGCCCTGTGTACACTGTCCCAGTTATCAGGGACACCCGTGCACACTGTTCCAGTTATCAGGGACCCCCGTGCACAATGTCCCAGTTCTCAGGAACCCTGTGTACACTGTCCCAGTGATCAAGTAACCGCGTGTACACTGTCCCAGTTATCAGGGACCCCCGTGTACACTGTTCCAGTTATTAGGAAACCCCGTGTACACTGTCCTAGTTATCAGGAACCCCCATGTACGCTGTCCCAGTTATCAGGAACCCCCTGTGTACACTGTCCCAGTTGTCGTGATCCTCCGTGTACACTTTCCCAGTTTTCAGGAACCTCCGTGCACACTTTCCCAGTTATCAGGAACCACCATGTACACTGTCCCAGTTATCAGGGACCCCCGTGTACACTGTCCCAGTTATCAGGGACCCCTGTGTACACTGTCCCCGTTATCCGGCACCCCCGTGCACACTGTCCCAGTTATCAGGGACACCCGTGCACACTGTTCCAGTTATCAGGGACACCCGTACACACTGTCCCAGTTATCAGGAACCCCTGTGTACACTGTCCCAGTTGTCATGATCCTCCGTGTGCACTGTCCCAGTTATCAGGGATCCCGTGTACACTGTCCGAGTTACCTGGTTCTCCCGTGCTCGCTGTCCCAGTTATCAGGAACCCGAGACAACACTGTCCCAGTTATCAGGAACGCCTTGTGTACACTGTCCCAGTTATCAGGAATGCCGTCCACACTGTCCCAGTTATCAGGAACCACTGTGAACATCGTCCCAGTTATCAGGGACCCCCGTGTACACCGTCCCAGTTATCAGGGACTCCTGTGTACACTGTCCCAGTTATCAGGAACCCCCGTGTACACTGTCCCAGTTATCAGGGTCCCCTGTGTACACTGTCCCAGTTATCAGGAACCCCGTGCACACTGTCCCAGTTATCAGGGATTCCCTTGTACAATGTCCCAGTTATCAGGGACCCCCGTGCACACTGTCCCAGTTATCAGGGACCCCCGTGCACACTGTCCCAGTTATCAGGGACCCCCGTGCTCACTGTCCCAGTTATCAGGGACCCCCGTGAAGACTGTCCCAGTTATCAGGGACCCCCGTGCACACTGTCCCAGTTATCAGGAACCTAACGTGCACGCTTTCCCAGTTATCAGGAACCCCATGCACACTGTCCCAGTTATCATGGACCCCCGTGTACGCTGTCCTAGTTATCAGGGCCCCCTGTGCTCACTGTCCCAGTTATCAGGGACCCCCTTGTACACTGTCCCAGTTATCAGGAACCCCCTTGTACACTGTCCCAGTTATCAGGAACCCCTTGTGTACCCAGTCCCAGTTATCAGGAATGCCGTGCACACTGTCCCAGTTATCAGGAACCCCTGTGAACACTGTCCCAGTTATCAGGGACCCCCATGTACACTGTCCCAGTTATCACGGATCCCCATGCACACCGGCCCAGTTATTAGGGACTCCTGTGTACACTGTCCCAGTTATCAGGAACCCCCGTGTACACTGTCCCAGTTTTCAGGGACCCCCCGCGCACACTGTCCCAGTTGTCATGATCCTCCGTGTACACTGTCCCAGTTATCAGGGATCCCCTTGTACACTGTCCCAGTTATCAGGGACCCCCGTGCACACTGTCCCAGTTATCAGGGACACCCGTGCAGACTGTCCCAGTTATCAGGGACCCCCGTGCACTCTGTCCCAGTTTTCAGGAACCTAACGTGCACGCTGTCCCAGTTTTCATGGACCCCCGTGTACGCTGTCCCAGTTATCAGGGCCCCCTGTGCTCACTGTCCCAGTTATCAGGGACCCCCTTGTACACTGTCCCAGTTATCAGGGACCCCCGTGTACACTATCACAGTTATCAGGTAACCGCTAGTACACTGTCCCAGTTTTCAGGGACCCCCCGCGCACACTGTCCCAGTTATCAGGAACCCCTTGTGTACACTGTCCCAGTTATCAGGAATGCCGTGCACACTGTCCCAGTTATCAGGAACCCCCGTGCACACTGTCCCAGTTATCAGGGACACCCGTGCAGACTGTCCCAGTAATCAGGGACCCCCTTGTACACAGTCCCAGTTATCAGGAACCCCTTGTGTACACTGTCCCAGTTATCAGGAATGCCGTGCACACTGTCCCAGTTATCAGGAACCCCCGTGCACACTGTCCCAGTTATCAGGGACCCCCTTGTACACTGTCCCAGTTATCAGGAACCCCCTTGTACACTGTCCCAGTTATCAGGGACCCCCGTGTACACTATCACAGTTATCAGGTAACCGCTAGTACACTGTCCCAGTAATCAGGGACCCCCGTGTACACTATCACAGTTATCAGGTAACCGCTAGTACACTGTCCCAGTTTTCAGGGACCCCCCGCGCACACTGTCCCAGTTATCAGGAACCCCTTGTGTACACTGTCCCAGTTATCAGGAATGCCGTGCACACTGTCCCAGTTATCAGGAACCCCCGTGCACACTGTCCCAGTTATCAGGGACACCCGTGCAGACTGTCCCAGTAATCAGGGACCCCCTTGTACACAGTCCCAGTTATCAGGAACCCCTTGTGTACACTGTCCCAGTTATCAGGAATGCCGTGCACACTGTCCCAGTTATCAGGAACCCCCGTGCACACTGTCCCAGTTATCAGGGACCCCCTTGTACACTGTCCCAGTTATCAGGAACCCCCTTGTACACTGTCCCAGTTATCAGGGACCCCCGTGTACACTATCACAGTTATCAGGTAACCGCTAGTACACTGTCCCAGTAATCAGGGACCCCCGTGTACACTGTTCCAGTAATTAGGGAACCCCGTGTACAGTGTCCTAGATATCAGGAACCCCCTGTGTACACTGTCCCAGTTGTCGTGATCCTCCGTGTACACTGTCCCAGTTTTCAGGAACCTCCGTGTACTCTGTCCCAGTTATCAGGGAACCCTGTGTACAATGTCCCAGTTTTCAGGAACCCCCGTGTACACTGTCCCAGTTTTCAGGAACCCCCGTGTACACTGTCCCAGTTATCAGGAATCCCCTTGTGCACAGTCCCAGTTATCAGGGACCACCGTGTACACTGTCCCAGTTATCAGGGACACCCGTGCACACTGTCCCAGTTATCAGGGACACCCGTGCACACTGTCCCAGTTATCAGGGACACCCGTACACACTGTCCCAGTTATCAGGAACCCCTGTGATCACAGTCGCAGTTTTCAGTGACCCCCGTGTACACTGTCCCAGTTATCAGGAACCCGCATGCACACTGTCCCAGTTATCAGGGACACCGGTGTACACTGTCCCAGTTATCAGGGACCCCCGTGCACACTGTCCCAGTTATCACGGACCCCCGTGTACACTGTCCCCGTTATCAGGAACCCGCGTGCTCACTGACCCAGTCATCAGCGATCCCCGTGCACACTGTCCCTGTTACCATGGACACCCGAGTACGCTGTCCCAGTTATCAGGAACCCCTGTGTATACTGACCCAGTTATCAGGAACCACTGTGTACACTGTCCCAGGTTTCAGGAACCCCTGTGTATACTGACCCAGTTATCAGGAACCCCTGTGTATACTGACCCAGTTATCAGGGTCTCCCGTGCACGCTGTCCCAGTTATCAGGAACCCGAGCGAACACAGTCCCAGTTATCAGGAACCCCTTGTGTACACTGTCCCAGTTATCAGGGACCCCCGTGCACACTGTCCCAGTTATCAGGGACCCCCATGCAGACTGTCCCAGTTATCAGGGATCCCCGTGCACACTGTCCCAGTTATCAGGGACCCCCGTGCACACTGTCCCAGTTATCAGGAACCTAACGTGTACGCTGTCCCAGTTATCAGGAACCTCGTGCACACTGTCCCAGTTATCAGGGACCCCCGTGTACGCTGTCCCAGTTATCAGGGCCCCCTGTGCTCACTGTCCCAGTTATCAGGAACCTAATGTGCACACTGTCCCAGTTATCAGGAACCCCCTTGTACACTGTCCCAGTTATCAGGGACCCCCGAGTACACTGTCCCAGTTATCAGGAATCCCCTTGTACACTGTCCCAGTTATCAGGGACCCCCGTGCACACTGTCCCAGTTGTCAGGGACCCCTGTGTACACTGTCCCAGTTATCAGGAATCCCCTTGTACACTGTCCCAGTTATCAGGGACCCCCGTGTACACTATCCCAGTTATCAGGTGCGTGTACACTGTTCCAGTTATTAGGGAACCCCGTGTACACTGTCCGAGATATCAGGAACCCCCATGTACGCTGTCCCAGTTATCAGGAACCCCCTGTGTACACTGTCCCCGTTGTCGTGATCCTCCGTGTACACTGTCACAGTTTTCAGGAACCTCCGTGCACACTTTCCCAGTTATCAGAAACCACCATGTACACTGTCCCAGTTATCAGGGACCCCCGTGTACACTGTCCCAGTTATCAGGGACCCCGGTGCACACTGTCCCAGTTATCAGGAACCCCCGTGTACACTGTCCCAGTTATCAGGGAATCCTGTGTACAATGTCCCAGTTATCAGGTTCCCCCTTGCACACAGTCCCAGTTTTCAGGAACCCGGTGTGTACACTGTCCCAGTTAGCAGGAATCCCCTTGTGCACAGTCCCAGTTTTCAGGAACCCCCGTGTACACTGTCCCTTTTATCAGGAATCCCCTTGTGCACAGTCCCAGTTTTCAGGAACCCCCGTGTACACTGTCCCAGTTATCAGGAATCCCCTTGTGCACAGTCTCAGTTATCAGGGAGCCCCGTGTACAATGTCCCAGTTATCAGGGACCCCTGTGTACACTGTCCCCGTTATCAGGCAGCCCCGTGTACACTGTCCCAGTTCTCAGGCACCCCCGTGCACACTGTCCCAGTTATCAGGGACACCCGTGCACACTGTCCCAGTTATCAGGAACCCCCGTGTACACTGTCCCAGTTATCAGGAACCCCCTTGTACACTGTCCCAGTTATTAGAGACCCCTGTGTACACTGTCCCAGTTATCAGGAACCCCTGTGTACAATGTCCCAGTTATCAGGAACCCCCTTGCGCACTGTCCCATTTATCTGGGAACCCTGTGTACAATGTCCCAGTTATCAGTTACCCACTTGCACACTGTCCCAGTTATCAGGAACCCCTGTGTACACTGTCCCAGTTATCAGGGACCCCCGTGCACACTGTCCCAGTTTTCAGGAACCCCAGTGTACACTGTCCCAGTTATCAGGAACCCCCGTGTACACTGTCCCAGTTATCAGGGAACCCTGTGTACACTGTCCTAGTTATCGGGAACCACCATGTACACTGTCCCAGTTATCAGGGACCTGTGTGTACACTGTCCCAGTTATCAGGCACCCCCGTGCACACTGTCCCAGTTATCAGGCACCCCCGTGCACACTGTCCCAGTTATAAGGGACACCCTTGCACACTGTTCCATTTATCAGGAACCCGCGTGCGCACTGTCCCAGTTATCAGGGAACCCTGTGTACACTGTCCCAGTTATCAGGTACCCCCTTGCACACTGTCCCAGTTATCAGGCACCCCCGTGCACACTGTCCCAGTTATAAGGGACACCCTTGCGCACTGTCCCAGTTGTCAGGGAGCCCCGTGCACACTGTCCCAGTTATCAGGGACCCCCGTGCACACTGTCCCAGTTATCAGGGACCCCCGTGCAGACTGTCCCAGTTATCAGGGATCCCCGTGTACACTGTCCCAGTTATCAGGGACCCCCCTGCACACTGTCCCAGTTATCAGGAACCTAACGTGCACGCTGTCCCAGTTATCAGGAACCCCGTGAACACTGTCCCAGTTATCAGGGACCCCCGTGTACGCTGTCCCAGTTATCAGGGCCCCCTGTGCTCACTGTCCCAGTTATCAGGAACCTAATGTGCACACTGTCCCAGTTATCAGGAACCCCCTTGTACACTGTCCCAGTTATCAGGGACCCCCATGTACACTGTCCCAGTTATCAGGAACCCCCTTGTACACTGTCCCAGTTATCAGGGACCCCCGTGTACATTATCCCAGTTATCAGGTAACCGCGTGTACACTGTCCCAGTTATCAGGGACCCCCGTGTACACTGTTCCAGTTATTAGGGAACCCTGTGTACACTGTCCGAGATATCAGGAACCCCCATGTACTCTGTCCCAGTTATCAGGAACCCCCTGTGTACACTGTCCCAGTTGTCGTGATCCTCCATGTACACTGTCCCAGTTTTCAGGAACCTCCGTGCACACTTTCCCAGTTATCAGGAACCACCATGTACACTGTCCCAGTTATCAGGGACCCCCGTGTACACTGTCCCAGTTATCAGGAACCCCCGTGTACTCTGTCCCAGTTATCAGGGAACCCTGTGTACAATGTCCCAGTTATCAGGTACCCCCTTGCACACTGTCCCAGTTTTCAGGAACCCCCGTGTACACTGTCCCAGTTATCAGGTTCCCCCTTGCACACTGTCCCAGTTTTCAGGAACCCCCGTGTACACTGTCCCAGTTATCAGGGATCCCCTTGTGCACAGTCCCAGTTATCAGGGACCACCGTGTACACTGTCCCAGTTATCAGGGACCCCTGTGTACACTGTCCCAGTTATCAGGGACACCCGTGCGCACTGTCCCAGTTATCAGGGACACCCGTGCACACTGTCCCAGTTATCAGGGACACCCGTACACACTGTCCCAGTTATCAGGAACCCCTGTGATCACAGTCGCAGTTTTCAGTGACCCCCGTGTACACTGTCCCAGTTATCAGGAACCCGCATGCACACTGTCCCAGTTATCAGGGACACCGGTGTACACTGTCCCAGTTATCAGGGACCCCCGTGCACACTGTCCCAGTTATTACGGACCCCCGTGTACACTGTCCCCGTTATCAGGAACCCGCGTGCTCACTGACCCAGTCATCAGCGATCCCCGTGCACACTGTCCCTGTTACCATGGACACCCGAGTACGCTGTCCCAGTTATCAGGAACCCCTGTGTATACTGACCCAGTTATCAGGAACCCCCTTGTACACTGTCCCAGTTATCAGGGACCCCCGTGCACACTGTCCCAGTTATCAGGAACCCCCGTGTACACTGTCCCAGTTTTCAGGTACCCCCTTGCACACTGTCCCAATTTTCAGGAACCCCCGTGTACACTGTCCCAGTTATCAGGAATCCCCTGTGTACACTGTCCCAGTTGTCAGGAACCCCCGTGTACACTGTCCTAGTTATCAGGAACCACCATCTACACTGTCCCAGTTCTCAGGGACCCCCGTGTACACTGTCCCAGTTATCAGGAACCCCTGTGTACACTGTCCCAGTTCTCAGGGACCCCCGTGCACACTGTCCCAGTTATCAGGGAACCCCTTGCACACTGTCCCAGTTCTCAGGGACCCCCGTGCACACTGTCCCAGTTTTCAGGAACCCCAGTGTACACTGTCTCAGTTATCAGGAACCCCCGTGTACACTGTCCCAGTTATCAGGGACCCGTGTGTACACTGTCCCAGTTATCAGGAACCCCCGTGTACACTGTCCTAGTTATCGGGAACCACCATGTACACTGTCCCAGTTATCAGGGACCCGTGTGTACACTGTCCCAGTTATCAGGCACCCCCCTGCACACTGTCCCAGTTATCAGGCACCCCCGTGCACACTGTCCCAGTTATAAGGGACACCCTTGCACACTGTTCCAGTTTTCAGGAACCCCCTTGTACACTGTCCCAGTTATCAGGAACTCCCGTGTACACTGTCCTAGTTATCAGGGAACCCCTTGCACACTGTCCCAGTTTTCAGGAACCCCCTTGTACACTGTCCCAGTTATCAGGGACCCCCGTGTACACTATCCCAGTTATCAGGTAACCGCGCGTACACTGTCCCAGTTATCAGGGACCCCCGTGTACACCGTTCCAGTTATTAGGGAACCCCGTGTACACTGTCCTAGGTATCAGGAACCCCCATGTACGCTGTCCCAGTTATCAGGAACCCCCTGTGTTCACTGTCCCAGTTATCAGGAACCACCATGTACACTGTCCCAGTTATCAGGGACCCCTGTGTACACTGTCCCAGGTATCAGGGACCCCTGTGCACACTGTCCCAGTTATCAGGAACCCCCTGTACACTGTCCCAGTTATCAGGAACCCCTGTGTACACTGTCCCAGTTATCAGGGAAACCTGTGTACAATGTCCCAGTTATCAGGTACCCCCTTGCACACTGTCCCAGTTTTCAGGAACCCCCGTGTACACAGTCCCAGTTATCAGGAACCCCTGTGTACACTGTCCCAGTTATCAGGGACGCCTGTGTACACTGTCCCAGTTATCAGGCACCCCCTTGCACACTGTCCCAGTTATCAGGAATCCCCTTGTGCACAGTCCCAGTTATCAGGAACTCCTGTGTACACTGTCCCAGTTATCAGGAACCCCAGTGTACTCTGTCCCAGTTATCAGGAACCACCATGTACACTGTCCCAGTTATCAGGGACCCGTGTGTACACTGTCCCAGTTATCAGGGACCCCCGTGTACACTGTCCCAGTTATCAGGGACCCCTGTGTACACTGTCCCAGTTATCAGGGACCCCCGTGTACACTGTCCCAGTTATCAGGGACCCCTGTGTACACTGTCCCAGTTATCAGGCACCCCCGTGTACACTGTCCCAGTTATCAGGCACCCCCATGCACACTGTCCCAGTTATCAGGCACCCCCGTGCACACTGTCCCAGTTATCAGGGACACCCGTGCACACTGTCCCAGTTATCAGGCACCCCCGTGCACACTGTCCCAGTTATCAGGAACCCACGTGCGCACAGTACCAGTTATCAGGGAACTCTGTGTACAATGTCCCAGTTATCAGGAACCCCCGTGTACACTGTCCCAGTTTTCAGGAACCCCCGTGTACACTGTCCCAGTTATCAGGAACCCCATTGTACACTGTCCCAGTTATCAGGGACCCCCGTGTACACTGTCCCAGTTATCAGGAACCCCCTTGTACACTGTCCCAGTTATCAGGGACCCCCGTGCACACTGTCCCAGTTATCAGGAACCCCCGTGTACACTGTCCCAGTTCTCAGGGAACCCTGTATACAATGTCCCAGGTATCAGGTACCCCCTTGCACACTGTCCCAGTTTTCAGGAACCCCCGTGTACACTGTCCCAGTTATCAGGGAACCCTGTGTACAATGTCCCAGTTATCAGGTACCCTCTTGCACACTATCCCAATTTTCAGGAACCCCCGTGTACACTGTCCCAGTTATCAGGAATCCCCTTGTACACAGTCCCAGTTATCAGGAACCCCTGTGTACACTGTCCCAGTTGTCAGGAACCCCTGTGTACACTGTCCCAGTTATCAGGAACCCCCTTGTACACTGTCCCAGTTTTCAGGAACCCCCGTGTACACTGTCCCAGTTATCAGGGACCCCCGTGTACACTGTCCCAGTTTTCAGGAACCCCTGTGTACACTGTCCCAGTTGTCAGGAACCCCCGTGTACACTGTCCCAGTTATCAGGAACCCCCTTGTACACTGTCCCAGTTTTCAGGAACCCCCGTGTACACTGTCCCAGTTATCAGGAACCCCCTTGTACACTGTCCCAGTTATCAGGGACCCCCGTGCACACTGTCCCAGTTATCAGGAACCCCCGTGTACACTGTCCCAGTTATCAGGGACCCCCGTGCACACTGTCCCAGTTATCAGGAACCCCCGTGTACACTGTCCCAGTTATCAGGAACCCCCTTGTACACTGTCCCAGTTATCAGGGACCCCCGTGCACACTGTCCCAGTTATCAGGAACCCCCGTGTACACTGTCCCAGTTCTCAGGGAACCCTGTATACAATGTCCCAGTTATCAGGTACCCTCTTGCACACTATCCCAATTTTCAGGAACCCCCGTGTACACTGTCCCAGTTATCAGGAATCCCCTTGTACACAGTCCCAGTTATCAGGAACCCCTGTGTACACTGTCCCAGTTGTCAGGAACCCCCGTGTACACTGTCCCAGTTATCAGGAACCCCCTTGTACACTGTCCCAGTTATCAGGGACCCCCGTGCACACTGTCCTAGTTATCAGGAACCCCCTTGTACACAGTCCCAGTTATCAGGAACCCCTGTGTACACTGTCCCAGTTATCAGGAACCCCCTTGTACACAGTCCCAGTTATCAGGAACCCCCGTGTACACTGTCCCAATTTTCAGGAACCCCCGTGTACACTGTCCCAGTTATCAGGAATCCCCTTGTGCACAGTCCCAGTTATCAGGAACCCCTGTGTACACTGTCCCAGTTGTCAGGAACCCCCGTGTACACTGTCCTAGTTATCAGGAACCAACATGTACACTGTCCCAGTTCTCAGGGACCCCCATGTACACTCTCCCAGTTATCAGGAACCCCTGTGTACACTGTCCCAGGTATCAGGGACCCCTGTGCACACTGTCCCAGTTATCAGTGTGCCCCGTGTACATTGTCCTTGTTATCAGGGACCCCTGTGTACAGTGTCTCAGTTATGAGGGATCCCCGTGTACACTGTCCCATTTATCAGGGTTCTCCGCGTACACTGTCCCAGTTATCAGGAACCCCCGTGTACACTGTCCCAGCTATCAGGAACCCCCTGTGTACACTGTCCCAGTTGTCATAATCCTCCGTGTCCACGGTCCCAATTATCAGGGACACATGTATACACTGTCCCAGTTATCAGGAACCCCCATGTACACTGTCCCAGTTATCAGGAACCCCCATGTACACTGTCCCAGTTATCAGGCACCCCCGTGCACACTGTCCCAGTTATCAGGGAGACCCGTGCACACTGTCCCAGTTATCAGGAACCCCTGTGTATACTGACCCAGTTATCAGGGTCTCCCGTGCACGCTGTCCCAGTTATCAGGAACCCGAGCGAACACTGTCCAAGTTATCAGGAACCCCTTGTGTACAATGTCCCAGTTATCAGGAATGCCGTGCTCGCTGTCCCAGTTATCAGGAGCCCCGTGCACACTGTCCCAGTTATCAGGCATCCCATTTTACATTGTCCCAGTTATCAGGGACCCCCGTGCACACAGTCCCAGTTATCAGGGACCCCCGTGCACACAGTCCCAGTTATCAGGGACCCCCGTGCAGACTGTCCCAGTTATCAGGGATCCCCGTGTACACTGTCCCAGTTATCAGGGACCCCCGTGCACACTGTCCCAGTTATCAGGAACCTAACGTGCACGCTGTCCCAGTTATCAGGAACCCCGTGCACACTGTCCCAGTTATCAGGGACCCCCGTGCACACTGTCCCAGTTATCAGGAACCCCCGTGTACACTGTCCCAGTTATCAGGGAACACTGTATACAATGTCCCAGTTATCAGGTACCCTCTTACACACTATCCCAATTTTCAGGATCCCCCGTGTACACTGTCCCAGTTATCAGGAATCCCCTTGTACACAGTCCCAGTTATCAGGAACCCCTGTGTACACTGTCCCAGTTGTCAGGAACCCCCGTGTACACTGTCCTAGTTATCAGGAACCCCCTTGTACACTGTCCCAGTTATCAGGGACCCCCGTGCACACTGTCCCAGTTATCAGGAACCCCCGTGTACACTGTCCCAGTTATCAGGGAACCCTGTATACAATGTCCCAGTTATCAGGTACCCCCTTGCACACTGTCCCAATTTTCAGGAACCCCCGTGTACACTGTCCCAGTTATCAGGAACCCCTGTGTACACTGTCCCAGTAGTCAGGAACCCCCGTGTACACTGTCCTAGTTATCAGGAACCACCATGTACACTGTCCCAGTTCTCAGGGACCCCCGTGTACACTGTCCCAGTTATCAGGAACCCCTGTGTACACTGTCCCAGTTGTCAGGAACCCCCGTGTACACTGTCCTAGTTATCAGGAACCACCATGTACACTGTCCCAGTTATCAGGGACCCCCGTGCACACAGTCCCAGTTATCAGGGACCCCCGTGCAGACTGTCCCAGTTATCAGGGATCCCCGTGTACACTGTCCCAGTTATCAGGGACCCCCCTGCACACTGTCCCAGTTATCAGGAACCTAACGTGCACGCTGTCCCAGTTATCAGGAATCCCGTGAACACTGTCCCAGTTATCAGGGACCCCTGTGTACGCTGTCCCAGTTATCAGGGCCCCCTGTGCTCACTGT
This sequence comes from Chiloscyllium plagiosum, assembly GCF_037043375.1. Classification (NCBI taxonomy): domain Eukaryota; kingdom Metazoa; phylum Chordata; class Chondrichthyes; order Orectolobiformes; family Hemiscylliidae; genus Chiloscyllium; species Chiloscyllium plagiosum. The sequence continues at coordinate 20,597,697 of NW_028270176.1, read as the reverse complement.
CCCAGTTATCAGGAACCTAATGTGCACACTGTCCCAGTTATCAGGAACCCCCTTGTACACTGTCCCAGTTATCAGGGACCCCCATGTACACTGTCCCAGTTATCAGGAACCCCCTTGTACACTGTCCCAGTTATCAGGGACCCCCGTGTACACTATCCCAGTTATCAGGTAACCGCGTGTACACTGTCCCAGTTATCAGGGACCCCCGTGTACACTGTTCCAGTTATTAGGGAACCCCGTGTACACTGTCCGAGATATCAGGAACCCCCATGTACTCTGTCGCAGTTATCAGGAACCCCCTGTGTACACTGTCCCAGTTGTCGTGATCCTCCAAGTACACTGTCCCAGTTTTCAGGAACCTCCGTGCACACTTTCCCAGTTATCAGGAACCACCATGTACACTGTCCCAGTTATCAGGAACCCCCTTGTACACTGTCCCAGTTATCAGGGACCCCCATGTACACTGTCCCAGTTATCAGGAACCCCCTTGTACACTGTCCCAGTTATCAGGGACCCCCGTGCACACTGTCCCAGTTATCAGGAACCCCCGTGTACACTGTCCCAGTTATCAGGGAACCCTGTATACAATGTCCCAGTTATCAGGTACCCTCTTGCACACTATCCCAATTTTCAGGAACCCCCGTGTACACTGTCCCAGTTATCAGGAACCCCTGTGTACACTGTCCCAGTTGTCAGGAACCCCCGTGTACACTGTCCTAGTTATCAGGAACCCCCGTGTACACTGTCCCAGTTATCAGGGAACCCTGTATACAATGTCCCAGTTATCAGGTACCCCCTTGCACACTGTCCCAATTTTCAGGAACCCCCGTGTACACTGTCCCAGTTATCAGGAATCCCCTTGTGCACAGTCCCAGTTATCAGGAACCCCTGTGTACACTGTCCCAGTAGTCAGGAACCCCCGTGTACACTGTCCTAGTTATCAGGAACCACCATGTACACTGTCCCAGTTCTCAGGGACCCCCGTGTACACTGTCCCAGTTATCAGGAACCCCTGTGTACACTGTCCCAGTTGTCAGGAACCCCCGTGTACACTGTTCTAGTTATCAGGAACCACCATGTACACTGTCCCAGTTATCAGGGACCCCCGTGCACACAGTCCCAGTTATCAGGGACCCCCGTGCACACAGTCCCAGTTATCAGGGACCCCCGTGCACACAGTCCCAGTTATCAGGGACCCCCGTGCAGACTGTCCCAGTTATCAGGGATCCCCGTGTACACTGTCCCAGTTATCAGGAACCTAACGTGCACGCTGTCCCAGTTATCAGGAATCCCGTGAACACTGTCCCAGTTATCAGGGACCCCTGTGTACGCTGTCCCAGTTATCAGGGCCCCCTGTGCTCACTGTCCCAGTCATCAGGAACCTAATGTGCACACTGTCCCAGTTATCAGGAACCCCCTTGTACACTGTCCCAGTTATCAGGGACCCCATGTACACTGTCCCAGTTATCAGGAACCCCCTTGTACACTGTCCCAGTTATCAGGGACCCCCGTGTACACTATCCCAGTTATCAGGTAACCGCGTGTACACTGTCCCAGTTATCAGGGACCCCCGTGTACACTGTTCCAGTTATTAGGGAACCCTGTGTACACTGTCCGAGATATCAGGAACCCCCATGTACTCTGTCGCAGTTATCAGGAACCCCCTTGTACACTGTCCCAGTTATCAGGGACCCCCATGTACACTGTCCCAGTTATCAGGAACCCCCTTGTACACTGTCCCAGTTATCAGGGACCCCCGTGCACACTGTCCCAGTTATCAGGGACCCCCGTGTACACTATCCCAGTTATCAGGTAACCGCGTGTACACTGTCCCAGTTATCAGGAACCCCCTTGTACACTGTCCCAGTTATCAGGGACCCCCGTGCACACTGTCCCAGTTATCAGGAACCCCCGTGTACACTGTCCCAGTTATCAGGGAACCCTGTATACAATGTCCCAGTTATCAGGTACCCTCTTGCACACTATCCCAATTTTCAGGAACCCCCGTGTACACTGTCCCAGTTATCAGGAACCCCTGTGTACACTGTCCCAGTTGTCAGGAACCCCCGTGTACACTGTCCTAGTTATCAGGAACCCCCGTGTACACTGTCCCAGTTATCAGGGAACCCTGTATACAATGTCCCAGTTATCAGGTACCCCCTTGCACACTGTCCCAATTTTCAGGAACCCCCGTGTACACTGTCCCAGTTATCAGGAATCCCCTTGTGCACAGTCCCAGTTATCAGGAACCCCTGTGTACACTGTCCCAGTAGTCAGGAACCCCCGTGTACACTGTCCTAGTTATCAGGAACCACCATGTACACTGTCCCAGTTCTCAGGGACCCCCGTGTACACTGTCCCAGTTATCAGGAACCCCTGTGTACACTGTCCCAGTTGTCAGGAACCCCCGTGTACACTGTTCTAGTTATCAGGAACCACCATGTACACTGTCCCAGTTATCAGGGACCCCCGTGCACACAGTCCCAGTTATCAGGGACCCCCGTGCACACAGTCCCAGTTATCAGGGACCCCCGTGCACACAGTCCCAGTTATCAGGGACCCCCGTGCAGACTGTCCCAGTTATCAGGGATCCCCGTGTACACTGTCCCAGTTATCAGGAACCTAACGTGCACGCTGTCCCAGTTATCAGGAATCCCGTGAACACTGTCCCAGTTATCAGGGACCCCCGTGTACGCTGTCCCAGTTATCAGGGCCCCCTGTGCTCACTGTCCCAGTCATCAGGAACCTAATGTGCACACTGTCCCAGTTATCAGGAACCCCCTTGTACACTGTCCCAGTTATCAGGGACCCCATGTACACTGTCCCAGTTATCAGGAACTCCCTTGTACACTGTCCCAGTTATCAGGGACCCCCGTGTACACTATCCCAGTTATCAGGTAACCGCGTGTACACTGTCCCAGTTATCAGGGACCCCCGTGTACACTGTTCCAGTTATTAGGGAACCCTGTGTACACTGTCCGAGATATCAGGAACCCCCATGTACTCTGTCGCAGTTATCAGGAACCCCCTGTGTACACTGTCCCAGTTGTCGTGATCCTCCAAGTACACTTTCCCAGTTATCAGGAACCACCATGTACACTCTCCCAGTTATCAGGGACCCCCGTGTACCCTGTCCCAGTTATCAGGGACCCCGGTGCACACTGTCCCAGTTATCAGGAACCGAATGTGCACACTGTCCCAGTTATCAGGAACCCCCTTGTACACTGTCCCAGTTATCAGGGACCCCCATGTACACTGTCCCAGTTATCAGGAACCCCCTTGTACACTGTCCCAGTTATCAGGGACCCCCGTGCACACTGTCCCAGTTATCAGGAACCCCCGTGTACACTGTCCCAGTTATCAGGGAACCCTGTATACAATGTCCCAGTTATCAGGTACCCTCTTGCACACTATCCCAATTTTCAGGAACCCCCGTGTACACTGTCCCAGTTATCAGGAATCCCCTTGTACACAGTCCCAGTTATCAGGAACCCCTGTGTACACTGTCCCAGTTGTCAGGAACCCCTGTGTACACTGTCCTAGTTATCAGGAACCCCCTTGTACACTGTCCCAGTTATCAGGGACCCCCGTGCACACTGTCCCAGTTATCAGGAACCCCCGTGTACACTGTCCCAGTTATCAGGGAACCCTGTATACAATGTCCCAGTTATCAGGTACCCCCTTGCACACTGTCCCAATTTTCAGGAACCCCCGTGTACACTGTCCCAGTTATCAGGAATCCCCTTGTGCACAGTCCCAGTTATCAGGAACCCCTGTGTACACTGTCCCAGTAGTCAGGAACCCCCGTGTACACTGTCCTAGTTATCAGGAACCACCATGTACACTGTCCCAGTTCTCAGGGACCCCCGTGTACACTGTCCCAGTTATCAGGAACCCCTGTGTACACTGTCCCAGTTGTCAGGAACCCCCGTGTACACTGTCCTAGTTATCAGGAACCACCATGTACACTGTCCCAGTTATCAGGGACCCCCGTGCACACAGTCCCAGTTATCAGGGACCCCCGTGCACACTGTCCCAGTTATCAGGGACCCCCGTGTACACTGTCCCAGTTAACAGGGACCCCCCTGCACACTGTCCCAGTTATCAGGAACCTAACGTGCACGCTGTCCCAGTTATCAGGAATCCCGTGAACACTGTCCCAGTTATCAGGGACCCCTGTGTACGCTGTCCCAGTTATCAGGGCCCCCTGTGCTCACTGTCCCAGTTATCAGGAACCTAATGTGCACACTGTCCCAGTTATCAGGAACCCCCTTGTACACTGTCCCAGTTATCAGGGACCCCCATGTACACTGTCCCAGTTATCAGGAACCCCCTTGTACACTGTCCCAGTTATCAGGGACCCCCATGTACACTGTCCCAGTTATCAGGAACCCCCTTGTACACTGTCCCAGTTATCAGGGACCCCCGTGTACACTATCCCAGTTATCAGGTAACCGCGTGTACACTGTCCCAGTTATCAGGGACCCCCATGTACACTGTCCCAGTTATCAGGAACCCCCTTGTACACTGTCCCAGTTATCAGGGACCCCCGTGTACACTATCCCAGTTATCAGGTAACCGCGTGTACACTGTCCCAGTTATCAGGGACCCCCGTGTACACTGTCCCAGTTATCAGGGACCCCCGTGTACACTGTTCCAGTTATTAGGGAACCCTGTGTACACTGTCCGAGATATCAGGAACCCCCATGTACTCTGTCGCAGTTATCAGGAACCCCCTGTGTACACTGTCCCAGTTGTCGTGATCCTCCAAGTACACTTTCCCAGTTATCAGGAACCACCATGTACACTCTCCCAGTTATCAGGGACCCCCGTGTACCCTGTCCCAGTTATCAGGGACCCCGGTGCACACTGTCCCAGTTATCAGGAACCGAATGTGCACACTGTCCCAGTTATCAGGAACCCCCTTGTACACTGTCCCAGTTATCAGGGACCCCCATGTACACTGTCCCAGTTATCAGGAACCCCCTTGTACACTGTCCCAGTTCTCAGGGAACCCTGTATACAATGTCCCAGTTATCAGGTACCCCCTTGCACACTGTCCCAATTTTCAGGAACCCCCGTGTACACTGTCCCAGTTATCAGGAATCCCCTTGTACACAGTCCCAGTTATCAGGAACCCCTGTGTACACTGTCCCAGTTGTCAGGAACCCCCGTGTACACTGTCCCAGTTATCAGGAACCCCCTTGTACACTGTCCCAGTTATCAGGAATCCCCTTGTACACAGTCCCAGTTATCAGGAACCCCTGTGTACACTGTCCCAGTTGTCAGGAACCCCCGTGTACACTGTCCCAGTTATCAGGGACCCCCATGTACACTGTCCCAGTTATCAGGGACCCCCGTGTACACTCTCCCTGTTATCAGGAACCCCTGTGTACACTGTCGCAGTTATCAGGAGCCGAACGTGCACACTGTCCCAGTTATCAGTGTGCCCCGTGTACATTGTCCTTGTTATCAGGGACCCCTGTGTACAGTGTCTCAGTTATGAGGGATCCCCGTGTACACTGTCCCATTTATCAGGGTTCTCCGCGTACACTGTCCCAGTTATCAGGAACCCCCGTGTACACTGTCCCAGTTATCAGGAACCCCCATGTACACTGTCCCAGTTATCAGGAACCCCCTTGTACACTGTCCCAGTTATCAGGCACCCCCGTGCACACTGTCCCAATTATCAGGGACACCCGTGCACACTGTCCCAGTTATCAGGAACCCCTGTGTATACTGACCCAGTTATCAGGGTCTCCCGTGCACGCTGTCCCAGTTATCAGGAACCCGAGCGAACACTGTCCCAGTTATCAGGAACCCCTTGTATACAATGTCCCAGTTATCAGGAATGCCGTGCACACTGTCCCAGTTATCAGGAACCTCTGTGAACACTGTCCCAGTTATCAGGGACCCCCTTGAACACCGTCCCAGTTATCAGGAACCCCCCGTGTACACCATCCCAGTTATCAGGGACTCCTGTGTACACTGTCCCAGTTATCAGGAACCCCTGTGTACACTGTCCCAGTTGTCATGATCCTCCGTGTACACTGTCCCAGTTATCAGGGATCCCCGTGTACACTGTCCGGGTTACCAGGTTCTCCCGTGCTCGCTGTCCCAGTTATCAGGAGCCCCGTGCACACTGTCCCAGTTATCAGGGATCCCATTGTACACTGTCCCAGTTATCAGGGACCCCCGTGCACACAGTCCCAGTTATCAGGGACCCCCGTGCACACAGTCCCAGTTATCAGGGACCCCCGTGCAGACTGTCCCAGTTATCAGGGATCCCCGTGTACACTGTCCCAGTTATCAGGGACACCCGTGCACACTGTCCCAGTTATCAGGAACCTAACGTGCACGCTGTCCCAGTTATCAGGAACCCCGTGCACACTGTCCCAGTTATCAGGGATCCCCTTGTACACTGTCCCAGTTATCAGGGACCCCCGTGCACACTGTCCCAGTTATCAGGGACCCCCGTGCAGACTGTCCCAGTTATCAGGGATCCCCGTGTACACTGTCCCAGTTATCAGGGACCCCCGTGCACACTGTCCCAGTTATCAGGGACCCCCGTGCAGACTGTCCCAGTTATCAGGGATCCCCGTGTACACTGTCCCAGTTATCAGGGACCCCCGTGCAGACTGTCCCAGTTATCAGGGATCCCCGTGCAGACTGTCCCAGTTATCAGGGACCCCCGTGCACACAGTCCCAGTTATCAGGGACCCCCGTGCAGACTGTCCCAGTTATCAGGGACCCCCGTGCACACAGTCCCAGTTATCAGGGACCCCCGTGCAGACTGTCCCAGTTATCAGGGACCCCCGTGCACACAGTCCCAGTTATCAGGGACCCCCGTGCAGACTGTCCCAGTTATCAGGGACCCCCGTGCAGACTGTCCCAGTTATCAGGGACCCCCGTGCACACAGTCCCAGTTATCAGGGACCCCCGTGCAGACTGTCCCAGTTATCAGGGATCCCCGTGTACACTGTCCCAGTTATCAGGGACCCCCGTGCACACTGTCCCAGTTATCAGGAACATAACATGCACGCTGTCCCAGTTATCAGGAACCCCGTGAACACTGTCCCAGTTATCAGGGACCCCTGTGTACGCTGTCCCAGTTATCAGGGCCCCCTGTGCTCACTGTCCCAGTTATCAGGAACCTAATGTGCACACTGTCCCAGTTATCAGGAACCCCCTTGTACACTGTCCCAGTTATCAGGGACCCCCGTGTACACTATCCCAGTTATCAGGTAACCGCGTGTACACTGTCCCAGTTATCAGGGACCCCCGTGTACACTATTCCAGTTATTAGGGAACCCTGTGTACACTGTCCGAGATATCAGGAACCCCCATGTACTCTGTCCCAGTTATCAGGAACCCCCTTGTACACTGTCCCAGTTATCAGGACCCCCATGTACACTGTCCCAGTTATCAGGAACCCCCTTGTACACTGTCCCAGTTATCAGGGACCCCCGTGTACACTATCCCAGTTATCAGGTAACCGCGTGTACACTGTCCCAGTTATCAGGGACCCCCGTGTACACTGTTCCAGTTATTAGGGAACCCTGTGTACACTGTCCGAGATATCAGGAACCCCCATGTACTCTGTCCCAGTTATCAGGAAACCCCTGTGTACACTGTCCCAGTTGTCGTGATCCTCCATGTACACTGTCCCAGTTTTCAGGAACCTCCGTGCACACTTTCCCAGTTATCAGGCACCACCATGTACACTGTCCCAGTTATCAGGGACCCCCGTGTACACTGTCCCAGTTATCAGGGACCCCGGTGCACACTGTCCCAGTTATCAGGAACCCCCGTGCACACTGTCCCAGTTATCAGGAACCCCCGTGTACACTGTCCCAGTTATCAGGTACCCCCTTGCACACAGTCCCAGTTTTCAGGAACCCCCGTGTACACTGTCCCAGTTATCTGGAATCCCCTTGTGCACAGTCCCAGTTATCAGGGACCCCCGTGTACACTGTCCCAGTTATCAGGGACCCCTGTGCTCACTGTCCCAGTTATCAGGAACCTAATGTGCACACTGTCCCAGTTATCAGGAACCCCCTTGTACACTGTCCCAGTTATCAGGGACCCCCATGTACACTGTCCCAGTTATCAGGAACCCCCTTGTACACTATCCCAGTTATCAGGGACCCCCGTGTACACTATCCCAGTTATCAGGTAACCGCGTGTACACTGTCCCAGTTATCAGGGACCCCCGTGTACACTGTTCCAGTTATTAGGGAACCCTGTGTACACTGTCCGAGATATCAGGAACCCCCATGTACTCTGTCGCAGTTATCAGGAACCCCCTGTGTACACTGTCCCAGTTGTCGTGATCCTCCAAGTACACTGTCCCAGTTTTCAGGAACCTCCGTGCACACTTTCCCAGTTATCAGGAACCACCATGTACACTCTCCCAGTTATCAGGGACCCCCGTGTACCCTGTCCCAGTTATCAGGGACCCCGGTGCACACTGTCCCAGTTATCAGGAACCGAATGTGCACACTGTCCCAGTTATCAGGAACCCCCTTGTACACTGTCCCAGTTATCAGGGACCCCCATGTACACTGTCCCAGTTATCAGGAACCCCCTTGTACACTGTCCCAGTTATCAGGGACCCCCGTGCACACTGTCCCAGTTATCAGGAACCCCCGTGTACACTGTCCCAGTTATCAGGGAACCCTGTATACAATGTCCCAGTTATCAGGTACCCTCTTGCACACTGTCCCAATTTTCAGGAACCCCCGTGTACACTGTCCCAGTTATCAGGAATCCCCTTGTACACAGTCCCAGTTATCAGGAACCCCTGTGTACACTGTCCCAGTTGTCAGGAACCCCCGTGTACACTGTCCCAGTTATCAGGAACCCCCTTGTACACTGTCCCAGTTATCAGGGACCCCCGTGCACACTGTCCCAGTTATCAGGAACCCCCTTGTACACTGTCCCAGTTATCAGGGACCCCCGTGCACACTGTCCCAGTTATCAGGAACCCCCGTGTACACTGTCCCAGTTATCAGGGAACCCTGTGTACAATGTCCCAGTTATCAGGTACCCCCTTGTACACTGTCCCAGTTTTCAGAAACCCCCGTGTACACTGTCCCAGTTATCAGGGTCTCCCGTGCACGCTGTCCCAGTTATCAGGAACCCCTGTGTATACTGACCCAGTTATCAGGGTCTCCCGTGCACGCTGTCCCAGTTATCAGGAACCCGAGCGAACACTGTCCCAGTTATCAGGAACCCCTTGTGTACAATGTCCCAGTTATCAGGAATGCCGTGCACACTGTCCCAGTTATCAGGAACCTCTGTGAACACTGTCCCAGTTATCAGGGACCCCCTTGAACACCGTCCCAGTTATCAGGTACCCCCTTGCACACTGTCCCAGTTGTCAGGAACCCCCGTGTACACTGTCCTACTTATCAGGAACCACCATGTACACTGTCCCAGTTATCAGGAACCCCTGTGTACACTGTCGCAGTTATCAGGAGCCGAACGTGCACACTGTCCCAGTTATCAGTGTGCCCCGTGTACATTGTCCTTGTTATCAGGGACCCCTGTGTACAGTGTCTCAGTTATGAGGGATCCCCGTGTACACTGTCCCATTTATCAGGGTTCTCCGCGTACACTGTCCCAGTTATCAGGAACCCCCTGTGTACACTGTCCCAGTTGTCATAATCCTCCGTGTCCACTGTCCCAATTATCAGGGACACATGTATACACTGTCCCAGTTATCAGGAACCCCCATGTACACTGTCCCAGTTATCAGGAACCCCCTTGTACACTGTCCCAGTTATCAGGCACCCCCGTGCACACTGTCCCAATTATCAGGGACACCCGTGCACACTGTCCCAGTTATCAGGAACCCCTGTGTATACTGACCCAGTTATCAGGGTCTCCCGTGCACGCTGTCCCAGTTATCAGGAACCCGAGCGAACACTGTCCCAGTTATCAGGAACCCCTTGTGTACAATGTCCCAGTTATCAGGAATGCCGTGCACACTGTCCCAGTTATCAGGAACCTCTGTGAACACTGTCCCAGTTATCAGGGACCCCCTTGAACACCGTCCCAGTTATCAGGAACCCCCCGTGTACACCATCCCAGTTATCAGGGACTCCTGTGTACACTGTCCCAGTTATCAGGAACCCCTGTGTACACTGTCCCAGTTGTCATGATCCTCCGTGTACACTGTCCCAGTTATCAGGGATCCCCGTGTACACTGTCCGGGTTACCAGGTTCTCCCGTGCTCGCTGTCCCAGTTATCAGGAGCCCCGTGCACACTGTCCCAGTTATCAGGGATCCCATTGTACACTGTCCCAGTTATCAGGGACCCCCGTGCACACAGTCCCAGTTATCAGGGACCCCCTTGCACACAGTCCCAGTTTTCAGGAACCCCCGTGTACACTGTCCCAGTTATCTGGAATCCCCTTGTGCACAGTCCCAGTTATCAGGGACCCCCGTGTACACTGTCCCAGTTATCAGGGACCCCTGTGTACACTGTCCCAGTTCTCAGGCACCCCCGTGCACACTGTCCCAGTTATCAGGGACCCCCGTGCACACTGTCCCAGTTATCAGGAACCCCTGTGTACAATGTCCCAGTTATCAGGTACCCCCTTGCACACAGTCCCAATTTTCAGGAACCCCCATGTACACTGTCCCAGTTATCAGGTACCCCCTTGCACACAGTCCCAGTTTTCAGGAACCCCCGTGTACACTGTCCCAGTTATCTGGAATCCCCTTGTGCACAGTCCCAGTTATCAGGGACCCCCGTGTACACTGTCCCAGTTATCAGGGACCCCTGTGTACACTGTCCCAGTTCTCAGGCACCCCCGTGCACACTGTCCCAGTTATCAGGGACACCCGTGCACACTGTCCCAGTTATCAGGAACCCCCGAGTACACTATCCCAGTTATCAGGAACCCCCTTGTACACTGTCCCAGTTATCAGGGACCCCCGTGTACACTGTCCCAGTTATCAGGAACCCCTGTGTACAATGTCCCAGTTATCAGGTACCCCCTTGCGCAATGTCCCATTTATCTGGGAACCCTGTGTACACTGTCCCAGTTATCAGGGACCCCCTTGCACACTGTCCCAGTTATCAGGGACCCCCGTGCACACTGTCCCAGTTATCAGTAACCCCTGTGTACACTGTCCCAGTTCTCAGGGACCCCCGTGCACACTGTCCCTGTTTCCAGGAACCCCAGTGTACACTGTCTCAGTTATCAGGAACCCCCGTGTACACTGTCCCAGTTATCAGGGACCCGTGTGTACACTGTCCCAGTTATCAGGAACCCCCGTGTACACTGTCCTAGTTATCGGGAACCACCATGTACACTGTCCCAGTTATCAGGCACCCCCGTGCACACTGTCCCAGTTATCAGGCACCCCCGTGCACACTGTCCCAGTTATAAGGGACACCCTTGCACACTGTTCCAGTTTTCAGGAACCCCCTTGTACACTGTCCCAGTTATCAGGAACACCCGTGTACACTGTCCTAGTTATCAGGGAACCCCTTGCACACTGTCCCAGTTTTCAGGAACCCCCTTGTACACTGTCCCAGTTATCAGGGATCCCCGTGTACACTATCCCAGTTATCAGGTAACCGCGCGTACACTGTCCCAGTTATCAGGGACCCCCGTGTACACCGTTCCAGTTATTAGGGAACCCCATGTACACTGTCCTAGGTATCAGGAACCCCCATGTACGCTGTCCCAGTTATCAGGAACCCCCTGTGTACACTGTCCCAGTTATCAGGAACCACCATGTACACTGTCCCAGTTATCAGGGACCCCCGTGTACACTGTCCCAGGTATCAGGGACCCCTGTGCACACTGTCCCAGTTATCAGGAACCCCCTGTACACAGTCCCAGTTATCAGGAACCCCTGTGTACACTGTCCCAGTTATCAGGGAACCCTGTGTACAATGTCCCAGTTATCAGGTACCCCCTTGCACACTGTCCCAGTTTTCAGGAACCCCCGTGTACACTGTCCCAGTTATCAGGAACCCCTGTGTACACTGTCCCAGTTGTCATGATCCTCCGTGTACACTGTCCCAGTTATCAGGGATCCCCGTGTACACTGTCCGAGTTACCAGGTTCTCCCGTGCTCGCTGTCCCAGTTATCAGGAGCCCCGTGCACACTGTCCCAGTTATCAGGGATCCCCTTGTACACTGTCCCAGTTATCAGGAACCTCCATGCACACTTTCCCAGTTATCAGGAACCACCATGTACACTGTCCCAGTTATCAGGGACCCCCGTGTACACTGTCCCAGTTATCAGGGACCCCTGTGTACACTGTCCCAGTTCTCAGGCACCCCCGTGCACACTGTCCCAGTTATCAGGGACTCCCGTGCACACTGTCCCAGTTATCAGGAACCCCCGTGTACACTGTCCCAGTTATCAGGAACCCACCTGTACACTGTCCCAGTTATCAGGGACCCCCGTGTACACTGTCCCAGTTATCAGGAACCCCTGTGTACAATGTCCCAGTTATCAGGTACCCCCTTGCGCAATGTCCCATTTATCTGGGAACCCTGTGTACACTGTCCCAGTTATCAGGGACCCCCTTGCACACTGTCCCAGTTATCAGGGACCCCCGTGCACACTGTCCCAGTTATCAGTAACCCCTGTGTCCACTGTCCCAGTTCTCAGGGACCCCCGTGCACACTGTCCCAGTTTCCAGGAACCCCAGTGTACACTGTCTCAGTTATCAGGAACCCCCGTGTACACTGTCCCAGTTATCAGGGACCCGTGTGTACACTGTCCCAGTTATCAGGAACCCCCGTGTACACTGTCCTAGTTATCGGGAACCACCATGTACACTGTCCCAGTTATTAGGGACCCGTGTGTACACTGTCCCAGTTATCAGGCACCCCCGTGCACACTGTCCCAGTTATCAGGCACCCCCGTGCACACTGTCCCAGTTATAAGGGACACCCTTGCACACTGTTCCAGTTTTCAGGAACCCCCTTGTACACTGTCCCAGTTATCAGGAACTCCCGTGTACACTGTCCTAGTTATCAGGGAACCCCTTGCACACTGTCCCAGTTTTCAGGAACCCCTTGTACACTGTCCCAGTTATCAGGGATCCCCGTGTACACTATCCCAGTTATCAGGTAACCGCGCGTACACTGTCCCAGTTATCAGGGACCCCCGTGTACACCGTTCCAGTTATTAGGGAACCCCGTGTACACTGTCCTAGGTATCAGGAACCCCCATGTACGCTGTCCCAGTTATCAGGAACCCCCTGTGTACACTGTCCCAGTTATCAGGAACCACCATGTACACTGTCCCAGTTATCAGGGACCCCCGTGTACACTGTCCCAGGTATCAGGGACCCCTGTGCACACTGTCCCAGTTTTCAGGAACCCCCGTGTACACTGTCCCAGTTATCAGGAACCCCTGTGTACACTGTCCCAGTTGTCATGATCCTCCGTGTACACTGTCCCAGTTATCAGGGATCCCCGTGTACACTGTCCGAGTTACCAGGTTCTCCCGTGCTCGCTGTCCCAGTTATCAGGAGCCCCGTGCACACAGTCCCAGTTATCAGGAACCCCGTGCACACTGTCCCAGTTATCAGGGATCCCCTTGTACACTGTCCCAGTTATCAGGGACCCCCGTGCACACTGTCCCAGTTATCAGGGACCCCCGTGCACACAGTCCCAGTTATCAGGGACCCCCGTGCAGACTGTCCCAGTTATCAGGGATCCCCGTGTACACTGTCCCAGTTATCAGGAACCCCTGTGCACACTGTCCCAGTTATCAGGAACATAACGTGCACGCTGTCCCAGTTATCAGGAACCCCGTGAACACTATCCCAGTTATCAGGGACCCCTGTGTACGCTGTCCCAGTTATCAGGGCCCCCTGTGCTCACTGTCCCAGTTATCAGGAACCTAATGTGCACACTGTCCCAGTTATCAGGGATCCCCTTGTACACTGTCCCAGTTATCAGGGACCCCCGTGCACACTGTCCCAGTTATCAGGAACCACCATGTACACTGTCCCAGTTATCAGGGACCCCCGTGTACACTGTCCCAGTTATCAGGGACCCCGGTGCACACTGTCCCAGTTATCAGGAACCCCCCGTGCACACTGTCCCAGTTATCAGGGAACCCTGTATACAATGTCCCAGTTATCAGGTACCCCCTTGCACACAGTCCCAGTTTTCAGGAACCCCCGTGTACACTGTCCCAGTTATCAGGAATCCCCTTGTGCACAGTCCCAGTTATCAGGGACCCCCGTGTACACTGTCCCAGTTATCAGGGACCCCTGTGTACACTGTCCCAGTTCTCAGGCACCCCCGTGCACACTGTCCCAGTTATCAGGGACACCCGTGCACACTGTCCCAGTTATCAGGAACCCCAGTGTACACTGTCCCAGTTATCAGGGACCCCCGTGTACACTGTCCCAGTTATCAGGAACCCCTGTGTACAATGTCCCAGTTATCAGGTACCCCCTTGCGCAATGTCCCATTTATCTGGGAACCCTGTGTACACTGTCCCAGTTATCAGGGACCCCCGTGCACACTGTCCCAGTTATCAGGGACCCCCGTGCACACTGTCCCAGTTATCAGTAACCCCTGTGTACACTGTCCCAGTTCTCAGGGACCCCCGTGCACACTGTCCCAGTTTCCAGGAACCCCAGTGTACACTGTCTCAGTTATCAGGAACCCCTGTGTACACTGTCCCAGTTATCAGGGAACCGTGTGTACACTGTCCCAGTTATCAGGAACCCCCATGTACACTGTCCCAGTTATCAGGAACCCCCATGTACACTGTCCCAGTTATCAGGCACCCCCGTGCACACTGTCCCAGTTATCAGGGACACCCGTGCACACTGTCCCAGTTATCAGGAACCCCTGTGTATACTGACCCAGTTATCAGGGTCTCCCGTGCACGCTGTCCCAGTTATCAGGAACCCGAGCGAACACTGTCCCAGTTATCAGGAACCCCTTGTGTACAATGTCCCAGTTATCAGGAATGCCGTGCACACTGTCCCAGTTATCAGGAACCTCTGTGAACACTGTCCCAGTTATCAGGGACCCCCTTGAACACCGTCCCAGTTATCAGGAACCCCCCGTGTACACCATCCCAGTTATCAGGGACTCCTGTGTACACTGTCCCAGTTATCAGGAACCCCTGTGTACACTGTCCCAGTTGTCATGATCCTCCGTGTACACTGTCCCAGTTATCAGGGATCCCCGTGTACACTGTCCGGGTTACCAGGTTCTCCCGTGCTCGCTGTCCCAGTTATCAGGAGCCCCGTGCACACTGTCCCAGTTATCAGGGATCCCATTGTACACTGTCCCAGTTATCAGGGACCCCCGTGCACACAGTCCCAGTTATCAGGGACCCCCGTGCACACAGTCCCAGTTATCAGGGACCCCCGTGCAGACTGTCCCAGTTATCAGGGATCCCCGTGTACACTGTCCCAGTTATCAGGGACCCCCGTGCACACTGTCCCAGTTATCAGGAACCTAACGTGCACGCTGTCCCAGTTATCAGGAACCCCGTGCACACTGTCCCAGTTATCAGGGATCCCCTTGTACACTGTCCCAGTTATCAGGGACCCCCGTGCACACTGTCCCAGTTATCAGGGACCCCCGTGCACACAGTCCCAGTTATCAGGGACCCCCGTGCAGACTGTCCCAGTTATCAGGGATCCCTGTGTACAATGTCCCAGTTATCAGGTACCCCCTTGCACACTGTCCCAGTTTTCAGGAACCCCCGTGTACACTGTCCCAGTTATCAGGAACCCCTGTGTACACTGTCCCAGTTGTCATGATCCTCCGTGTACACTGTCCCAGTTATCAGGGATCCCCGTGTACACTGTCCGAGTTACCAGGTTCTCCCGTGCTCGCTGTCCCAGTTATCAGGAGCCCCGTGCACACTGTCCCAGTTATCAGGGATCCCCTTGTACACTGTCCCAGTTATCAGGAACCTCCATGCACACTTTCCCAGTTATCAGGAACCACCATGTACACTGTCCCAGTTATCAGGGACCCCCGTGTACACTGTCCCAGTTATCAGGGACCCCTGTGTACACTGTCCCAGTTCTCAGGCACCCCCGTGCACACTGTCCCAGTTATCAGGGACTCCCGTGCACACTGTCCCAGTTATCAGGAACCCCCGTGTACACTGTCCCAGTTATCAGGAACCCACCTGTACACTGTCCCAGTTATCAGGGACCCCCGTGTACACTGTCCCAGTTATCAGGAACCCCTGTGTACAATGTCCCAGTTATCAGGTACCCCCTTGCGCAATGTCCCATTTATCTGGGAACCCTGTGTACACTGTCCCAGTTATCAGGGACCCCCTTGCACACTGTCCCAGTTATCAGGGACCCCCGTGCACACTGTCCCAGTTATCAGTAACCCCTGTGTCCACTGTCCCAGTTCTCAGGGACCCCCGTGCACACTGTCCCAGTTTCCAGGAACCCCAGTGTACACTGTCTCAGTTATCAGGAACCCCCGTGTACACTGTCCCAGTTATCAGGGACCCGTGTGTACACTGTCCCAGTTATCAGGAACCCCCGTGTACACTGTCCTAGTTATCGGGAACCACCATGTACACTGTCCCAGTTATTAGGGACCCGTGTGTACACTGTCCCAGTTATCAGGCACCCCCGTGCACACTGTCCCAGTTATCAGGCACCCCCGTGCACACTGTCCCAGTTATAAGGGACACCCTTGCACACTGTTCTAGTTTTCAGGAACCCCCTTGTACACTGTCCCAGTTATCAGGAACTCCCGTGTACACTGTCCTAGTTATCAGGGAACCCCTTGCACACTGTCCCAGTTTTCAGGAACCCCTTGTACACTGTCCCAGTTATCAGGGATCCCCGTGTACACTATCCCAGTTATCAGGTAACCGCGCGTACACTGTCCCAGTTATCAGGGACCCCCGTGTACACCGTTCCAGTTATTAGGGAACCCCGTGTACACTGTCCTAGGTATCAGGAACCCCCATGTACGCTGTCCCAGTTATCAGGAACCCCCTGTGTACACTGTCCCAGTTATCAGGAACCACCATGTACACTGTCCCAGTTATCAGGGACCCCCGTGTACACTGTCCCAGGTATCAGGGACCCCTGTGCACACTGTCCCAGTTTTCAGGAACCCCCGTGTACACTGTCCCAGTTATCAGGAACCCCTGTGTACACTGTCCCAGTTGTCATGATCCTCCGTGTACACTGTCCCAGTTATCAGGGATCCCCGTGTACACTGTCCGAGTTACCAGGTTCTCCCGTGCTCGCTGTCCCAGTTATCAGGAGCCCCGTGCACACAGTCCCAGTTATCAGGAACCCCGTGCACACTGTCCCAGTTATCAGGGATCCCCTTGTACACTGTCCCAGTTATCAGGGACCCCCGTGCACACTGTCCCAGTTATCAGGGACCCCCGTGCACACAGTCCCAGTTATCAGGGACCCCCGTGCAGACTGTCCCAGTTATCAGGGATCCCCGTGTACACTGTCCCAGTTATCAGGAACCCCTGTGCACACTGTCCCAGTTATCAGGAACATAACGTGCACGCTGTCCCAGTTATCAGGAACCCCGTGAACACTATCCCAGTTATCAGGGACCCCTGTGTACGCTGTCCCAGTTATCAGGGCCCCCTGTGCTCACTGTCCCAGTTATCAGGAACCTAATGTGCACACTGTCCCAGTTATCAGGGATCCCCTTGTACACTGTCCCAGTTATCAGGGACCCCCGTGCACACTGTCCCAGTTATCAGGAACCACCATGTACACTGTCCCAGTTATCAGGGACCCCCGTGTACACTGTCCCAGTTATCAGGGACCCCGGTGCACACTGTCCCAGTTATCAGGAACCCCCCGTGCACACTGTCCCAGTTATCAGGGAACCCTGTATACAATGTCCCAGTTATCAGGTACCCCCTTGCACACAGTCCCAGTTTTCAGGAACCCCCGTGTACACTGTCCCAGTTATCAGGAATCCCCTTGTGCACAGTCCCAGTTATCAGGGACCCCCGTGTACACTGTCCCAGTTATCAGGGACCCCTGTGTACACTGTCCCAGTTCTCAGGCACCCCCGTGCACACTGTCCCAGTTATCAGGGACACCCGTGCACACTGTCCCAGTTATCAGGAACCCCAGTGTACACTGTCCCAGTTATCAGGGACCCCCGTGTACACTGTCCCAGTTATCAGGAACCCCTGTGTACAATGTCCCAGTTATCAGGTACCCCCTTGCGCAATGTCCCATTTATCTGGGAACCCTGTGTACACTGTCCCAGTTATCAGGGACCCCCGTGCACACTGTCCCAGTTATCAGGGACCCCCGTGCACACTGTCCCAGTTATCAGTAACCCCTGTGTACACTGTCCCAGTTCTCAGGGACCCCCGTGCACACTGTCCCAGTTTCCAGGAACCCCAGTGTACACTGTCTCAGTTATCAGGAACCCCTGTGTACACTGTCCCAGTTATCAGGGAACCGTGTGTACACTGTCCCAGTTATCAGGAACCCCCATGTACACTGTCCCAGTTATCAGGAACCCCCATGTACACTGTCCCAGTTATCAGGCACCCCCGTGCACACTGTCCCAGTTATCAGGGACACCCGTGCACACTGTCCCAGTTATCAGGAACCCCTGTGTATACTGACCCAGTTATCAGGGTCTCCCGTGCACGCTGTCCCAGTTATCAGGAACCCGAGCGAACACTGTCCCAGTTATCAGGAACCCCTTGTGTACAATGTCCCAGTTATCAGGAATGCCGTGCACACTGTCCCAGTTATCAGGAACCTCTGTGAACACTGTCCCAGTTATCAGGGACCCCCTTGAACACCGTCCCAGTTATCAGGAACCCCCCGTGTACACCATCCCAGTTATCAGGGACTCCTGTGTACACTGTCCCAGTTATCAGGAACCCCTGTGTACACTGTCCCAGTTGTCATGATCCTCCGTGTACACTGTCCCAGTTATCAGGGATCCCCGTGTACACTGTCCGGGTTACCAGGTTCTCCCGTGCTCGCTGTCCCAGTTATCAGGAGCCCCGTGCACACTGTCCCAGTTATCAGGGATCCCATTGTACACTGTCCCAGTTATCAGGGACCCCCGTGCACACAGTCCCAGTTATCAGGGACCCCCGTGCACACAGTCCCAGTTATCAGGGACCCCCGTGCAGACTGTCCCAGTTATCAGGGATCCCCGTGTACACTGTCCCAGTTATCAGGGACCCCCGTGCACACTGTCCCAGTTATCAGGAACCTAACGTGCACGCTGTCCCAGTTATCAGGAACCCCGTGCACACTGTCCCAGTTATCAGGGATCCCCTTGTACACTGTCCCAGTTATCAGGGACCCCCGTGCACACTGTCCCAGTTATCAGGGACCCCCGTGCACACAGTCCCAGTTATCAGGGACCCCCGTGCAGACTGTCCCAGTTATCAGGGATCCCCGTGTACACTGTCCCAGTTATCAGGAACCCCTGTGCACACTGTCCCAGTTATCAGGAACATAACGTGCACGCTGTCCCAGTTATCAGGAACCCCGTGAACACTGTCCCAGTTATCAGGGACCCCTGTGTATGCTGTCCCAGTTATCAGGGCCCCCTGTGCTCACTGTCCCAGTTATCAGGAACCTAATGTGCACACTGTCCCAGTTATCAGGAACCCCCTTGTACACTGTCCCAGTTATCAGGGACCCCCATGTACACTATCCCATGTATCAGGTAACCGCGTGTACACTGTCCCAGTTATCAGGGACCCCCGTGTACTGTTCCAGTTATTAGGGAACCCTGTGTACACTGTCCGAGATATCAGGAACCCCCATGTACTCTGTCCCAGTTATCAGGAACCCCCTGTGTACACTGTCCCAGTTGTCGTGATCCTCCATGTACACTGTCCCAGTTTTCAGGAACCTCCGTGCACACTGTCCCAATTTTCAGGAACCCCCGTGTACACTGTCCCAGTTATCAGGTACCCCCTTGCACACAGTCCCAGTTTTCGGGAACCCCCGTGTACACTGTCCCAGTTATCAGGAATCCCCTTGTGCACAGTCCCAGTTATCAGGGACCCCCGTGTACACTGTCCCAGTTATCAGGGACCCCTGTGTACACTGTCCCAGTTCTCAGGCACCCCTGTGCACACTGTCCCAGTTATCAGGGACACCCGTGCACACTGTCCCAGTTATCAGGAACCCCCGTGTACACTGTCCCAGTTATCAGGAACCCCCTTGTACACTGTCCCAGTTATCAGGGACCCCCGTGTACACTGTCCCAGTTATCAGGAACCCCTGTGTACAATGTCCCAGTTATCAGGTACCCCCTTGCGCAATGTCCCATTTATCTGGGAACCCTGTGTGCACTGTCCCAGTTATCAGGGACCCCCTTGCACACTGTCCCAGTTATCAGGGACCCCCGTGCACACTGTCCCAGTTATCAGTAACCCCTGTGTACACTGTCCCAGTTCTCAGGGACCCCCGTGCACACTGTCCCAGTTTCCAGGAACCCCAGTGTACACTGTCTCAGTTATCAGGAACCCCCGTGTACACTGTCCCAGTTATCAGGGACCCGTGTGTACACTGTCCCAGTTATCAGGAACCCCCGTGTACACTGTCCTAGTTATCGGGAACCACCATGTACACTGTCCCAGTTATCAGGGACCCGTGTGTACACTGTCCCAGTTATCAGGCACCCCCGTGCACACTGTCCCAGTTATCAGGCACCCCCGTGCACACTGTCCCAGTTATAAGGGACACCCTTGCACACTGTTCCAGTTTTCAGGAACCCCCTTGTACACTGTCCCAGTTATCAGGAACTCCCGTGTACACTGTCCTAGTTATCAGGGAACCCCGTGTACGCTGTCCCAGTTATCAGGGACCCCGGTGCACACTGTCCCAGTTATCAGGAACTCCCGTGTACACTGTCCTAGTTATCAGGGAACCCCGTGTACGCTGTCCCAGTTATCAGGGACCCCCGTGTACACTGTCCCAGTTATCAGGGAACCCTGTGTACAATGTCCCAGTTATCAGGTACCCCCTTGCACACAGTCCCAGTTTTCAGGAACCCCCGTGTACACTGTCCCAGTTATCAGGAATCCCCTTGTGCACAGTCCCAGTTATCAGGGACCCCCGTGTACACTGTCCCAGTTATCAGGGACCCCTGTGTACACTGTCCCAGTTATCAGGTACCCCCTTGCACACTGTCCCAGTTTTCAGGAACCCCCGTGTACACTGTCCCAGTTATCAGGAACCCCTGTGTACACTGTCCCAGTTGTCATGATCCTCCGTGTACACTGTCCCAGTTATCAGGGATCCCCGTGTACACTGTCCGAGTTACCAGGTTCTCCTGTGCTCGCTGTCCCAGTTATCAGGGGCCCCGTGCGCACTGTCCCAGTTATCAGGGATCCCCTTGTACACTGTCCCAGTTATCAGGGACCCCCGTGCACACAGTCCCAGATATCAGGGAACCCCTGTGTACACTGTCCCAGTTTTCAGGAACCCCCATGTACACTGTCCCAGTTATCAGGGACCCCGGTGCACACTGTCCCAGTTATCAGGAACCCCCCGTGCACACTGTCCCAGTTATCAGGGAACCCTGTGTACAATGTCCCAGTTATCAGGTACCCCCTTGCACACAGTCCCAGTTTTCAGAAACCCCCATGTACACTGTCCCAGTTATCAGGAATCCCCTTGTGCACAGTCCCAGTTATCAGGGACCCCCGTGTACACTGTCCCAGTTATCAGGGACCCCTGTGTACACTGTCCCAGTTCTCAGGCACCCCCGTGCACACTGTCCCAGTTATCAGGGACACCCGTGCACACTGTCCCAGTTATCAGGAACCCCCGTGTACACTGTCCCAGTTATCAGGAACCCCCGTGTACACTGTCCCAGTTATCAGGGACCCCCGTGCACACTGTCTCAGTTATCAGGAACCCCTGTGTACACTGTCCCAGTTATCAGGGAACCGTGTGTACACTGTCCCAGTTATCAGGAACCCCCGTGTACACTGTCCTAGTTATCGGGAACCACCATGTACACTGTCCCAGTTATCAGGGACCCGTGTGTACACTGTCCCAGTTATCAGGCACCCCCGTGCACACTGTCCCAGTTATCAGGCACCCCCGTGCACACTGTCCCAGTTATAAGGGACACCCTTGCACACTGTTCCAGTTTTCAGGAACCCCCTTGTACACTGTCCCAGTTATCAGGAACTCCCATGTACACTGTCCTAGTTATCAGGGAACCCCTTGCACACTGTCCCAGTTTTCAGGAACCCCATTGTACACTGTCCCAGTTATCAGGGATCCCCGTGTACACTATCCCAGTTATCAGGTAACCGCGCGTACACTGTCCCAGTTATCAGGGAACCCCGTGTACACCGTTCCAGTTATTACGGAACCCCATGTACACTGTCCTAGGTATCAGGAACCCCCATGTACGCTGTCCCAGTTATCAGGAACCCCCTGTGTACACTGTCCCAGTTATCAGGAACCACCATGTACACTGTCCCAGTTATCAGGGACCCCCGTGTACACTGTCCCAGTTATCAGGGACCCCCGTGCACACTGTCCCAGTTATCAGTAACCCCTGTGTACACTGTCCCAGTTCTCAGGGACCCCCGTGCACACTGTCCCAGTTTCCAGGAACCCCAGTGTACACTGTCTCAGTTATCAGGAACCCCTGTGTACACTGTCCCAGTTATCAGGGAACCGTGTGTACACTGTCCCAGTTATCAGGAACCCCCGTGTACACTGTCCTAGTTATCGGGAACCACCATGTACACTGTCCCAGTTATCAGGGACCCGTGTGTACACTGTCCCAGTTATCAGGCACCCCCGTGCACACTGTCCCAGTTATCAGGCACCCCCGTGCACACTGTCCCAGTTATAAGGGACACCCTTGCACACTGTTCCAGTTTTCAGGAACCCCCTTGTACACTGTCCCAGTTATCAGGAACTCCCGTGTACACTGTCCTAGTTATCAGGGAACCCCTTGCACACTGTCCCAGTTTTCAGGAACCCCCTTGTACACTGTTCCAGTTATCAGGGACCCCCGTGTACACTATCCCAGTTATCAGGTAACCGCGCGTACACTGTCCCAGTTATCAGGGACCCCCGTGTACACCGTTCCAGTTATGAGGGAACCCCGTGTACACTGTCCTAGGTATCAGGAACCCCCATGTACGCTGTCCCAGTTATCAGGAACCCCCTGTGTACACTGTCCCAGTTATCAGGAACCACCATGTACACTGTCCCAGGTATCAGGGACCCCTGTGCACACTGTCCCAGTTATCAGGAACCCCCTGTACACAGTCCCAGTTATCAGGAACCCCTGTGTACACTGTCCCAGTTATCAGGGAACCCTGTGTACAATGTCCCAGTTATCAGGTGCCCCCTTGCACACTGTCCCAGTTTTCAGGAACCCCCGTGTACACTGTCCCAGTTATCAGGCACCCCCGTGCACACTGTCCCAGTTATCAGGCACCCCCGTGCACACTGTCCCAGTTATAAGGGACACCCTTGCACACTGTTCCAGTTTTCAGGAACCCCCTTGTACACTGTCCCAGTTATCAGGAACCCCCTTGTACACTGTCCCAGTTATCAGGAACTCCCATGTACACTGTCCTAGTTATCAGGGAACCCCTTGCACACTGTCCCAGTTTTCAGGAACCCCCTTGTACACTGTCCCAGTTATCAGGGATCCCCGTGTACACTATCCCAGTTATCAGGTAACCGCGCGTACACTGTCCCAGTTATCAGGGACCCCCGTGTACACCGTTCCAGTTATTACGGAACCCCATGTACACTGTCCTAGGTATCAGGAACCCCCATGTACGCTGTCCCAGTTATCAGGAACCCCCTGTGTACACTGTCCCAGTTATCAGGAACCACCATGTACACTGTCCCAGTTATCAGGGACTCCCGTGTACACTGTCCCAGTTATCAGGGACCCCCGTGCACACTGTCCCAGTTATCAGTAACCCCTGTGTACACTGTCCCAGTTCTCAGGGACCCCCGTGCACACTGTCCCAGTTTCCAGGAACCCCAGTGTACACTGTCTCAGTTATCAGGAACCCCTGTGTACACTGTCCCAGTTATCAGGGAACCGTGTGTACACTGTCCCAGTTATCAGGAACCCCCGTGTACACTGTCCTAGTTATCGGGAACCACCATGTACACTGTCCCAGTTATCAGGGACCCGTGTGTACACTGTCCCAGTTATCAGGCACCCCCGTGCACACTGTCCCAGTTATCAGGCACCCCCGTGCACACTGTCCCAGTTATAAGGGACACCCTTGCACACTGTTCCAGTTTTCAGGAACCCCCTTGTACACTGTCCCAGTTATCAGGAACTCCCGTGTACACTGTCCTAGTTATCAGGGAACCCCTTGCACACTGTCCCAGTTTTCAGGAACCCCCTTGTACACTGTCCCAGTTATCAGGGACCCCCGTGTACACTATCCCAGTTATCAGGTAACCGCGCGTACACTGTCCCAGTTATCAGGGACCCCCGTGTACACCGTTCCAGTTATTAGGGAACCCCGTGTACGCTGTCCCAGTTATCAGGAACCCCCTGTGTACACTGTCCCAGTTATCAGGAACCACCATGTACACTGTCCCAGTTATCAGGGACCCCCGTGTACACTGTCCCAGGTATCAGGGACCCCTGTGCACACTGTCCCAGTTATCAGGAACCCCCTGTACACAGTCCCAGTTATCAGGAACCCCCTGTACACAGTCCCAGTTATCAGGAACCCCCGTGCACACTGTCCCAGTTATCAGGGAACCCTGTGTACAATGTCCCAGTTATCAGGTGCCCCCTTGCACACTGTCCCAGTTTTCAGGAACCCCCGTGTACACTGTCCCAGTTATCAGGAACCCCTGTGTACACTGTCCCATTTGTCATGATCCTCCGTGTACACTGTCCCAGTTATCAGGGATCCCCGTGTACACTGTCCGAGTTACCAGGTTCTCCCGTGCTCGCTGTCCCAGTTATCAGGAGCCCCGTGCACACTGTCCCAGTTATCAGGGATCCCCTTGTACACTGTCCCAGTTTTCAGGAACCCCCTTGTACACTGTCCCAGTTATCAGGGACCCCCATGTACACTGTCCCAGTTATCAGGAACCCCCTTGTACACTGTCCCAGTTATCAGGCACCCCCGTGTACACTATCCCAGTTATCAGGTAACCGCGTGTACACTGTCCCAGTTATCAGGGACCCCCGTGTACACTGTTCCAGTTATTAGGGAACCCTGTGTACACTGTCCCAGTTATCAGGGACCCCCGTGTACACTGTCCCAGTTATCAGGGACCCCGGTGCACACTGTCCCAGTTATCAGGAACCTAATGTGCACACTGTCCCAGTTATCAGGAACCCCCTTGTGCACTGTCCCAATTATCAGGGACCCCCATGTACACTGTCCCAGTTATCAGGGACCCCCGTGTACACTATCCCAGTTATCAGGGACCCCCGTGTACACTGTCCCAGTTATCAGGGACCCCCGTGTACACTGTCCCAGTTATCGGGGACCCCCGTGTACACTGTTCCAGTTATTAGGGAACCCTGTGTACACTGTCCGAGATATCAGGAACCCCCATGTACTCTGTCCCAGTTATCAGGAACCCCCTGTGTACACTGTCCCAGTTGTCGTGATCCTCCATGTACACTGTCCCAGTTTTCAGGAACCTCCGTGCACACTTTCCCAGTTATCAGGAACCACCATGTACACTGTCCCAGTTATCAGGAACCCCCGTGCACACTGTCCCAGTTATCAGGTACCCCCTTGCACACAGTCACAGTTTTCAGGAACCCCCGTGTACCCTGTCCCAGTTATCAGGTACCCCCTTGCACACAGTCCCAGTTTTCAGGAACCCCCGTGTACACTGTCCCAGTTATCAGGAATCCCCTTGTGCACAGTCCCAGTTATCAGGGACCCCCGTGTACACTGTCCCAGTTATCAGGGACCCCTGTGTACACTGTCCCAGTTCTCAGGCACCCCCGTGCACACTGTCCCAGTTATCAGGGACACCCGTGCACGCTGTCCCAGTTATCAGGAACCCCCGTGTACACTGTCCCAGTTATCAGGAACCCCCTTGTACACTGTCCCAGTTATCAGGGACCCCCGTGTACACTGTCCCAGTTATCAGGAACCCCTGTGTACAATGTCCCAGTTATCAGGTACCCCCTTGCGCAATGTCCCATTTATCTGGGAACCCTATGTACACTGTCCCAGTTATCAGGGACCCCCTTGCACACTGTCCCAGTTATCAGGGACCCCCGTGCACACTGTCCCAGTTATCAGTAACCCCTGTGTACACTGTCCCAGTTCTCAGGGACCCCCGTGCACACTGTCCCAGTTTTCAGGAACCCCAGTGTACACTGTCTCAGTTATCAGGAACCCCCGTGTACACTGTCCCAGTTATCAGGGACCCGTGTGTACACTGTCCCAGTTATCAGGAACCCCCGTGTACACTGTCCTAGTTATCGGGAACCACCATGTACACTGTCCCAGTTATCAGGGACCCGTGTGTACACTGTCCCAGTTATCAGGCAACCCCATGCACACTGTCCCAGTTATCAGGCACCTCCGTGCACACTGTCCCAGTTATAAGGGACACCCTTGCACACTGTTCCAGTTTTCAGGAACCCCCTTGTACACTGTCCCAGTTATCAGGAACTCCCGTGTACACTGTCCTAATTATCAGGGAACCCCTTGCACACTGTCCCAGTTTTCAGGAACCCCCTTGTACACTGTCCCAGTTATCAGGGACCCCCATGTACACTATCCCATTTATCAGGTAACCGCGCGTACACTGTCCCAGTTATCAGGGACCCCCGTGTACACCGTTCCAGTTATTAGGGAACCCCGTGTACACTGTCCTAGGTATCAGGAACCCCCATGTACGCTGTCCCAGTTATCAGGAACCCCCTGTGTACACTGTCCCAGTTATCAGGAACCACCATGTACACTGTCCCAGTTATCAGGGACCCCCGTGTACACTGTCCCAAGTATCAGGGACCCCTGTGCACACTGTCCCAGTTATCAGGAACCCCCTGTACACAGTCCCAGTTATCAGGAACCCCTGTGTACACTGTCCCAGTTATCAGGGAACCCTGTGTACAATGTCCCAGTTATCAGGTACCCCCTTGCACACTGTCCCAGGTATCAGGAACCCCCTGTACACAGTCCCAGTTATCAGGAACCCCTGTGTACACTGTCCCAGTTATCAGGGAACCCTGTGTACAATGTCCCAGTTTTCAGGAACCCCCGTGTACACTGTCCCAGTTATCAGGAACCCCTGTGTACACTGTCCCAGTTGTCATGATCCTCCGTGTACACTGTCCCAGTTATCAGGGATCCCCGTGTACACTGTCCGAGTTACCAGGTTCTCCCGTGCTCGCTGTCCCAGTTATCAGGAGCCCCGTGCACACTGTCCCAGTTATCAGGGATCCCCTTGTACACTGTCCCAGTTATCAGGGACCCCCGTGCACACAGTCCCAGTTATCAGGGACCCCCGTGCACACAGACCCAGTTATCAGGGACCCCCGTGCAGACTGTCCCAGTTATCAGGGATCCCCGTGTACACTGTCCCAGTTATCAGGGACCCCCGTGCACACTGTCCCAGTGATCAGGAACCTAACGTGCACACTGTCCCAGTTATCAGGAACCCCGTGAACACTGTCCCAGTTATCAGGGATCCCCTTGTACACTGTCCCAGTTATCAGGGACCCCCGTGCACACTGTCCCAGTTATCAGGGACCCCCGTGCACACAGTCCCAGTTATCAGGGACCCCCGTGCACACTGTCCCAGTTATCAGGGACCCCCGTGCACACTGTCCCAGTTATCAGGGACCCCCGTGCACACAGTCCCAGTTATCAGGGACCCCCGTGCAGACTGTCCCAGTTATCAGGGATCCCCGTGTACACTGTCCCAGTTATCAGGGACCCCCGTGCACACTGTCCCAGTTATCAGGAACCTAACGTGCACACTGTCCCAGTAATCAGGAACACCGTGCACACTGTCCCAGTTATCAGGGACCCCCGTGTACGCTGTCCCAGTTATCAGGGCCCCCTGTGCTCACTGTCCCAGTTATCAGGAACCTAATGTGCACACTGTCCCAGTTATCAGGAACCCCCTTGTACACTGTCCCAGTTATCAGGGACCCCCATGTACACTGTCCCAGTTATCCGGAACCCCCTTGTACACTGTCCCAGTTTTCCGGGACCCCCGTGTACACTATCCCAGTTATCAGGTAACCGAGTGTACACTGTCCCAGTTATTAGGGACCCCCGTGTACACTGTTCCAGTTATTAGGGAACCCTGTGTACACTGTCCGAGATATCAGGAACCCCCATGTACTCTGTCCCAGTTATCAGGAACCCCCTGTGCACACTGTCCCAGTTGTCGTGATCCTCCATGTACACTGTCCCAGTTATCAGGGGCCCCGGTGCACACTGTCCCAGTTATCAGGAACCCCCGTGCACACTGTCCCAGTTATCAGGGAACCCCTGTGTACAATGTCCCAGTTATCAGGTACCCCTTGCACACAGTCCCAGTTTTCAGGAACCCCCGTGTACACTGTCCCAGTTATCAGGAATCCCCTTGTGCACAGTCCCAGTTATCAGGGACCCCCGTGTACACTGTCCCAGTTATCAGGGACCCCTGTGCACACTGTCCCAGTTCTCAGGCACCCCCGTGCACACTGTCCCAGTTATCAGGGACACCCGTGCACACTGTCCCAGTTATCAGGAACCCCCGTGTACACTGTCCCAGTTATCAGGGACCCGTGTGTACACTGTCCCAGTTATCAGGGCCCCCCGTGTACACTGTCCCAGTTATCAGGAACCCCTGTGTACAATGTCCCAGTTATCAGGTACCCCCTTGCGCAATGTCCCATTTATCTGGGAACCCTGTGTACACTGTCCCAGTTATCAGGGGCCCCGGTGCACACTGTCCCAGTTATCAGGGAACCCCTGTGTGCAATGTCCCAGTTATCAGGTACCCCCTTGCACACAGTCCCAGTTTTCAGGAACCCCCGTGTACACTGTCCCAGTTATCAGGAATCCCCTTGTGCACAGTCCCAGTTATCAGGGACCCCCGTGTACACTGTCCCAGTTATCAGGGACCCCTGTGCACACTGTCCCAGTTATCAGGGAACCCCTGTGTGCAATGTCCCAGTTATCAGGTACCCCCTTGCACACAGTCCCAGTTTTCAGGAACCCCCGTGTACACTGTCCCAGTTATCAGGAATCCCCTTGTGCACAGTCCCAGTTATCAGGGACCCCCGTGTACACTGTCCCAGTTATCAGGGACCCCTGTGCACACTGTCCCAGTTCTCAGGCACCCCCGTGCACACTGTCCCAGTTATCAGGGACACCCGTGCACACTGTCCCAGTTATCAGGAACCCCCGTGTACACTGTCCCAGTTATCAGGAACCCCCTTGTACACTGTCCCAGTTATCAGGGACCCCCGTGTACACTGTCCCAGTTATCAGGGACCCCCGTGCACACTGTCCCAGTGATCAGGAACCTAACGTGCACACTGTCCCAGTTATCAGGAACCCCGTGAACACTGTCC
Source organism: Chiloscyllium plagiosum (assembly GCF_037043375.1). NCBI lineage: Eukaryota > Metazoa > Chordata > Chondrichthyes > Orectolobiformes > Hemiscylliidae > Chiloscyllium > Chiloscyllium plagiosum. The sequence continues at coordinate 20,568,166 of NW_028270176.1, read as the reverse complement.
CAGTTATCAGGGATCCCCTTGTACACTGTCCCAGTTATCAGGGACCCCCGTGCACACTGTCCCAGTTATCAGGGACCCCCGTGCACACAGTCCCAGTTATCAGGGACCCCCGTGCACACTGTCCCAGTTATCAGGGACCCCCGTGCACACTGTCCCAGTTATCAGGGACCCCCGTGCACACAGTCCCAGTTATCAGGGACCCCCGTGCAGACTGTCCCAGTTATCAGGGATCCCCGTGTACACTGTCCCAGTTATCAGGGACCCCCGTGCACACTGTCCCAGTTATCAGGAACCTAACGTGCACACTGTCCCAGTAATCAGGAACCCCGTGCACACTGTCCCAGTTATCAGGGACCCCCGTGTACGCTGTCCCAGTTATCAGGGCCCCCTGTGCTCACTGTCCCAGTTATCAGGAACCTAATGTGCACACTGTCCCAGTTATCAGGAACCCCCTTGTACACTGTCCCAGTTATCAGGGACCCCCATGTACACTGTCCCAGTTATCCGGAACCCCCTTGTACACTGTCCCAGTTTTCCGGGACCCCCGTGTACACTATCCCAGTTATCAGGTAACCGAGTGTACACTGTCCCAGTTATTAGGGACCCCCGTGTACACTGTTCCAGTTATTAGGGAACCCTGTGTACACTGTCCGAGATATCAGGAACCCCCATGTACTCTGTCCCAGTTATCAGGAACCCCCTGTGCACACTGTCCCAGTTGTCGTGATCCTCCATGTACACTGTCCCAGTTATCAGGGGCCCCGGTGCACACTGTCCCAGTTATCAGGAACCCCCGTGCACACTGTCCCAGTTATCAGGGAACCCCTGTGTACAATGTCCCAGTTATCAGGTACCCCTTGCACACAGTCCCAGTTTTCAGGAACCCCCGTGTACACTGTCCCAGTTATCAGGAATCCCCTTGTGCACAGTCCCAGTTATCAGGGACCCCCGTGTACACTGTCCCAGTTATCAGGGACCCCTGTGCACACTGTCCCAGTTCTCAGGCACCCCCGTGCACACTGTCCCAGTTATCAGGGACACCCGTGCACACTGTCCCAGTTATCAGGAACCCCCGTGTACACTGTCCCAGTTATCAGGGACCCGTGTGTACACTGTCCCAGTTATCAGGGCCCCCCGTGTACACTGTCCCAGTTATCAGGAACCCCTGTGTACAATGTCCCAGTTATCAGGTACCCCCTTGCGCAATGTCCCATTTATCTGGGAACCCTGTGTACACTGTCCCAGTTATCAGGGGCCCCGGTGCACACTGTCCCAGTTATCAGGGAACCCCTGTGTGCAATGTCCCAGTTATCAGGTACCCCCTTGCACACAGTCCCAGTTTTCAGGAACCCCCGTGTACACTGTCCCAGTTATCAGGAATCCCCTTGTGCACAGTCCCAGTTATCAGGGACCCCCGTGTACACTGTCCCAGTTATCAGGGACCCCTGTGCACACTGTCCCAGTTATCAGGGAACCCCTGTGTGCAATGTCCCAGTTATCAGGTACCCCCTTGCACACAGTCCCAGTTTTCAGGAACCCCCGTGTACACTGTCCCAGTTATCAGGAATCCCCTTGTGCACAGTCCCAGTTATCAGGGACCCCCGTGTACACTGTCCCAGTTATCAGGGACCCCTGTGCACACTGTCCCAGTTCTCAGGCACCCCCGTGCACACTGTCCCAGTTATCAGGGACACCCGTGCACACTGTCCCAGTTATCAGGAACCCCCGTGTACACTGTCCCAGTTATCAGGAACCCCCTTGTACACTGTCCCAGTTATCAGGGACCCCCGTGTACACTGTCCCAGTTATCAGGAACCCCTGTGTACAATGTCCCAGTTATCAGGTACCCCCTTGCGCAATGTCCCATTTATCTGGGAACCCTGTGTACACTGTCCCAGTTATCAGGGACCCCCTTGCACACTGTCCCAGTTATCAGGGACCCCCGTGCACACTGTCCCAGTTATCAGGGACCCCCGTGCACACTGTCCCAGTTATCAGTAACCCCTGTGTACACTGTCCCAGTTCTCAGGGACCCCCGTGCACACTGTCCCAGTTTTCAGGAACCCCAGTGTACACTGTCTCAGTTATCATGAACCCCCGTGTACACTGTCCCAGTTATCAGGGACCCGTGTGTACACTGTCCCAGTTATCAGGAACCCCCGTGTACACTGTCCTAGTTATCGGGAACCACCATGTACACTGTCCCAGTTATCAGGGACCCGTGTGTACACTGTCCCAGTTATCAGGCACCCCCGTGCAGACTGTCCCAGTTATAAGGGACACCCTTGCACACTGTTCCAGTTTTTAGGAACCCCCTTGTACACTGTCCCAGTTATCAGGAACTCCCGTGTACACTGTCCTAGTTATCAGGGAACCCCTTGCACACTGTCCCAGTTTTCAGGAACCCCTTGTACACTGTCCCAGTTATCAGGGACCCCCGTGTACACTATTCCAGTTATCAGGTAACCGCGCGTACACTGTCCCAGTTATCAGGGACCCCCGTGTACACCGTTCCAGTTATTAGGGAACCCCGTGTACACTGTCCTAGGTATCAGGAACCCCCATGTACGCTGTCCCAGTTATCAGGAACCCCCTGTGTACACTGTCCCAGTTATCAGGAACCCCCTGTACACAGTCCCAGTTATCAGGGACCCCTGTGTACACTGTCCCAGTTATCAGGGAACCCTGTGTACAATGTCCCAGTTATCAGGTACCCCCTTGCACACTGTCCCAGTTTTCAGGAACCCCCGTGTACACTGTCCCAGTTATCAGGAATCCCCTAGTGCACAGTCCAAGTTATCAGGGACCCCTGTGTACACTGTCCCAGTTATCAGGGACGCCTGTGTACACTGTCCCACTTATCAGGCACCCCCTTGCACACTGTCCCAGTTATCAGGAATCCCCGTGTACACTGTCCTAGTTCTCAGGAACCACCATGTACACTGTCCCAGTTATCAGGGACCCGTGTGTACACTGTCCCAGTTATCAGAAACCCCCGTGTACACTGTCCCAGTTATCAGGGACCCGTGTGTACACTGTCCCAGTTATCAGAAACCCCCGTGTACACTGTCCCAGTTATCAGAAACCCCCGTGTACACTGTCCCAGTTATCAGGGACGCCCGTGTACACTGTCCCCGTTATCAGGCACCCCCGTGTACACTCTCCCAGTTATCAGGCACCCCCATGCACACTGTCCCAGTTATCAGGCACCCCCGTGCACACTGTCCCAGTTATCAGGGACACCCGTGCACACTGTTCCAGTTATCAGGGACACCCGTGCACACTGTCCCAGTTATCAGGAACCCACGTGCGGACAGTCCCAGTTATCAGGGAACCCTGTGTACAATGTCCCAGTTATCAGGTACCCCCGTGTACACTGTCCCAGTTATCAGGAACCCCCTTGTACACTGTCCCAGTTATCAGGGACCCACGTGCACACTGTCCCAGTTATCAGGAACCCCCGTGTACACTGTCCCAGTTATCAGGGAACCCTGTATACAATGTCCCAGTTATCAGGTACCCCCTTGCACACTGTCCCAGTTATCAGGGATCCCCGTGTACACAGTCCCAGTTATCAGGAACTTTTGTGTACACTGTCCCAGTTGTCAGGAACCCCCGTGTACACTGTCCTAGTTATCAGGAACCACCATGTACACTGTCCCAGTTATCAGGGACCCCCGTGTACACTGTCCCAGTTATCAGGAACCCCTGTGTACACTGTCGCAGTTATCAGGAGCCGAACGTGCACACTGTCCCAGTTATCAGTGTGCCCCGTGTACATTGTCCTTGTTATCAGGGACCCCTGTGTACAGTGCCTCAGTTATGAGGGATCCCCGTGTACACTGTCCCATTTATCATGGTCCTCCGCATACACTGTCCCAGTTTTCAGGAACCCCCGTGTACACTGTCCCAGTTATCAGGAACCCCTGTGTACACTGTCCCAGTTGTCATGATCCTCCGTTTACACTGTCCCAGTTATCAGGGACACATGTATGCACTGTCCCAGTTATCAGGCACCCCCGTGCACACTGTCCCAGTTATCAGGCACCCCCGTGCACACTGTCCCAGTTATCAGGGACCCCCGTGCACACTGTCCCACTTATCAGGGACACCCGTGCACACTGTCCCAGTTATCAGGAACCCCCTTGTACACTGTCCCAGTTATCAGGGACCCCCCTGCACACTGTCCCAGTTATCAGGGAACCCTGTGCACACTGTCCCAGTTATCAGGAACCCCCGTGTACACTGTCCCAGTTATCAGGGAACCCTGTGTACAATGTCCCAGTTATCAGGTACCCCCTTGCACACTGCCCCAGTTATCAGGAATCCCCTTGTACACAGTCCCAGTTATCAGGAACCCCTGTGTACACTGTCCCAGTTATCAGGAACCCCCGTGTACACTGTCCTAGTTATCAGGAACCACCATGTACACTGTCCCAGTTATCAGGGACCCGTGTGTACACTGTTCCAGTTATCAGGAACCCGTGTGCGCACTGTCCGAGTTATCAGGGAACCCTGTGTACACTGTCCCAGTTATCAGGGATCCCCGTGTACACTGTCCCGTTATCAGGAACCCCCTTTTACACTGTCGCAGTTATCAGGGACCCCCGTGCACACTGTCCCAGTTATCAGTGTGCCCCGTGTACATTGTCCCTGTTATCAGGGACCCCCGTGTACGCTGTCCCAGCTATCAGGAACCCCCTGTGTACACTGTCCCAGTTGTCCTGATCCTCCGTGTACACTGTCCCAGTAATCATGGACACATGTATACACTGTTCCAGTTATCAGGCACCCCCGTGTTCGCTGTCCCAGTTATCAGGAACCCGTGTGCACTCTGTCCCAGTTATCAGGGACTCCTGTGTACACTGTCCCAATTATCAGAGGCTCCCATGCACACTGTCCCAGTTATCAGGAACCCCCATGCACACTGTCCAAGTTATCAGGAACCCGCGCCCACCCTGTCCCAGGTATCAAGGAGGCCCCGTGCACACTGTCCCAGTTATCAGGGAACCCCTGTGAATACTGACCCAGTTATCAGGGACCCCCGTGTATACTGACCCAGTTATCAAGAACCCGGGCGAAAGCTGTCCCAGTTATCAGGGATTCCCGCGCACACTGTCCCTGTTACCATGGACACCCGAGTACACTGTCCCAGTTATCAGGAACCCCTGTGTATACTGTCCTAGTTATCGGGAACCACCATGTACACTGTCCCAGTTATCAGGGACCCGTGTGTACACTGTCCCAGTTATCAGGCACCCCCGTGCAGACTGTCCCAGTTATAAGGGACACCCTTGCACACTGTTCCAGTTTTTAGGAACCCCCTTGTACACTGTCCCAGTTATCAGGAACTCCCGTGTACACTGTCCTAGTTATCAGGGAACCCCTTGCACACTGTCCCAGTTTTCAGGAACCCCTTGTACACTGTCCCAGTTATCAGGGACCCCCGTGTACACTATTCCAGTTATCAGGTAACCGCGCGTACACTGTCCCAGTTATCAGGGACCCCCGTGTACACCGTTCCAGTTATTAGGGAACCCCGTGTACACTGTCCTAGGTATCAGGAACCCCCATGTACGCTGTCCCAGTTATCAGGAACCCCCTGTGTACACTGTCCCAGTTATCAGGAACCACCATGTACACTGTCCCAGTTATCAGGGACCCCCGTGTACACTGTCCCAGGTATCAGGGACCCCTGTGCACACTGTCCCAGTTATCAGGAACCCCCTGTACACAGTCCCAGTTATCAGGGACCCCTGTGTACACTGTCCCAGTTATCAGGGAACCCTGTGTACAATGTCCCAGTTATCAGGTACCCCCTTGCACACTGTCCCAGTTTTCAGGAACCCCCGTGTACACTGTCCCAGTTATCAGGAATCCCCTAGTGCACAGTCCAAGTTATCAGGGACCCCTGTGTACACTGTCCCAGTTATCAGGGACGCCTGTGTACACTGTCCCACTTATCAGGCACCCCCTTGCACACTGTCCCAGTTATCAGGAATCCCCGTGTACACTGTCCTAGTTCTCAGGAACCACCATGTACACTGTCCCAGTTATCAGGGACCCGTGTGTACACTGTCCCAGTTATCAGAAACCCCCGTGTACACTGTCCCAGTTATCAGGGACCCGTGTGTACACTGTCCCAGTTATCAGAAACCCCCGTGTACACTGTCCCAGTTATCAGAAACCCCCGTGTACACTGTCCCAGTTATCAGGGACGCCCGTGTACACTGTCCCCGTTATCAGGCACCCCCGTGTACACTCTCCCAGTTATCAGGCACCCCCATGCACACTGTCCCAGTTATCAGGCACCCCCGTGCACACTGTCCCAGTTATCAGGGACACCCGTGCACACTGTTCCAGTTATCAGGGACACCCGTGCACACTGTCCCAGTTATCAGGAACCCACGTGCGGACAGTCCCAGTTATCAGGGAACCCTGTGTACAATGTCCCAGTTATCAGGTACCCCCGTGTACACTGTCCCAGTTATCAGGAACCCCCTTGTACACTGTCCCAGTTATCAGGGACCCACGTGCACACTGTCCCAGTTATCAGGAACCCCCGTGTACACTGTCCCAGTTATCAGGGAACCCTGTATACAATGTCCCAGTTATCAGGTACCCCCTTGCACACTGTCCCAGTTATCAGGGATCCCCGTGTACACAGTCCCAGTTATCAGGAACTTTTGTGTACACTGTCCCAGTTGTCAGGAACCCCCGTGTACACTGTCCTAGTTATCAGGAACCACCATGTACACTGTCCCAGTTATCAGGGACCCCCGTGTACACTGTCCCAGTTATCAGGAACCCCTGTGTACACTGTCGCAGTTATCAGGAGCCGAACGTGCACACTGTCCCAGTTATCAGTGTGCCCCGTGTACATTGTCCTTGTTATCAGGGACCCCTGTGTACAGTGCCTCAGTTATGAGGGATCCCCGTGTACACTGTCCCATTTATCATGGTCCTCCGCATACACTGTCCCAGTTTTCAGGAACCCCCGTGTACACTGTCCCAGTTATCAGGAACCCCTGTGTACACTGTCCCAGTTGTCATGATCCTCCGTTTACACTGTCCCAGTTATCAGGGACACATGTATGCACTGTCCCAGTTATCAGGCACCCCCGTGCACACTGTCCCAGTTATCAGGCACCCCCGTGCACACTGTCCCAGTTATCAGGGACCCCCGTGCACACTGTCCCACTTATCAGGGACACCCGTGCACACTGTCCCAGTTATCAGGAACCCCCTTGTACACTGTCCCAGTTATCAGGGACCCCCCTGCACACTGTCCCAGTTATCAGGGAACCCTGTGCACACTGTCCCAGTTATCAGGAACCCCCGTGTACACTGTCCCAGTTATCAGGGAACCCTGTGTACAATGTCCCAGTTATCAGGTACCCCCTTGCACACTGCCCCAGTTATCAGGAATCCCCTTGTACACAGTCCCAGTTATCAGGAACCCCTGTGTACACTGTCCCAGTTATCAGGAACCCCCGTGTACACTGTCCTAGTTATCAGGAACCACCATGTACACTGTCCCAGTTATCAGGGACCCGTGTGTACACTGTTCCAGTTATCAGGAACCCGTGTGCGCACTGTCCGAGTTATCAGGGAACCCTGTGTACACTGTCCCAGTTATCAGGGATCCCCGTGTACACTGTCCCAGTTATCAGGAACCCCCTTTTACACTGTCGCAGTTATCAGGGACCCCCGTGCACACTGTCCCAGTTATCAGTGTGCCCCGTGTACATTGTCCCTGTTATCAGGGACCCCCGTGTACGCTGTCCCAGCTATCAGGAACCCCCTGTGTACACTGTCCCAGTTGTCCTGATCCTCCGTGTACACTGTCCCAGTAATCATGGACACATGTATACACTGTTCCAGTTATCAGGCACCCCCGTGTTCGCTGTCCCAGTTATCAGGAACCCGTGTGCACTCTGTCCCAGTTATCAGGGACTCCTGTGTACACTGTCCCAATTATCAGAGGCTCCCATGCACACTGTCCCAGTTATCAGGAACCCCCATGCACACTGTCCAAGTTATCAGGAACCCGCGCCCACCCTGTCCCAGGTATCAAGGAGGCCCCGTGCACACTGTCCCAGTTATCAGGGAACCCCTGTGAATACTGACCCAGTTATCAGGGACCCCCGTGTATACTGACCCAGTTATCAAGAACCCGGGCGAAAGCTGTCCCAGTTATCAGGGATTCCCGCGCACACTGTCCCTGTTACCATGGACACCCGAGTACACTGTCCCAGTTATCAGGAACCCCTGTGTATACTGACCCAGTTATCAGGAACCCCTGTGAACACTGTCCCAGTTATCAGGGACCCCCGTGTTCACCGTCCCAGTTATCAGGGACCCCCGTGTGCACTGTCCCAGTTATCAGGGACCCCCGTGTACACTGTCCCAGTTATCAGGAACCCCTGTGTACACTGTCCCAGTTATCAGGAACCCGAGTGAACCCTGCCCCAGTTATCAGGCACCCCCCGTGTACACTGTCGCAGTTATCAGGGAACGCCGTGCACACTGTCCCAGTTATCAGGGACCCCCGTGTACACTGTCCCAGTTATCAGGAACCCGCATGCACACTGTCCCAGTTATCAGGGATCTCCGTGCACACTGTCCCCGTTATCAGGAACCCGTGTGCACACTGACCCAGTTATCAGGGATCCCCGTGCACACTGTCCCTGTTACCATGGACACCCAATTACACTGTCCCAGTTATCAGGGACTCCTGTGTACAGCGTCCCAGTTATCAGGGACCCCCGTGTACACCGTCCCAGTTATCAGGGACCCCCGTGTACACTGTTCCAGTTATTAGGGAACCCCATGTACACTGTCCTAGTTATCAGGAACCCCCATGTACGCTGTCCCAGTTATCAGGAACCCCTGTGTACACTGTTCCAGTTGTCATAATCCTCCGTGTGCACTGTCCCAGTTTTCAGGAACCTCCGTGCACACTGTCCCAGTTATCAGGGACCCCCGTGTACACTGTTCCAGTTATTAGGGAACCCGTGTACACTGTCCTAGTTATCAGGAACCACCATGTACACTGTCCCAGTTATCAGGGACCCCTGTGTACACTGTCCCAGTTATCAGGGACCCCCCGTGTACACTGTCCCAGTTATCAGGGACCCCGGTGCACACTGTCACAGTTATCAGGAACCCCCGTGTACTCTGTCCCAGTTATCAGGAACACCTGTGAACACTGTCCCAGTTATCAGGACGCCGCGTGCACACTGTCCCAGTTATCATGGAACCCCGTGCACACTGTCCCAGGTATCAGGGAGGCCCCGTGTACACTGACCCTGTTATCAGGGACCCCCGTGTACATTGTCCCAGTTATCAGGGACCCCTGTGTACACTGTCCCAGTTATCAGGGCCCCCTGTGTACACTGTCCCAGTTATCAGGGACCGGCGTATACACTTTCCAGTTACCAGGGACCCCTGTGCACACTGTTCCAGCTAACAGGAACCCCTGTGTATACTGACCCAGTTATCAGCAACCCCTGTGTATACTGACCCAGTTATCAGAAACTCCTGTGTATACTGACCCAGTTATCAGGGTCTCCCGTGCACGCTGTCCCAGTTATCAGGCACCCCCGTGTAAACTGTGCCAGTTATCAAGAACCCCTTGTGTACACTTCCCAGTTATCAGGGAACGCCGTGCACACTGTCCCAGTCATCAGGAACCCCTGTGAACACCGTCCCAGTTATCAGGGACCCCCGTGTACACTGTCCCTGTTATCAGGGACCCCTGTGTACACTGTCCCAGTTATCAGGAACACCTGTGAACACTGTCCCAGTTATCAGGGAACCCCGTGGACACTGTCCCAGTTATCAGCGAACCCCGTGTATATTGACCCTGTTATCAGGAACCCCCGTGTACGCTGTCCCAGTTATCAGGAACCCCTGTGTATACTGACCCAGTTATCAGGAACCAGGCGGACACTGTCCCAGTTATCAGGGACCCCTGTGTACATCGTCCCAGTTATCAGGAACCCGCATGCACACTGTCCCAGTTATCAGAGTTCCCCGTGTACACTGTCCCACTTATCAGGAACCCGCGTGCACTCTGTCCCAGTTATCAGGGACCCCCGTGTACACTGTCCAAGTTATCAGGGACCCCCGTGTACACTGTCCCAGTTATCAGGAACCCGCATGCACACTGTCCCAGTTATCAGGGTCCCCCGTGTACACTGTCCCACTTATCAGGAACCCGCGTGCACTCTGTCCCAGTTATCAGGGACCCCCGTGTACACTGTCCCAGTTATCAGGGACCCCCGTGTACACTGTTCCAGTTATCAGGAACCCGCATGCACACTGTCCCAGTTCTCAGGGACCCCCGTGTACACTGTCCCAGTTATCAGGGTCCCCTGTGTACACTGTCCCACTTATCAGGAACCCGCGTGCACCCTGTCGTAGTTATCAGGGACCCCAGTGCACACTGTCCCATTATCAGGGACACACGTGTACACTGTCCCAGTTATCAGGGACCCCCGTGTACACTGTCCCTGTTATCAGGAACCCGCGTGCACACTGACCCAGTTATCAGGGATCCCCGTGCACCCTGTCCCACTCTTCAGGAACCCGCGTGCACTCTGTCCCAGTTATCAGGGACACCTGTGCACACTGTCCCAGTTATCAGGGACCCCCGTGTACACTGACCCAGTTATCAGGGATCCCCGTGCACACTGTCCCTGTTACCATGGAGTACGCTGTCCCAGTTATCAGGAACCCCTGTGTATACTGACCCAGTTATCAGGAACCACTTTGTACACTGTCCCAGTTATCAGGAACCCCTGTGTATACTGACCCAGTTATCAGGGTCTCCCGTGCACGTAGTCCCAGTTATCAGGAACCCGAGCGAACACTGTCCCAGTTATTAGGAACCCCTTGTGTACACTGTCCCAGTTATCAGGGAATGCCATGCACACTGTCCCAGTTATCAGGACCCCCTGTGAACACTGTCCCAGTTATCAAGGACCCCCATGTACACCGTCCCAGGTATCAAGGAGGCCCCGTGTACACTGTCCCAGTTATCAGGGTCCCCCGTGTACACTGTCCCAGTTATCAGGAACCCGCGTGCACTCTGTTCCAGTTATCAGGGACTCCTGTGTACACTGTCCCAGTTATCAGGGCCTCCCGTGCACGCTGTCCCAGTTATAAGGAACCCCTGTGTACACTGTCCCAGTTATCAGGGACCCCCGTGTACATTGTCCCAGTTAACGGGAACCCCCGTGTCCACTGTCCCAGTTGTCAGGAACCTCCGTGTACACTGTCCCAATTATCAGGGTCCCCTGTTTACACTGTCCCAACTATCAGGGACCCCCGTGCACACTGTCCCAGTTATCAGGAACCCGCGCCCACCCTGTCCCAGTTATCAGGAACACCTGTGAACACTGTCCCAGTTATCAGGAACCCCTTGTGAACACTGTCCCAGTTATCAGGGATCCCCGTGCACACTGTCCCTGTTACCATGGACACCCGAGTATGCTGTCCCAGTTATCAGGAACCCCTGTGTATACTGACCCAGTTATCAGGAACCACTTAGTACACTGTCCCAGTTATCAGGAACCCCTGTGTACACTGTCCAGGTTATCAGGAACCCCTGTGTATACTGACCCAGTTATCAGGAACCTCTGTGTATACTGACCCAGTTATCAGGGTCTCCCGTGCACGTTGTCCCAGTTATCAGGAACACCTGTGAACACTGTCCCAGTTATCAGGGATCCCCGTGTACACTGTCCCAGTTATCGGGGAACCACGTGTACACTGTCCCAGGTATCAGGGAGGCCCCGTGTACACTGTCCCAGTTATCAGGAAGCCTTGTGTACATTGTCCCAGTTATCAGGAACCCCTGTGCACACTGTCCCAGTTATCAGGAACCCCTGTGTATACTGACCCAGTTATCAGGAACCTGAGCGATCACTCCCCCAGTTATCAGGAACCCCTTGTGTACACTTCCCAGTTATCAGGCACCCGCGTGTATGCTGTCCCAGTTATCAGGAGCCCCCTGTGTACACCGTCCCAGTTATCAGGGACCCTTGTGCACACTATCCCAGTTATCAGGAACCCACATGCACACTGTCCCAGTTATCAGGGACCCCCCTGTGTACACTGTCCCAGTTATCAGGGACCCCCTGTGTACACTGTCCCAGTTATCAGGAACCCGCATGCACACTGACCCTGTTATCAGAGACCCCCGTGTACGCTGTCCCAGTTATCAGGGACCCCCGTGTACACTGTCCCCCTTATCAGGAACCTGCGTGCACACTGACCCAGTTATCAGGGACCCTTGTGCACACTATCCCAGTTATCAGGAACCCACATGCACACTGTCCCAGTTATCAGGGACCCCCCCCTGTGTACACTGTCCCAGTTATCAGGGACCCCCCGTGTACACTGTCCCAGTTATCAGGAACCCGCATGCACACTGACCCTGTTATCAGAGACCCCCGTGCACACTGTCCCTGTTACCATGGACACCCGTGTACGCTGTCCCAATTATCAGGAACCCCTGTGTATACTGACCCAGTTATCAGGGCCCCTTGTGTATACTGACCCAGTTATCAGGAACCCCTGTGTATACTGACCCAGTTATCAGGCACCCCCTTGTACACTGTCCCAGTTATCAGGAACCCGAGCGATCCCTGCCCCAGTTATCAGGCACCCCCGTGTACACTGTCGCAGTTATCAGGGACCCCCATGTACACTGTCCCAATTATCAGGAACATGCGTGCACACTGTCCCAGTTATCAGGGACCCCCGTGTACACCATCCCGGTGATGGTTATCAGAGACTCTGTGTACACCATCCCAGTGACGGTTTATCGGAGACTCCGTGTACACTGTCCCAGTTATCAGGGACCCCCGTGTACACTGTCCCAGTTATCAGGGACCCCCGTGTACACTGTCCCAGTTATCAGAAACCCCCGTATACACTGTCCCAGTTGTCCGGAACCTACGTGTACACTGTCCCAGTTATCAGGAACCCGCATGCACACTGTCCCAGTTATCAGGGTCCCCCGTGTACACTGTCCCACTTATCAGGAACCAGCGTGCACTCTGTCCCAGTTATCAGGGACCCCCGTGTACACTGTTCCAGTTATCAGGAACCCACATGCACACTTTCCCAGTTATCAGGGACCCCCGTGTACACTGTCCCATTATCAGGGACACCCGTGTACACTGTCCCACTTATCAGGAACCCGCGCGCACCCTGTCCCAGTATTCAGGAACACCTGTGAACACTGTCCCAGTTATCAGGGAACCCCGTGTACACTGTCCCAGTTATCAGGGAACCCCGTGTACACTGTCCCAGGTATCAAGGAGGCCCTGTGTACACTGTCCCAGTTATCAGAGGCCCCTGTGTACACTGTCCCAGTTGTCAGGAACCTCCGTGTACACTGTCCCAGTTATCAGGAACCCCTGTGTACATTGTCCCAGTTATCGGGAACCCCCGTGTCCACTGTCCCAGTTGTCAGGAATCCGCGTGCACTCTGTCCCAGTTATCAGGGACACCCGTGCACACTGTCCCTGTTACCATGGACACCCGAGTACGCTGTCCCAGTTATCAGGAACCCCTGTGTATACTGACCCAGTTATCAGGAACCCCTGTGTATACTGACCCAATTATCAGGAACCCCTGTGTATACTGACCCAGTTATCAGGTCTCCCTTGCACGTTGTCCCAGTTATCAGGAACCCGAGCGAACACTGTCCCAGTTATCAGGGAATGCCGTGCACACTGTCCCAGTTACCAGGAACCCCTGTGAACACTGTCCCAGTTATCAGGGTCCCCCGTGTACATTGTCCCAGTTATCAGGAACCCCTGTGTACACTGTCCCAGTTATCAGGAACCCCTGTGTATACTGACCCAGTTATCAGGGTCTCCCGTGCACGTTGTCCCAGTTATCAGGAACCCGAGCGAACACTGTCCCAGTTATCAGGAACCCCTTGTGTACACTGTCCCAGTTATCAGGGAATGCCGTGCACACTGTCCCAGTTATCAGGAACCCCGTGTTCACTGTCCCAGGTATCAAGGAGGCCCCGTGTACGCTGTCCCAGTTATCAGGGACCCCTGTGTACACTGTCCCAGTTATCAGGGACCCCCGTGTACACTGTCCCAGTTATCAGGAACCCCATGTACACTGTCCCAGTTATCAGGAACCCCGTGTTCACTGTCCCAGGTATCAAGGAGGCCCCGTGTACGCTGTCCCAGTTATCAGGGACCCCTGTGTACACTGTCCCAGTTGTCAGGAACCTCCGTGTACACTGTCCCAGTTATCAGGGATCCCCATGTACACTGTCCCAGGTATCAAGGAGGCCCCGTGTACGCTGTCCCAGTTATCAGGGACCCCTGTGTACACATTCCCAGTTGTCAGGAACCTCTGTGTACATTGTCCCAGTTATCAGGGACTCCTGTGTACACTGTCCTAGTTATCAGGGTCTCCAGTGCACGCTGTCCCAGTTATCAGGCACCCCCGTGTAAACTGTCCCAGTAATCAGGAACCCCTTGTGTACACTGTCCCAGTTATCAGGGAACGCCGTGCACACTGTCCCAGTCATCAGGAACCCCTGTGTACACTGTCCCAGTTATCAGGGACCCCCGTGTACACTGTCCCAGTTATCAGGAACCCGCATGCACACTGTCCCAGTTATCAGGGACACCGTGTACACTGTCCCAGTTATCAGGGAACCCCGTGTACACTGTCCCAGGTATCAAGGAGGCCCTGTGTACACTGTCCCAGTTATCAGAGACTCCTGTGTACACTGTCCCAGTTGTCAGGAACCTCCTGTACACTGTCCCAGTTATCAGGAACCCCCGTGTACATTGTCCCAGTTATCGGGAACCCCCGTGTCCACTGTCCCAGATGTCAGGAACCTCCGTGTACACTGTCCCAATTATCAGGGTCCCCTGTTTACACTGTCCCAATTATCAGGGACCCCCGTGCACACTGTCCCAGTTATCAGGAACCCTTGTGTATACTGACCCTGTTATCAGGGACCCCGTGTACGCTGTCCCAGTTATCAGGGACCCCCGTGTACACTGTCCCCCTTATCCGGAACCTGCGTGCACACTGACCCAGTTATCAGGGATCCCGATGCACACTGTCCCTGTTACCATGGACACCCGTGTACGCTGTCCCAATTATCAGGAACCTCTGTGTATACTGACCCAGTTATCAGGGCCCCTTGGGTATACTGACCCAGTTATCAGGAACCCC
The DNA here is from genome assembly GCF_037043375.1 of Chiloscyllium plagiosum. NCBI lineage: Eukaryota > Metazoa > Chordata > Chondrichthyes > Orectolobiformes > Hemiscylliidae > Chiloscyllium > Chiloscyllium plagiosum. The sequence continues at coordinate 20,552,935 of NW_028270176.1, read as the reverse complement.
TGTGTATACTGACCCAGTTATCAGGGTCTCCCCTGCACGCTGTCCCAGTTATCAGGAACCCCTGTGTACACTGTCCCAGTTATCAGGAACCCGAGTGAACCCTGCCCCAGTTATCAGGCACCCCCCGTGTACACTGTCGCAGTTATCAGGGACCCCCGTGTACACTGTCCCAGTTATCAGGAACATGCGTGCACACTGTCCCAGTTATCAGGGACCCCCGTGTACACCATCCCGGTGATGGTTATCTGAGACTCTGTGTACACCGTCCCGGTGACGGTTTATCTGAGACCCTGTGTACACCGTCCCGGTGACGGTTTATCTGAGACTCTGTGTACACCGTCCCGGTGACGGTTTATCTGAGACTCTGTGTACACCGTCCCGGTGACGGTTTATCTGAGTCTCCGTGTTCACCGTCCCGGTGACGGTTTATCTGAGACTCCGTGTTCACCGTCCCGGTGACGGTTATCCGGGACTCGGTGTACACCATCCCAGTGACGGTTTATCCGAGACTCTGTGTACACCGTCCTGGTTACGGTTTATCCGAGTCTCCGTGTACACTGTCCCGGTGATGGTCTATCCGAGACTCCGTGTACACTGTCCCGGTGACGGTTATCTGAGACTCTGTGTACACCGTCCCGGTGACGGTTTATCCGAGACTCCATGTACACCGTCCCAGTGACGGTTATCCGAGACTCCGTGTACACCGTCCCGGTGACAGTTATCTGAGACTCTGTGTACACCATCCCGGTTGACGGTTATCTGAGACTCTGTGTACACCGTCCCGGTGACGGTTTATCCGAGACTCCGTGTACACCGTCCCGGTGACGGTTTATCGGAGACTCAGTGTACTACGATCCGATGATGGTTTATCCGAGACTCCGTGTACACCGTCCCGGTGACGGTTATCTGAGACTCTGTGTACACTGTCCCGGTGACGGTTATCTGAGACTCTGTGTACACCGTCCCGGTGACGGTTATCTGAGACTCCGTGTACACCGTCCCGGTAACGGTTATCCGAGACTCTGTGTACACCGACCCGATGACGGTTATCCGAGACTCCGTGTACACCGTCCCGGAGACGTTTATCCAGGACTCCGTGTACACCGTCCCGGTGACGGTTATCTGAGACTCTGTGTACACCATCCCGGTGACGGTTATCTGAGACTCTGTGTACACCGTCCCGCTGACGGTTTATCCGAGACTCCGTGTACACCGTCCCGGTGACGGTTTATCTGAGAGTCCGTGTACACCGTCCCAGTGACGGTTATCTGAGACTCTGTGTACACCGTCCCGGTGACGGTTATCTGAGACTCTGTGTACATCGTCCTGGTGACGGTTATCTGAGACTCTGTGTGCACCGTCCCGGTGACGGTTATCCGAGACTCTGTGTGCACCGTCCCGGTGATGGTTATCCGAGACTCTGTGTGCACCGTCGCGGTGACGGTTATCTGAGACTCTGTGTACATCGTCCTAGTGACGGTTATCTGAGACTCTGTGTACACTGTCCCGGTGACGGTTATCTGAGACTCTGTGTACACTGTCCCGGTGACGGTTATCTGAGACTCTGTGTACATCGTCCTAGTGACGGTTATCTGAGACTCTGTGTACACTGTCCCGGTGACGGTTATCTGAGACTCTGTGTACACTGTCCCGGTGACGGTTATCTGAGACTCTGTGTACACTGTCCCGGTGACGGTTATCTGAGACTCCGTGTACACCGTCCCGGTAACGGTTATCCGAGACTCCGTGTACACCGTTCCGGTGACGGTTATCCGAGACTCTGTGTACACTGTCCCGGTGACGGTTATCTGAGACTCTGTGTACACTGTCCCGGTGACGGTTATCTGAGACTCTGTGTACACCGTCCCGGTGACGGTTATCTGAGACTCTGTGTACACTGTCCCGGTGACAGTTATCTGAGACTCTGTGTACACCGTCCCGGTGACGGTTATCTGAGACTCTGTGTACACTGTCCCGGTGACGGTTATCTGAGACTCTGTGTACACTGTCCCGGTGACGGTTATCTGAGACTCTGTGTACACCGTCCCGGTGACGGTTATCTGAGACTCTGTGTACACCGTCCCGGTGACGGTTATCTGAGACTCTGTGTACACTGTCCCGGTGACGGTTATCTGAGACTCTGTGCACACCGTCCCGGTGACGGTTATCTGAGACTCCGTGTACACCGTCCTGGTGACGGTTATCCGAGACTCTGTGCACACTGTCCCGGTGACGGTTATCTGAGACTCTGTGCACACCGTCCTGGTGACGGTTATCCGAGACTCTGTGTACACCGTCCCGGTGACGGTTATCCGAGACTCCGTGTACCCCGTCCCGGTGACGGTTATCCAGGACTCCCTTTCACTGTGTGCTCTCCCACTGCGCCTGGCATTAATTATGCTCCGACCTGTTTTGTTCTGAGCTCTCAGTGCCCAGAGAATCTGCTGCTGCGATCGGAGGATGCTGTTCCTATCGATCCATCAGCTCTCGATGTGTTAGATAACCAGCAGGGGAGCACATGCACTATTAGTCCAAACTGTCAGCTGCCTAAAACTTCCCTTGGGATATTACCTCGATCAGCCCCCTTCCTTCCAATCCCCATGACTATTTTCTACACTCCCACTCACCCTCCCTTTCTGCCTTTTCCCCATCAATTGCGTCTCTATCTTTTCTGCACTGCATAACTCTTTGACTGTCTTCATCGTTTTCTCCATCTCTCTCTCTCTCTGTTTCGTTCTGTTTCCCCTCACTCCCAACTCTTTCTTTCTCTCTCTCCCCCTCTATTCTCCCTCACTCCAATCTATGTCTCTCTCTCTCACTCTCCTCTCTATCTTTCTCTCTCTGTGCCCTATCTGTCTCTAAAACTGACTCCATCCCTCCCGTTAACGTTCTCCCTCTGGCTTTTAGCCCCCCTGTCTTTCTATCCCCCCCCCCCCGCACCCTCTCTATTTCTTTCTGCTTCTCTTCAATCTCTCTTGGAGTCCTGTCTCCAGTTTTTACTCTACTAGAGTACTTGACCATCTTTCTGCCACTCACTTTAATCCCCAATTCCCTTCCTTTGTGGCTCCCCTTTCTCCCTCTCCCTCTGTCTTAACCTGTCACTCTATCCATCGGCGACTTTTCTCAATTCCCTCTGTCTTCTCTGCTTGTTTGCGTGAGCTGTCTTTCCACACGACTCTCTTTCTTTCTCCCCTTTCCTTCTGTCTGTCATCCAGTCCTCTCCAACGCCTTCCGCTTCTCTCACTCCATCACGGTCTCTTTCTGCTCTTTGGTTTCTGTTTATCTTATTTTTTTCAATGGATGTGGGTGTTGCGGGATGGGGGGGCATTTATTGCCTGTCCCTGACTGTCCTGTAGGAGGCACTGCAGTTCATATGGTGTTGGGACAGACATAGCATTGTCAGGATTCAGACACTGGAGGAGCAGCAATGCATTTCCACGTCAGGGGATTGAAGGGGAACTTGCCGGGGGGGGTGGGGGGGGTTGGTGTTCCCATGTACCTACTGCCTTTATCCTTCTAGATGGAAGTGGTTGTACATTTGGAAGACGCTGTCTCAGGATCCTGGGTGAATTTCTGCAGCACATGTTGCAGATGGTACACACTGCTGCGACTGAGCGTCGGTGGGGGGTGTTTGTGGATGTGGGGCCAATCAGGCGGGGGCTGCTTTGTCCCTGGATGGTGTCGGGCTTCTTGAGTGTTGTTGGGTCTGCCCCCATCCAAGGGGGCAAGTGGGGAGTGTTCCCTCACCCTCCTGACTTGTACCTTGGAGATGGTGGGGCAGGCTTTGGGGAGTCAGGAAGTGAGTCACTTGCTGCAGGATTCCCAGCCTCTGACCTGCTCTTGTAGCCGCTGTGATCATGTATTGGGTCCAGCTGAGTTTCTGGTAAATGGTATTCCCCAGGATGGTGATGCTGGGGGTGGGGGTGGGGGTTCAGTGATGGTAACGCCAATGAACGTCAAGGGGGTGATGGTTAGATTCTCTCTTAATGGTAATGCCCCAGGATGTTGACAGTGGGGGATTCAGTGATGGTAACACCATTGAATGCCAAGGGTCGGTGGTTTGACTGTGTCTTGTTGGTGACAGTCACTGCCTGGCCTTTGTGTGGTGAGACTGTCACCTGCCACCTGTCAGCCCAAGCCTGGAGAGTGCCCAGATCTTGTTGCATTTGGACCCAGACTGCTTCAGTGTCTGAGGCATCGTGAATGGGGCTGAACGCTGGGCAATCCTCAGCCAACATCCCCACCTCTGACCTTATGATGGAGGGAAGGTCACTGATGAAGCAGTTGGAGATGGTTGGGCCTGGGACACTCCCCTGAGGAGCTCCTGCAGAGATGGCCTGGAGCTGAGGTGACTGACCCTCCACCGACCACCTCCCTCTGTGCGTCAGGTATAACTCCAACCAGCAGAGAGTGTGCCCCCTGATACCCATTGATCCCAGTTTGGCCAGGGCTCCGTGATGCCACTCTCGGCCGAATGCAGCCTTGATGCCAAGGGCTGTCCCTCTCCCCTCCCCTCTGGAATTCCGCTCTTTTGTCCATGTTTGAGCCAAGGCTGTAATGAGGTCAGGAGCTGAGTGACCCTGGGGGACCCCAAACTGGGCGTCACTGAGCAGGTTATTGCTGAGCGGGTGCTGTTTGATAGCACTGTTAATGTCACCTTCCATCACTTCACTGATGACCGAGTGTAGACTGATGGTGGGGGGGTAATTGGCCGGGTTGGATTTGCCCTGCTTTTCATGTACACGACATACCCGGGCAATTTTCCACTCTGCCGGTTGGATGCCAGGGTTGGAACTGAACTGGAACAGCTTGGCCAGGCCAGCAGCAAGTTCAGGAGCCCAGGTCTCTGTCTCCTCTTCCGATCACTCTCACTTCATCTCCTCTTTCTCTGTCTCTCTTTCCCTCTCTTCCCTAGCCTTATCAATCACTCACTGTTTGTTGCATACTTTCTTTTTCTCTCTTATCTCTTTCTGTCTGGCACTGTCTCTCTATCTCCTCCTCTCCCCCCAATACTTTCTTTCTCTCTTCTGTCCATCTTTATGCCTTCTTTATTTCATTCTATTTCTCACCCTCCCTCCCTTTCCTCTAACACTCTCTGTCTCCTTTGTTTCTGTCATTGTGCCTTCTCTGTCTCTGTCTCTGTCTCTCTCCCTGTTTCCCCTAAAATGTGCGTTCTCACTCGCTTTATGTCTCTCTCCTTCCCTCCCTCTCCTCTAACACACACTCTCTGTTTATCATTGTGCCCTCTCTACCTCTCTCCCTTTCTCTCCTGTAACACACTCTCTCTATCATTGTGCCCTCTAACCTGTTCTGCCTCTCTCATTCTGTCTAGGCCTCTCTCTCCTCCAACACCCTCTTTATTTATCATTGCGCCCTCTCTGCCTCTTTCTCTCTCTCTCTCTGTCATTGTGCCATCTAACCTGTTCTCTCTCTCTCTCTCTCTCTCTCTCTCTCTCTCATTGTGCCATCTAACCTGTTCTCTCTCTCTCTCTCTCTCTCTCTCTCTCATTGTGCCATCTAACCTGTTCTGTCTCTCTCTCACTTTGTCTAGGCCTCTCTCTCTCTCTCTCTCTCTCTCTCTCCCCACCAACACCCTTGCTTTCATTGTGCCCTCTCTACCTCTGTCTCTCTCGCTCCTCTAACCCTCTACATCTCTCTCTCTTCATTGTGCCCTCTAACCTGTTCTGTCTCTCTCATTCTGTCTAGGCCTCTCTCTCCTCCAACACCCTCTCTATTTATCATCGTGCCCTCTCTACCTCTCTTTCTGTCTCTCTCCTCTAACACACTCTCTCTATCATTGTGTCCTCTAACCCGTTTTGTGTCTCTCACTCTGTCTAGGTCTCTTTCCCTCTCTCTCTCTCCTCTAACACCCCCACTATTTAACATTGTGCCCTACTCTCTCTCTCTCTCGTTCTCTCTCTCTCTCTCTCTCTCTCCCATTCTGCCTCTCTCATTCTGTCTAGGCCTCTCTCTCCTCTAACACCCCCACTATTTAACATTGTGCCCTACTCTCTCTCTCTCTCGTTCTCTCTCTCTCTCTCTCTCTCTCTCTCTCTCCCATTCTGCCTCTCTCATTCTGTCTAGGCCTCTCTCTCCTCTAACACCCCCACTATTTATCATTGTGCCCTACTCTCTCTCTCTCTCGTTCTCTCTCTCTCTCTCTCTCTCTCCCGTTCTGCCTCTCTCATTCTGTCTAGGCCTCTCTCTCCTCTAACACCCCCACTATTTATCATTGTGCCCTACTCTCTCTCTCTCTCGTTCTCTCTCTCTCTCTCTCTCTCTCTCTCTCTCTCTCCCGTTCTGCCTCTCTCATTCTGTCTAGGCCTCTCTCTCCTCTAACACCCTCTCTCTTTATCATTGTACCCTCTCTACCTCTTTCTGTCTCTCTCACTGTCTCTCTCCTGTAACACACACATATCATTGTGCGCTTTAACTCACGTTTTCTTGGTTTCTCTTCTCCAACACACTCTCTTGTTTACCATTGTGCTCTCTATCTCTTTCTGTCTCTCTCTCCCCCCCCCTCCCATTCTTTCCTTTCCTCCCCTTGCCCTTCCCTTATCTTACTGTCTCTCCTCTCTCTCGATTTCCTTTGTTCTCCCTCCTGCAAACTCTCCCTCTGTGTGTGTGTGTCTCTCTCTCTCTCTCTCTCACACTGCTGCTGGCTTCAACTAAAGTGGTGGCATGAAAATCGATTGGAGAGATAGAAGCTGCCTAGGCCAGGAACGGTTCTTGTCAAAATAATTTATTGCACTCATCCTGGCTGATCGATGGTTTGAATTAGCAAAGCTCCCCTGCTTTAATATTTACCTCTCCGTCGCACTGTAATCTAAATTTTAATTGATTTGGACACAGGGACACTATAGTGACTTGACTTTGTTTGTGGGGGGAGAACGCCTTTTGACCGACAACAGAAAAAAGATGCACCTAACAGGAACCCCCCCACCCACCCAACCTCCAAAACAAAAACACAGATTCAGGGACAAGCCTGAGTTGGAAGTGGTTGTCAGATCTCAGGTGAGAGAGAGAGAGACCAACAGATCGCCAACCCCACAGGAGCGAAATCACAATTGAAAAGGGTGAAGCAGTGACAACAGTGAATTGAAAGTTCCCTCACATAGCCGAATAGTTCCAGGGACAGCTGTGCAACCATTGCTGGGGGGGAGAGACAGAGAAACATACACAGAAAAAAAAGGAAATTGACTCACATAGGCCAAGTCATCGATTGGAAGGTGAGCGGAAAGTGAGTGCAAGTAAGGCCATTCGGCCCATCGAATCCACTCCACCATTCAACTTCTTCATTTCAACTCTACTGACCTGCCCTCTCCCCCCGTCGCCCTTAATTTGGAAGTGACAGAGGACCCAGCTACCTGCAGAATCGCCCAGTTTGTTTCCTGCGTGTGATTTGCCAGATCTCCGACTCCCCTCCGTCCCTTTCTCCCTGTTCAGTAAATGAACACCCCACCCCTTCCAACTCCCAGTTACACAAGGTGGGCGGGTAAGGCAGCCACACGGGCAGAGGTCACCAACAGACAAGTAAAACTGCAAGGGCAGAGAAAGCGACTCATGTGGGGTGAACAACACAGTGACAGGAGGGAAAGATAAACGACAGGTAGCAACAGGCAAACTGGCAACCAACAGATAAACAGCACACAGGCAGAGACATAATGAACAGGCAAACAGCACTCTGATAAACAGTACATTGGCGAGGGAGAGAGGTCCCCGGAAGATAAAGTTTAAAAAACAAATCACGCAATGCCAGGTTATAGTCCAACAGGTTTATTTGGAAGCTCTAGTGCTGCTCTTTCATCAGGTGGTTATAAGATCCGTACTCCACAATCTCATCTATGATCTTAACCTCCACAACCACCTGATGAAGGAGCAGCGCTCCGAAAGCCAGCGCTTCCGAGTAAAGCTGGTGTTGTGTGATTTTGAACTTGGTCCAGCCCAGTTCAACACCAGTGTCTCCAAATCATGCCCAGGAAGATAAGTATTGTGCAGACAAACAACAGACAGATTTTAAAAAATACACAGGCAAGAGAGAAAGACACACAGGATGATAGGCATCAGGCAGACAAACTACAGGCTGACAGATAAGCAACACACAGCTCAACAAGCAATGCACAAATACACAACAGACGTACAAACAGGAAGATCAACAGACACTTAAACAGCAGGCAGATAAACAACAGGCAGATAAACAACAGACAACGAAACAAAACACAGACAAACAACAGCGAGCGAAACCACAGGCAGACACATCAGCAGGCACACAAATAAACAGTGTGCAGGCAGGTAAACAACAGACACTGCAGACAAATACCAGCCTGGGAAACAAATCTTACCAGCACGCACATCAGAAAAACACAGGTTGTCAGGTGAACAGTACACTAGCAGAGTGAAGACGCGTGCCCTGGATCAATAATTCGCAAACAGACAGACAGCACACGCAAATGGATAAAGAGCACAAAACACACAAATGGTGCACAGATAATAAACACTGCAGTCAGAGGCTCGACACAACACACATGCAGGGAGGTAGACAGGGCTCGACACCTGTACAACACACACACACACACAAACGCACACACACACAGACACACACACAGACACACAAACGCACACACACACACACAGACAGACACACAGACATACACACACAGACACACACACAGACATACACACACAGAGACATACACACACAGACACACACACAGACATACACACACAGACATACACACACAGACACACACACACACAGACATACACACACAGACACACACACAGACATACACACACAGACACACACACAGACACACACACAGAGACATACACACACACACACAGACACACACACACAGACATACACACACAGACACACACAGACACACACACACACACAAGTAAGCTACTAGAAAATTAAGTAGCACAGAGAACATAGATGAGCAACACCTACGTTTACCGTTGAGCAACATATTCAGGCAGATAAACAGCACTCAGAAACAAACATTGTAGACATAGATAAATATTATAAATATGCAGACGTACCAGCCAAACGATTAAGCAACATGTACAGCGGTTAGGTAACTTGCAGAGAAACAACATCCAACAGGTAAACGGCAGACGCACAGGCACATAATCAGAAAAACTGTACATTGACGGGCAAACCATACACCCAGAAGCTTGTAAGCAATGAGCACAGAGGCAGGTGGGCAGCACACACACGGTGGCATACATTGGACAAACAGGCAGCAAAACTACACATGGAGAAACAACACAGGCTGATACAGAACACAGGCATACAGATAAGTAACACAGACAGACAAGCAAACACACTGGCAGAACATAAATAACAAACAAACTGTAACAATAGACTAACATGCAAACAATATACACATGCAGGTGAGCAATTCACTTACAGATAAGTGAACAAAACATAAATTGGAAAATAACATGCCCAGGCAGACAAACAGCACAACTACCAATAGATAAATAACAAAGAGCCCAGAAGGTTAAGCGACACACAAACAAATTGTCAATGCCCAGAAAAATGAGCAACACACACAGACTGCAAACTTGACGCGAAACAATGTCGCTCCCAGATTAAAGCAACAGGCAGAAATGAGCGCAAACAGATAAGAAACCTGAGCACAGAGATAAGCAACAAAACCTCAAACATGCACAAATACACACACAGACGTGGATAAAGAACGTGCACAGATAGACATCACAGGCACAGGCAGATAAACAATAATGCAGAGCGATAAATGGAGGAGGGAGGTAAAACTGAGACAGACAAACACATACACATGCACATTGGTAACCAATAGTTTGGAGGATAATTAACAACACGCACAGACTGATCAACAGTAGATGGACAGATAAACAAAACAGGGAGATCAGTAACAAATATATAGAGACAACAACACACAAACAGATTAACAACAGAAACAAAGATAAATGCCGTGCAAAATAATCAATTCACAGAGAAGGCTAAGCATTAGTCCACAGTTGTAAATAATGCGCAGTCAGATAGCTAACGAAGTAACACAAATAGAAAATAGAGCACTCTGAAACAGGTCAACAACACAGACTACAGGTAAATGAGAAACATATATAAACAGAACATAGGAATGCACAAAACACAGACACACATAGATAAACAATACATACTCACAGACACATTAACGCACGCGCACGGATAACCCCACACACAGCTAAATAATACACACTCAAACAGATAAACGCACAGATAAGCAGTACCTGCTCACAGCCTGAATAACACAATTATAAAGAATGCATAGGGAGATGCACGACACCCACGGAGAGATTAACAACAGCACATCCAAATAATCAACACACATTGGTCACTCACAAGCAGATTTAAACAACTCCCGTTCACAGACCGACAAATGCAAAGAGAGATGATAAACAGAACTTGTATGGAGATGGGCAAACCAGACAGAAACAGGCCATCGTCAACTACAGGTAACAAACACGCAAAGTTTAAGAACAGAAAATACACAGATATGGTCGACACTAACTAATGCTGAAAATGAGGGAGTGAAATTAGCTCGAGAGCTCTTACAGAGTGTTGTTACGGTCAGAGCAGGTTATACGGCAATCTCTGCACTGTAACCACTTCCTAATTTTAGAACATAGAAAAGTACAGCACAGAACAGGCCCTTTGGCCCACGATGTCGTGCCCAGGGTTAATCCTAAAATAACTTCACCTACGCACCCTTCAACCATGTCCAAGTACATGTCCAGCAGCAACTTAAATGTCCCCAGTGACTCTGCTTCCACCACCACCGCTGGCAACGCATTCCATTTTGTAAGTTGTTTTGAGTCAATTTAATCATGTATCCAGTGAACAGTTTTCCCTCTCTTTTTTTTCCCCGCATTCTCCGTTCTGTGATATTTTGTTATTTCTCCATCTCTGTCTTAGTCACGTGCACATGCACATTTCTCCGTACCACGACTTGATGACTTAACCAGGCTGGCGCAGCCAGGGTAGCACCAAGGTGCTACACAGCCAGAGGTGCAGTGTCTCGGGTGAGGCGTTATCCTCCCTATCAGACACCCACACCAGTATTTTGAAGGGGAGCATGTACATTGGGGGCTGGTCGCGGGTGGGATGGGTGAGGGGGGAGTCGTCTGCAGAGCGTCTACCCCCAAACTCCCAGCCTGCTATATGCCCTGCACGATACTGGGACGGCATTGGCTTTAGAGTGCTTTGGAGGTGAAGGAGAGGGCTAGAGGAAGGAGCTTTCCCTCCTTATTTTTGTTCTTTCCACCATCCGTCTAATTCCTCTCTGCTCATCTCTCGGTTTTGCTCTCCACATCATAGCCCGTCAATTGTTTCATCCATCAATTACAGCTTTTCGTATTTTCTGACCATTCCTTCTATTTATCCACACATTCTGTCTTTGTCTGTCCATTTCACCTCACGGAACACATTAGAATCTCTTATGAAAAGAGAATGGCTCATCTTCTGTCTCTTTTCATTACTTTGTCCACAACTCTATTCTCCTTCTAGCGTTCACCAAACAAAATTACTCAAAAATAGCAGTCATTATTAATGGCTGTTTTTCATGTCAAATCCTTGTCAGGAGTTCAGAGCCGTAGTCAATGAAATGTAATAAACTTCAGACGGGTCCAGAAAGAGGAATCAATTCCAATTGCCACACGTACGGTTTAATTCACCGTTTTCCTGGAATAAATGGGATAATATTTAACTGTTGGCGTGGTGCGGAATCCAGATGCGAGTTCGGGGGAACGGGGGCGGTGGAAGGGGGAGGGAGCAGCAGTTGAGAGAGAACGTGTCTGCCATGTTAAACAGCACGCTGACAGCAGCTGGGGATACGCAGCAGGAATCGTAACAGCTCATGCCCGAAGCGACCCACGATATTACGCCGGCAGCAAGACGCAGTGAGTCCCGATACTGACGTCGTGCGAATCGGGCGCGGGGTTACAATTCAGGGAAGGCGTGACATTTTTTTTCTTCTTGCGGGCATCTTGCGTGGGCACCTCGGAGGTAGTCTCGCCTCCGCCTCTCCCCTCCGTGTTGACGAGGGGCTGAATTCCGTCTGCAGGAGCCCTCTGACAGACGGAAAACGACTGTCGGAAGACGCGACTGTCGTTAAGACAAACGAAAGCCCCCAAAAGCAGCTCATTCAAGGAGAGCAGGTCACCCTTTCCTCGCTCAGTTTGGGGGGGGTCCTCAATGTGATTCGGGTTTTGGAATTGTGTAGAAGTAACAGGGCTGTTGTCATGGGTAACTTTAACTTCCCTAATATTGATTGGAACCTACATGGTTCAAATATTTCGGATGGAACAGTTTTTGTCAGGAAGGGTTCCTCATGCAATATGTAGATACGCCAACTAAAGGGGAGGCCATCTTGGATTGGGTGCTTGGCAACGAACCATGCCAGGTGTCACATCTCTCGGTGGGAAAACATTTTGGTGATAGTGATCACAACTGACTTACCTTTACCATAGTCATGGAGAGGGATAAGAGCAGACGGTATGGGAAATTTAATTCATTGGGGGGGGGAGGGGGAGCACCTAAATTGGGAACAGATGTTCTCAGGGAAATGCATGACAGAAATATGGAGGTTTGTCCCACTGAGGCAAGGAAGGGATGGTAGGGGGGTGAGGGAACCTTGGATGACAAGAGATGTGGAACATCTAGTCAGGAGGAAGAAGGAAGCTTACTTAAGGTTGGGGAGGCAAGGATCAGACAGGGCTCGTGAGGGTTACAAGGAAGGAACTGAAGAATGGACTTTGGAGAGCGAGAAGGAGACATGGAAAAGCTTTAGCGGGAAGGGTTAAGAAAAATCCTGAGGCATTCTACACTTATGTGAGGAACAAGAGGATGGCCAGAGTGAGGGTAGGGCTGATCAGGGGTAATGGAGGGAGATTATGCCTGGAGTCAGTGGGAGGTAGGGAAGGTCCTTAATAAAAACTTTGCTTCAGTATTCACTACAGAGGGAGATATTGATGTTTCTGAGGACAACGTGAAACAGATCGATATGCTAGAACAGGTTGATGTTAGGAAGGAGGATGCGCTGAAAATTTTGAAAAACAAGGGTAGATAAGTCCCTTGGGCCAGATGGGATATACCCACGGTTCCTACGGGAAGTGAGGGAAGAGAGTGCTATGCCTTTGGCAATGATCATGTGTCCTCACTGTCAACTGTCAGATGATCGGAGGGTGGCAAATGTTATTCCCTTGTTCAAGCAAGGGAATAGGGATAATCCTGGGAATTACAGACCAGTCAGTCTTATGTCTGTGGTTATTGGAGAGGATTCTGAGAGACAGGATTTATGATTAATTGGAAATCCGTAGTTTGATTAGTGATAGTCAGCATGGCTTTGTGAGGGGCAGATCATGCCTCACAAACCTTACTGAATTCTTTGAGGAGGTGACAAAACATGCCGATGAAGGTCGAGCAGTGGATGTGGTGTACATGGATTTCTGCAAGGCGTTTGATAAGGTTCCCCATGGTAGGCTCATTCAGAAAGTCAGGAGGCATGGGATACAGGGGAACATAGCTGTCTGGATACAGAATTGACTGGCCCATAGAAGACAGAGGGTGGTGGTAGATGGAAAGTATTCAGCCTGGAGCTCGGTGACCAGTGGTGATCCGCAGGGATCAGTTCTGAGACCTCTGCTCTTTGTGATTTTTATAAATGACTTGGATGAGGAAGTGGAAAGGGGGGTTAGTCAGTTTGCCGACGACACGAAGGTTGGTGGAGCTGTGGATAGTGTGGAGGGCCGTCGTAAGCTGCAACGGGACATTGACAGGATCCAGAGCTGAGCTGAGAAGTGGCAGATGGAGTTCAACCTGGAAAAGTGTGAAGTGACTCACTTTGGAAGGTCGAATTTGAATGCAGATTATGGGGTTAAAGGCCGGATTCTTGGCAGTGTGGGGGAACAGAGGGATCTTGGCATCCATGTGGCTAGGATAAGGGAGATAGCTTTAAATTGAGGGATGATAGATATAGGACAGATGTCAGAGGTAGTTTCTTTACTCAGAGAGTAGGAGGTGCCTGCAACAGTAGTAGACTCGCCAACTTTAAGGGCATTTAAATGGGCATTGGATAGGCATATGGTCGAGAATGGAGTAGTGTGTAGGTTAGATGGGCATCAGACTGGTTTCACAGGCCGGCACAACATCGAGGGCTGAAGGGCCTGTGCTGCGCTGTAATGTTCTAAGCTCTATATCTATAGATCCCTCAAAGTTGCCACCCAAGTTGGTAGGGTTGTTAAGAAGGTGTATGGTGTGTTGGCTTTCATTCGCAGGGGATTGAGTTTAAGAGCCGTGAGGTTATGCTGCAGCTCTATAGAGCCCTGGTTAGACCACAGTTGGAATATTGTGTTCAGTTCTGGTCACCTCATTCTCGGAAAGATGTGGAAGAGAGGGCGCAGAGGAGATTTCCCAGGATGCTGCCTGGACTGGAGGGCATGTCTTATGAAGAAAGGTTGAGGGAGCTAGGGCTTTCCTCATTGGAGCGAAGGATGAGAGGTGACTTGATAGAGGCGTACAAGATGATGAGAGGCACAGATAGAGTGGGTAGCCAGAGACATTTTCCCAGGGCGGAAATGGCTCTCATGAGGGGGCATAATTTAAAGGGGATTGGAGGAAGGTTTCGGGGAGATGTCAGAGGTAGGTTCTTTGCACAGAGAGGGGTGGGTGTGCGCAAGGCCCTGCCAGCAGTGGTAGTAGAGTCAGAGGCATTAGGGACATTTTAGCGACTCCCGGATAGGCACATGGGACATAGTACAATAAACCGTATGTAGGTTAGTCTGGTCTTAAAGGCTGGCACAGCATCAAGGGCCGCAGGGCCTGTACTGTGCTGCACTGTTCACCGTTGTATGTTCTATGTTCTTGGCACTCCCTTGGCCAGCAAGCCATTTTCTTTCACTTCGGATGTAGTGGAGGAGGTTCCAAGAGCATTCCCAGGAATATTTTTTATTATTCATGTGGAGCTCGGTGGTCCGGGGTGTTCCGCAGGGATCAGTTCTGAGACCTCTGCTCTTTGTGATTTTTATAAATGCTGGGATGAGGAAGTGGAAAGGTGGGTTAGTAAGTTCGCCACCGGCTGGGCCCAGCAGTTATTACCCCCCCGCCCCGTTGAGAAGGTGGGGGTGAGCTGCCTTCTTGAACCGCTGCAGTCCACGCGCCAGAGACTGACCCACAAATGTACTTGGGGAGGGAACTCCAGGGATTCTGACCCAGAGACAGAAGGATCAGTGATAGATTTCCGAGTCAGGATGGAGGGGAATTTGCAAGGGATGGTGCTCCCATGTACCTGCTGCCGTCATCCTTCCATAGGGAAGTGGCTGTACGTTTGGAAGGTGCTGTTTGAGGATCCGGGGTGGATTTCTGCAGTGCGTCTTCCAGATGCTGCTCCTGAGCCTCGGTGAGGGAGGGACTGGGTGTTTGTGGATGTGGGGCCAATCCAGTGGGAGCTGCTCTGTCCCTGGATGGTGTCAAGCTTCTTGAGCGTTGCAGGAGCTGTCCCCCATCCAGGGCAAGTGGGGAGTATTCCATCGCACCCCTGACTTGTACCTTGTCAATGGTGGGATAGGTTTTGGGGGAGTTCGAAGGTGAGTCAGGATTCCTAGCCTCTGACCTTGCTCCAGTAGCCACTGTATTTTTTTTTTAGATTAGATGAGATTCCTTTCGCTACAAGTGTGGCAACAGGCCCTTCGGCCCAACAAGTTCACACCGACCCTCCGAAGAGTAACCCACCCAGGCTCCGACATTTACCCCTGACTAACGCATCGGAAGCTGGTGTAGCGCAAGCTTACCTGGGTAGGTTTTTTTTCCCGATAAAAGCGCGCACTCTCTCAGCGGAGCAGGTAAGGGCTGTTTGGCAGTGGCTGCTTGAAGGCTCGGTGACGTTTGTTTAACGGTTTAAATTTGAAAGTCTTTTTTAAAAAAGCGCAAAGCGGATCTGGAAGCTGGTGTAGCGTAAGCTTACCTGGGTAGGTCTTTTTCCTACAAAAGCACGCAGGAGAGGAACCCGAGGCACTACAGAGGTGCCTAACCTAAAAAGAAGACCCGTTGTCTATGGGACAATTTAGCACGGCCAATCCACCCTAACCTGCACATCACTGGGCACTATGGGACAATTTAGCACGGCCAATCCACCCTAACCTGCACATCCCTGGGCACTATGGGACAATTTAGCACGGCCAATCCACCCTAACCTGCACATCCCTGGGCAGTATGGGACAATTTAGCATGGCCAATCCACCCGAACCTGCACATCCCTGGGCAGTATGGGACAATTTAGCACGGCCAATCCACCCTAACCTGCACATCCCTGGGCACTATGGGACAATTTAGCACGGCCAATCCACCCTAACCTGCACATCCCTGGGTACTATGGGACAATTTAGCATGGCCAGTCCACCCTATCCTGCACATCCCTGGGCACTATGGGACAATTTAGCATGGCCAATCTACCCGAACCTGCACATCCCTGGGCTCTATGGGACAATTTAGCACGGCCAATCCACCCGAACCTGCACATCCCTGGGCACTATGGGACAATTTAGCATGGCCAATCCACCCTAACCTGCACATCCCTGGGCACTATGGGACAATTTAGCATGGCCAATCCACCCTAACCTAAACATCCCTGGGCACTATGGGGCAATTTAGCACGGCCAATCCACCCTAACCTGCACATCCCTGAGCACTATGGGACAAGTTAGCATGGCCAATCCACCCTAACCTACACATCCCTGGACACTATGGGACAATTTAGCATGGCCAATCCACCCTAACCTACACATCCCTGGGCACTATGGGACAATTTAGCATGGCCAATCCACCCTAACCTACACATCCCTGGACACTATGGGACAATTTAGCATGGCCAATCCACCCTAACCTACACATCCCTGAGCACTATGGGACAAGTTAGCATGGCCAATCCACCCTAACCTACACATCCCTGGACACTATGGGACAATTTAGCATGGCCAATCCACCCTAACCTACACATCCCTGGACACTATGGGACAATTTAGCATGGCCAATCCACCCTAACCTAAACATCCCTGGGCACTATGGGGCAATTTAGCACGGCCAATCCACCCTAACCTGCACATCCCTGAGCACTATGGGACAAGTTAGCATGGCCAATCCACCCTAACCTACACATCCCTGGGCACTAAGGGACAATTTAGCACGGCCAATCCACCCTAACCTACACATCCCTGGGCACTATGGGACAATTTAGCATGGCCAATCCACCCTAACCTACACATCCCTGGGCACTAAGGGACAATTTAGCTCGGCCAATCCACCCTAACCTGCACATCCCTGGGCACTATGGGACAATTTAGCACGGCCAATCCACCCTAACCTGCACATCCCTGGGCACTATGGGACAATTTAGCATGGCCAATCCACTCTAACCTGCACATCCTTGGACACTATGGGACAATTTAGCACGGCCAATCTACCCGAACCTGCAGATCCCTGGGCTCTATGGGACAATTTAGCACGGCCAATCCACCCTAACCTGCACATCCCTGGGCACTATGGGACAATTTAGCATGGCCAATCCACCCTAACCTAAACATCCCTGGGCACTATGGGGCAATTTAGCACGGCCAATCCACCCAAACCTGCACATCCCTGAGCACTATGGGACAAGTTAGCATGGCCAATCCACCCTAACCTACACATCCCTGGGCACTAAGGAACAATTTAGCACGGCCAATCCACCCTAACCTACACATCCCTGGGCACTAAGGGACAATTTAGCATGGCCAATCCACCCTAACCTACACATCCCTGGGCACTATGGGACAATTTAGCTCGGCCAATCCACCCTAACCTGAACATCCCTGGGCACTATGGGACAATTTAGCATGGCCAATCCACCCTAACCTGCACATCCCTAGGCACTATGGGACAATTTAGCATGGCCAATCCACCCTAACCTGCACATCCCTGGGCACTATGGGACAATTTAGCACGGCCAATCCACCCTAACCTGCACATCCCTGGGCACTGTGGGACAATTTAGCACGGCCAATCCACCCTAACCTGCACATCCCTGGACACTATGGGACAATTTAGCATGGCCAATCCACCCTAACCTGCACATCCCTGGGTACTATGGGACAATTTAGCACGGCCAATCCACCCTAACCTGTACATCCCTGGGCACTATGGGACAATTTAGCATGGCCAATCCACCCTAACCTGCACATCCCTAGGCACTATGGGACAATTTAGCATGGCCAATCCACCCTAACCTGCACATCCCTGGAAACTATGGGACAATTTAGCACGGCCAATCCACCCTAACCTGCACATCCCTGGGCACTATGGGACAATTTAGCATGGCCAGTCCACCCTAACCTGCACATCCCTGGGCACTATGGGACAATTTAGCATGGCCAATCCACTCTAACCTGCACATCCTTGGACACTATGGGACAATTTAGCACGGCCAATCTACCCGAACCTGCACATCCCTGGGCTCTATGGGACAATTTAGCACGGCCAATCCACCCTAACCTGCACATCCCTGGGCACTATGGGACAATTTAGCATGGCCAATCCACCCTAACCTGCACATCCCTGGGCACTATGGGACAATTTAGCATGGCCAATCCACCCTAACCTAAACATCCCTGGGCACTATGGGGCAATTTAGCACGGCCAATCCACCCTAACCTGCACATCCCTGAGCACTATGGGACAAGTTAGCATGGCCAATCCACCCTAACCTACACATCCCTGGACACTATGGGACAATTTAGCATGGCCAATCCACCCTAACCTACACATCCCTGGGCACTATGGGACAATTTAGCATGGCCAATCCACCCTAACCTACACATCCCTGGACACTATGGGACAATTTAGCATGGCCAATCCACCCTAACCTACACATCCCTGAGCACTATGGGACAAGTTAGCATGGCCAATCCACCCTAACCTACACATCCCTGGACACTATGGGACAATTTAGCATGGCCAATCCACCCTAACCTACACATCCCTGGACACTATGGGACAATTTAGCATGGCCAATCCACCCTAACCTAAACATCCCTGGGCACTATGGGGCAATTTAGCACGGCCAATCCACCCTAACCTGCACATCCCTGAGCACTATGGGACAAGTTAGCATGGCCAATCCACCCTAACCTACACATCCCTGGGCACTAAGGGACAATTTAGCACGGCCAATCCACCCTAACCTACACATCCCTGGGCACTATGGGACAATTTAGCATGGCCAATCCACCCTAACCTACACATCCCTGGGCACTAAGGGACAATTTAGCTCGGCCAATCCACCCTAACCTGCACATCCCTGGGCACTATGGGACAATTTAGCATGGCCAATCCACCCTAACCTGCACATCCCTTGACACTATGGGACAATTTAGCACGGCCAATCCACCCTAACCTGCACATCCCTGGGCACTATGGGACAATTTAGCATGGCCAGTCCACCCTAACCTGCACATCCCTGGGCACTATGGGACAATTTAGCATGGCCAATCCACTCTAACCTGCACATCCTTGGACACTATGGGACAATTTAGCACGGCCAATCCACCCTAACCTGCACATCCCTGGGCACTATGGGACAATTTAGCATGGCCAATCCACCCTAACCTAAACATCCCTGGGCACTATGGGGCAATTTAGCACGGCCAATCCACCCTAACCTGCACATCCCTGAGCACTATGGGACAAGTTAGCATGGCCAATCCACCCTAACCTACACATCCCTGGGCACTAAGGAACAATTTAGCACGGCCAATCCACCCTAACCTACACATCCCTGGGCACTAAGGGACAATTTAGCATGCCCAATCCACCCTAACCTACACATCCCTGGACACTATGGGACAACTTAGCATGGCCAATCCACCCTAACCTACACATCCCTGGGCACTATGGGACAATTTAGCATGGCCAATCCACCCTAACCTGCACATCCCTGAGCACTATGGGACAATTTAGCATGGCCAATCCACCCTAACCTACACATCCCTGGGCACTAAGGGACAATTTAGCACGGCCAATCCACCCTAACCTACACATCCCTGGGCACTATGGGACAATTTAGCACGGCCAATCCACCCTAACCTGCACATCCCTGGGCACTATGGGACAATTTAGCACGGCCAATCCACCCTAACCTGCACATCCCTGGGCACTATGGGACAATTTAGCACGGCCAATCCACCCTAACCTGCACATCCCAGGACACTATGGGACAATTTAGCACGGCCAATCCACCCTAACCTACACATCCCTGGGCACTATGGGACAATTTAGCACGGCCAATCCACCCTAACCTACACATCCCTGAGCACTATGGGACAATTTAGCATGGCCAATCCACCCTAACCTGCACATCCCTGGACACTATGGGACAATTTAGCATGGACAATCCACCCTGACCTGCACATCTTTGGACTGTGGGTGGAAACCCACGCAGACACAGGGAGAATGCGCAAACTCCACATAGCCAGTTGCCTGAGGTGGGAATTGAACCCAGGTCCCTGGCGTTGTGAGGCAGCAGTGCTAACCAATGAGCCACCGTGGCATAATTTCTTTAAATCATTCACAAGGTGAGGGTGTCCCTGGCTCGGCCAGCATTTATTACCAATCGCTAATTGCCCAGGGGGCAGTTAAGAGTCAACCACATTGCTGTGGGTCTGGAGTCACATACAATTTCCTTTAGAGGTTTACAAAATTATGAGGGGCATGGATAGGGCAAACAGACAAAGTCTAGGGTGTAGGTTTGCTCGCTGAGCTGTAGGTTTGATATCCAGACGTTTCATTACCTGGCTCGGTAACATCATCAGTGGCGACCTCCAAGTGAAGCGAAGCTGTTGTCTCCTGCTTTCTATTTATATCTTTCTCCTGGATGGGGTTCCTGGGGTTTGTGGTGATGTCATTTCCTGTTCATTTTCTGAGGGGCTGATGGATGGTATCTATATGTATGTGTTTGTTTATGGCGTTGTGGTTGGAGTGCCAGGCCTCTAGGAATTCTCTGGCATGTCGTTGCTTAGCCTGTCTCAGGATAAGATGTGTTTTTTCATCCGTGTGTGGGGCTACGAGGGAGAGAGGGTCGTGTCTTTTTGTGGCTGGCTGGTGTTCGTGTATCCTGGTGGCTAACTTTCTTCCTGTTTGTCCTACGTAGTGTTTGTGGCAGTTCTTGCATGGAATTTTTGTCGATGACGTTGGTGTTGTCCATGGGATGTACTGGGTCTTTTAAGTTTGTTAGTTTTTGTTTGAGAGTGTTGGTGGGTTTGTGTGCGACTCGGATTCAGAGGGGGCTTAGTAGTCTGGCTGTCATTTCTGAAACCTCTTTGATGTATGGTAAGGTGGTTAGGGTTTCTGGCTGTGTCTGCTCTGCTTGTCGTGGTTTGTTCCTGAGGAATCTGCGCACTGTATTTTTTGAGTATCCGTTCTTCTTGAATACGTTGTACAGGTGGTTCTCCTCTGTCTTTTCCCTGGCGTCGGGGAGTCCAGAACAAGGTTTAAGGTGAGAGGGGAAAGATATAAAAAAGAGCTAAGGGGCAACATTTTCACACAGAGGGTGGTACGTGTATGGAATGAGCTGCCAGAGGATGTGGTGGAGGCTGGTACAATTGCAACATTTAAAAGTAATATGAATAGGAAGGGGTATGGGCCGGACGCTGACAAATGGGACTAGATTGGGTGGGGATATCTGGTCGGCATCGACGGGTTGACCGAAGGGTCTGTTTCCGTGCTGTACATCTCTATGACTTAAATGGGGTTTTCCCCTGTCAAACGATTCATGGTCACCCTTAGGCTCTTAATTATAGTTACAGGGATAGGGAGGTGTATAGGGGCTGGTGTTACAGAGATGGGGAGGGGTGTCGGGACTGGAGTTACAGAGATAGGGAGGGGGAGTTACAGAGATAGGGAGGGGTGTAGGGGCTGGAGTAACAGAGATAGGGAGGGGTATAGGGGCTGGTGTTACAGAGTTAGGGAGGGGGAGTTACAGAGATAGGGAGGGGTGTAGGGGCTGGAGTAACAGAGATAGGGAAGGGTGTAGGGGCTGGAGTAACAGAGATAGGGAGGGGTATAGGGGCTGGTGTTACAGAGATAGGGAGGGGGAGTTACAGAGAAAGGGAGGGGTGTAGGGGCTGGAGTAACAGAGATAGGGAGGGGTGTAGGGGCTGGTGTTACAGAGATAGGGAGGGGTGTAGGGGCTGGAGTAACAGATAGGGAAGGGGTTACAGAGATAGGGAAGGGTATAGGGGCTGGTGTTACAGAGATAGGGAGGGGGTTACAGAGTTAGGGAGGGGGTGTAGGGGCTGGAGTAACAGAGATAGGGATGGGTGTAGGGGCTGGAGTAACAGATAGGGAGGGGGTTACAGAGTTAGGGAGGTGTGTAGGGGCTGGAGTAACAGATAGGGAGGGGGTTACAGAGTTAGGGAGGGATGTAGGGACTGGAGTTACAGAGTTAGGCGGGTGTAGGGGCTGGAGTTACAGAGTTAGGCGGGTGTAGGGGCTGGAGTTACAGATAGGGAGGGGGTTACAGAGATAGGGAGGAGGGTGTCGGGGCTGGAGTTACAGAGTTGGGGGGGTGTAGGGGCTGGAGTTACAGAGATAGGGAGGGGTGTAGGGACTGGAGTTACAGAGTTGGGGGGTTGTAGGGCTGGAGTTAGAGAGATAGGGAGGGGTGTAGGGACTGGAGTTATAGATAGGGAGGGGGTTACAGAGTTAGGGAGGGGGTGTAGGGGCTGGAGTTACAGAGTTGGGGGGTTGTAGGGCTGGAGTTAGAGAGATAGGGAGGGGTGTAGGGACTGGAGTTATAGATAGGGAGGGGATTACAGAGTTAGGGAGGAGGGTGTCGGGGCTGGAGTTACAGAGTGGGGGGGTGTAGGGGCTGGAGTTACAGAGTTGGGGGGGTGTAGGGGCTGGAGTTACAGAGTGGGGGGGTGTAGGGGCTGGAGTTACAGAGTTGGGGGGGTGTAGGGGCTGGAGTTACAGAGTAGTGAGGGTGGATTCTCTCCTGGTCGGAGTGTGTGTGAGGAATGAGTGCAGTGGAAGCTCGTTTTGGATTGGATTGGAATGATAATTTGATGTAAGTTTAACATTGTGCCACCCTCTGTGTTTCCCTCACACCATGCCCTCTCCCCATTATTGCCACGGCCAGCATTTATCAACCACCTTGGGCCCCCTCCTCTGTGAGTCAGCCTCCATCTTGGACCCAGCCAGTGACCCAGTAACGGGGCCTGTCGATCCCTGCTGTGACAGGCTGGGAGTGTTACCGGAAGCTGGTGGGGGGTGGGGGGGGCTGGCACTCCGGAGACACACTGATCACCCGTGCAGACCGTTTCCCAACCTCCTACCCATCAGCCCCTCCTGCAGTTTCCATGGTTGCCGAGATTTGGCTTGAGACTGCCAAGAGATTGGATTACATCACAGTGTGGAAACAGGCCCTTCGGCCCAACAAGTCCACCACACCGACCCGCCGAAGCGCAACCCACCCCATACCCCTACGTTTACCCCTTACCTAACTTTCTTGCGTTGGGATGCTGATGAGTGCAGAATAAGCCACTCTGACCTCTCTCTCCATTTGCAATGGACTCAGTGAAACAGAATCTAGCAATTAGTTAGTGATAAACTGAGCTGATTTGCCTTTAATGCTAAATTATGAGCATCTGTGGGATTTAATCTCAGTCCTTTTAGTTAACAATATCACATCCATCTGTATATTTAGCCTAATGTCTTCTTGTTGTCACTTTACATTTTATTACAGACCTAATATAATGACTTGAAGCAGCTCACTTGTCTTTTGCATCTGTCTCTTTGAGTGAACATTTCCTGTTCAGATTTGTAGCCCTGTAAATGGTGAAACTCTCTTCAAGACTGCGTTAAGTAAATGGTCACTTGCCATCCCTTGCTTACTTCCTCTCCAGTTCCCATCGCATTCTGCGTTCAACTCCCCCCGAAAAAATACCCCCCCGCCACCCGCTTTCCCAGGACATTGCAGTCCCTGGTCAGTCCGAGTACAGTGTGCCCATGGTCAGGCTGTGTTCCCCTGACTGTACACCAGACTGGGTACTCCCACTCCACAGTCCCAGAACATACAAGCACTCGGAACAAACTCTTTATCCACACTCGCGAACCCTCTGCAGATACGCTGCTCTCTCTCTCTCTCTGTCCGATCCCTCTCTCTCTCTCTCTGTCTCCCTGATCTCTCCCTCTCTCTCTCTCTTTCCTGTTTCTGAGCTCCCTTCCCAATCCCTCTGGCTGATATAGGCATCCCATCACTCTCCTGGGGCTTGTATATCCCACGCTTGATCTACCTCTCTCTCCGATCCCCCTCTCTCCGATTCCACTCTCTCCAATCCCTCTCTCCCCAATCCCTCTCTCCGATCCCCCACTATCCGATCCATCTCTCTGATCCCTCTCTCTGTGATCTCTCTCTCTCCTATCCTTCTCTCTCTCTGATCCCTCTCTCTCCGATCCCTCTCTCTGATCCCTCTCTCTCTGATCTCTCTCTCTGTGATCCCTCTCTCTCTGATCCCTCTCTCTCTGATCTCTCTCTCTGTGATCCCTCTCTCTATGATCCCTCTCTCTCTGATCCCTCTCTCTCCGATCTCTCTCTCTCCGATCCCTCTCTCTCTGATCCCTCTCTCTCTGATCCCTCTCTCTCCGATCCCTCTCTCTCTGATTCCTCTCTCTATGATCCCTCTCTCTCCGATCCCTCTCTCTCCGATCTCTCTCTCTCCGATCCCTCTCTCTCTGATCCCTCTCTCGCAGATCTCTCTCTCTCCGATCCCTCTCTCAACGATCCCTCTCTCTCCGATCTCTCTCTCTCCGATCCCTCTCTCTCTGATCCCTCTCTCTCCGATCCCTCTCTCTCCGATCCCTCTCTCTCCGATCTCTCTCTCTCCGATCCCTCTCTCTCCGATCCCTCTCTCTCTGATCCCTCTCACTCCGATCTCTCTCTCTCCGATCCCTCTCTCAACGATCCCTCTCTCTCCGATCCCTCTCTCTCTGATCCCTCTCTCTCACTAATCCCTCTCTCTACGATCCCTCTCTCTCTGATCCCTCTCTCTCCGATCCCTCTCTCTCTGATCCCTCTCTCTCTGATCCCTCTCTCCGATCCTTCTCTCTCAGATCCCTCTCTCTCTGATCGCTCTCTCTCTGATCCCTCTCTCTCTGATCTCTCTCTCTGTGATCCCTCTCTCTATGATCCCTCTCTCTCTGATCCCTCTCTCTGATCCCTCTCTCTCAGATCCCTCTCTCTCTGATCGCTCTCACTCTGATCCCTCTCTCTCTGATCTCTCTCTCTGTGATCCCTCTCTCTATGATCCCTCTCTCTCTGATCTGTCTCTCTCCGATCACTCTCTCTCCGAACCCTCTCTCTCTGATCCCTCTCCCTCTGATCCCTCTCTCTCCGATCACTCTCTCTCCGATCCGTCTCTCTCCGATCCCTCTCTCTCTGATCCCTCTCTCTCTCTGATCCCTCTCTCTCTGATCCCTCTCCCTCCGATCCCTCTCTCTCTGATCTCTCTCTGATCCCTCTCTCTCTGATCCCTCTCTCTCTGATCTCTCTCTCTGTGATCCCTCTCTCTATGATCCCTCTCTCTCTGATCCCTCTCTCTCCGATCTCTCTCTCTCTCCGATCCTTCTCTCTCTGATCCCTCTCTCTCTGATCCCTCTCTCTCCGATCCCTCTCTCTCTGATTCCTCTCTCTATGATCCCTCTCTCTCCGATCCCTCTCTCTCCGATCTCTCTCTCTCCGATCCCTCTCTCTCTCTGATCCCTCTCTCTCTGATCCCTCTCTCTCCGATCCCTCTCTCTCTGATCTCTCTCTGATCCCTCTCTCTCTGATCCCTCTCTCTCTGATCTCTCTCTCTGTGATCTCTCTCTCTGTGATCCCTCTCTCTATGATCCCTCTCTCTGATCCCTCTCTCTCCGATCTCTCTCTCTCTGATTCCTCTCTCTCTGATCCCTCTCTCAACGATCCCTCTCTCTCCGATCTCTCTCTCTCCGATCCCTCTCTCACCGATCCCTCTCTCTCCGATCCCTCTCTCTCTGATCCCTCTCTCTCCGATCCCTCTCTCTCCGATCCCTCTCTCTCCGATCTCTCTCTCTCCGATCCCACTCTCTCCGATCCCTCTCTCTCTGATCCCTCTCACTCCGATCTCTCTCTCTCCGATCCCTCTCTCAACGATCCCTCTCTCTCTGATCCCTCTCTCTCCGATCCCTCTCTCTCCGATCCCTCTCTCTCTGATCCCTCTCTCTCCGATCCCTCTCTCTACGATCCCTCTCTCTCTGATCCCTCTCTCTCTGATCCCTCCCTCACCGATCCCTCTCTCTCTGATCGCTCTCTCTCCGATCCCTCTCTCTCTGATCCCTCTCTCTCCGATCCATCTCTCTACGATCCCACTCTCTCTGATCCCTCTCACTCCGATTCCTCTCTCTCAGATCCCTCTCTCTCCGATCCCTCTCTCTCTGATCCCTCTCTCTCTGATCCCTCTCTCCCCGATCCCTCTCTCTCTCCGATCCCTCTCCCTGATCCCCCTCACTCTGATCCCTCGCTCTCTCTGATCTATCTCTCTCCGATCCATCTCTCTCTCTGATCCCTCTCTCTCCGATCCCTCTCTCCGATCCTTCTCTCTCTGATCCCTCTCTCTCTGATCCCTCTCTCTCCGATCCCTCTCTCTCTGATCCCGCTCTCCCCGATCCCACTCTCTCCGATCCATCTCTCTCCGATCCATCTCTCTCTCTGAACCCTCTCTCTCTGATCCCTCTCTCTCCGATCCCTCTCTCTCTGATCCCTCTCTCGCTGATCCCTCTCTCTCCGATCTCTCTCTCTCTGATCCTTCTCTCTGATCCCTCTCTCGCCGATCCCTCTCTCTCCAATCCCTCTCTCTCCGATTCATCTCTCGCTGATCCCTCTCTCTCCGATCTCTCTCTCTCTGATCACTCTCTCTCTGATCCATCTCTCTCTGATCCCTCTCTCTCCAATCCCTCTCTCTGCGATCCCTCTCTCTCCGATCCATCTCTCTCTCTGATCCCTCTCTCTGATCTCTCTCTCTCTGATCACTCTCTCTCTGATCCCTCTCTCGCTGATCCCTCTCTCTCTGATCTCTCTCTCTCTCTGATCACTCTCTCTCTGATCCCGCTCTCCCCGATCCCACTCTCTCCGATCCATCTCTCTCCGATCCATCTCTCTCTCTGATCCCTCTCTCTCTGATCCCTCTCTCTCCGATCCCTCTCTCTCTGATCCCTCTCTCGCTGATCCCTCTCTCTCCGATCTCTCTCTCTCTGATCCCTCTCTCTGATCCCTCTCTCGCCGATCCCTCTCTCTCCAATCCCTCTCTCTCCGATTCATCTCTCGCTGATCCCTCTCTCTCCGATCTCTCTCTCTCTGATCACTCTCTCTCTGATCCATCTCTCTCCGATCCCTCTCTCTCCAATCCCTCTCTCTGCGATCCTCTCTCTCCGATCCCTCTCTCTCTGATCCCTCTCTCTCTGATCCCTCTCTCTCCGATCCCTCTCTCTCTGATCCCTCTCTCGCTGATCCCTCTCTCTCCGATCCCTCTCTCTCTGATCCCTCTCTCTCCGATCCCTCTCTCTCCGATCTCTCTCTCTCCGATCCATCTCTCTCCGATCCGTCTCTCTCTGATCCCTCTCTCCGATCCCTCTCTCCCCGATCCCTCTCGCTCTGATCCCTCTCTCCCCGATCCCTCTCTCTCTGATCCCTCTCTCTCCGATCCCTCTCTCTCCGATCCCTCTCTCTCTGATCCCTCTCTCTCCGATCCCTCTCTCTCTGATCCCTCTCTCTCCGATCCCTCTCTCTCTCTCCGATCCCTCTCTCTCTGATCCCTCTGTCTCTCCGATCTCTCTCTCTCTGATCCCTCTCTCTCCGATCCCTCTCTCTCTGATCCCTCTCTCCGATCCCTCTCTCCCGATCCCTCTCGCTCTGATCTCTCTCTCCCCGATCCCTCTCTCTCCGATCCCTCTCTCTCCGATCCCTCTCTCTCTGATCCCTCTCTCCCCGATCACTCTCTCTCTGATCCCTCTCTCCCCGATCCCTCTCTCTCTGATCCCTCACTCTCCGATCCCTCTCTCCGATCCCTCTCTCTCTGATCCCTCTCTCCCTGATCCCTCTCTCCGATCCCTCTCTCTGATCCCTCTCTCTGTGATCCTTCTCTCTCCGATCTCTCTCTCTCTGATCCCTCTCTCTCTGATCCCTCTCTCTCCGATCCCTTTCTCCGATCCCTCTCTCTCTGATCCCTCTCTCTCTGATCCCTCTCTCTCCAATCCCTCTCTCTCTGATCCCTCTCTCTCACTGATCCCTCTCTCTCCGATCCCTCTCTCTCTGATCTCTCTCTGATCCCTCTTTCTCTGATCCCTCTCTCTCTGATCCCACTCTCTGTGATCCCTCTCTCTATGATCCCTCTCTCTCTGATCCCTCTTTCGCCGATCTCTCTCTCTCTCCGATCCCTCTCTCAACGATCCCTCTCTCTCCGATCTCTCTCTCTCCGATCCCTCTCTCTCTGATCCCTCTCTCTCCGATCCCTCTCTCTCCGATCCCTCTCTCTCCGATCTCTCTCTCTCCGATCCCTCTCTCTCCGATCCCTCTCTTTCTGATCCCTCTCGCTCTGATCCCTCTCTCCCTGATCCCTCTCTCTCCGATCCCTCTCTCTCCGATCCCTCTCTCTCTGATCCCTCTCTCTCTGATCCCTCTCTCCCCGATCCCTCTCTCTCTCCGATCCCTCTCTCCCTGATCCCCCTCACTCTGATCCCTCTCTCCCCGATCCCTCTCTCTCTCCGATCCCTCTCTCTCTGATCCCTCTTTCGCCGATCTCTCTCTCTCTCCGATCCCTCTCTCAACGAACCCTCTCTCTCCGATCTCTCTCTCTCCGATCCCTCTCTCTCTGATCCCTCTCTCTCTGATCCCTCTCTCCCCGATCCCTCTCTCTCTCCGATCCCTCTCTCCCTGATCCCCCTCACTCTGACCCCTCGCTCTCTCTGATCTCTCTCTCTCCGATCCATCTCTCTCTCTGATCCCTCTCTCTCCGATCCCTCTCTCCGATCCTTCTCTCTCTGATCCCTCTCTCTCTGATCCCTCTCTCTCCGATCCCTCTCTCTCTGATCCCGCTCTCCCCAATCCCACTCTCTCCGATCCATCTCTCTCCGATCCATCTCTCTCTCTGATCCCTCTCTCTCTGATCCCTCTCTCTCCGATCCCTCTCTCTCTGATCCCTCTCTCGCTGATCCCTCTCTCTCCGATCTCTCTCTCTCTGATCCCTCTCTCTGATCCCTCTCTCGCCGATCCCTCTCTCTCCAATCCCTCTCTCTCCGATTCATCTCTCGCTGATCCCTCTCTCTCCGATCTCTCTCTCTCTGATCACTCTCTCTCTGATCCATCTCTCTCTGATCCCTCTCTCTCCAATCCCTCTCTCTGTGATCCCTCTCTCTCCGATCCATCTCTCTCTCTGATCCCTCTCTCTGATCTCTCTCTCTCTGATCACTCTCTCTCTGATCCCTCTCTCGCTGATCCCTCTCTCTCTGACCTCTCTCTCTCTCTGATCACTCTCTCTCTGATCCCTCTCTCTCTGATCACTCTCTCTCTGATCACTCTCTCTCTGATCCCTCTCTCTCTGATCCCTCTCTCTGATCCCTCTCTCGCCGATCCCTCTCTCTCCAATCCCTCTCTCTCCGATCCATCTCTCTCCCCGATCCCTCTCTCTCCAATCCATCTCTCTCCCCGATCCATCTCTCTCCCCAAACCCTCTCTCTCCGATCCATCTCACTCTATGATCCCTCTCTCTCTGATCCCTCTCTCTCTCCGATCCCTCTCTCTCTGATCCCTCTCTCTCCGATCCCTCTCTCTCCGATCTCTCTCTCTCCGATCACTCTCTCTCCGATCCGTCTCTCTCTGATCCCTCTCTCCGATCCCTCTCTCCCCGATCCCTCTCGCTCTGATCCCTCTCTCCCCGATCCCTCTCTCTCTGATCCCTCTCTCTTCGATCCCTCTCTCTCCGATCCCTCTCTCTCTGATCCCTCTCTCTCCGATCCCTCTCTCTCTGATCCCTCTCTCTCCGATCCCTCTCTCTCCGATCCCTCTCTCTCCGATCCCTCTCTCTCTGATCCCTCTCTCTCTCCGATCTCTCTCTCCGATCCCTCTCTCTCCGATCCCTCTCTCTCTGATCCCTCTCTCCGATCCCTCTCTCCCGATCCCTCTCGCTCTGATCTCTCTCTCCCCGATCCCTCTCTCTCCGATCCCTCTCTCTCCGATCCCTCTCTCTCTGATCCCTCTCTCCCCGATCACTCTCTCTCTGATCCCACTCTCCCCGATCCCTCTCTCTCTGATCCCTCACTCTCCAATCCCTCTCTCCGATCCCTCTCTCTCTGATCCCTCTCTCCCTGATCCCTCTCTCCGATCCCTCTCTCTGATCCCTCTCTCTGTGATCCTTCTCTCTCCGATCTCTCTCTCTCTGATCCCTCTCTCTCTGATCCCTCTCTCTCCGATCCCTTTCTCCGATCCCTCTCTCTCTGATCCCTGTCTCTCCGATCCCTCTCTCTCTGATCCCGCTCTCCCCGATCCCACTCTCTCCGATCCATCTCTCTCCGATCCATCTCTCTCTCTGATCCCTCTTTCTCTGATCCCTCTCTCTCCGATCTCTCTCTCTCTGATCCCTCTCTCTCTGATCCCTCTCTCTCCGATCTGTCTCTCTCCGATCCCTCTCTCTCCGATCCCTCTCTCTCTGATCCCTCTCTCTCCGATCTCTTTCTCTGATCACTCTCCCTCTGATCCCTCTCTCTGATCCATCTCTCGCTGATCCCTCTCTCTCCGATCTCTCTCTCTCTGATCACTCTGTCTCTGATCCATCTCTCTCTGATCCCTCTCTCTCCAATCCCTCTCTCTGCGATCCCTCTCTCTCCGATCCATCTCTCTCTCTGATCCCTCTCTCTGATCTCTCTCTCTCTGATCACTCTCTCTCTGATCCCTCTCTCTGATCCCTCTCTCTGATCCCTCTCTCGCCGATCCCTCTCTCTCCAATCCCTCTCTCTCCGATCCCTCTCTCTCTGATCCCTCTCTCTCTGATCCATCTCTCTCTGACCACTCTCCCTCCAATCCCTCTTTCTCTGATCCCTCTCTCTACGATCCCTCTCTCTCTGATCCCTCTCTCTCCGATCCCTCTCTCTCCGATCTGTCTCTCTCCGATCCCACTCTCTCTGATCCCTCTCTCTCTGATCCCTCTCTCTGATCCCTCTCTCGCCGATCCCTCTCTCTCCAATCCCTCTCTCTCCGATCCATCTCTCGCTGATCCCTCTCTCTCCGATCTCTCTCTCTCTGATCACTCTCTCTCTGATCCATCTCTCTCTGATCCCTCTCTCTCCAATCCCTCTCTCTGCGATCCCTCTCTCTCCGATCCATCTCTCTCTCTGATCCCTCTCTCTGATCTCTCTCTCTCTGATCACTCTCTCTCTGATCCCTCTCTCTCTGATCCCTCTCTCTGATCCCTCTCTCGCCGATCCCTCTCTCTCCAATCCCTCTCTCTCCGATCCATCTCTCTCTCTGATCCCTCTCTCTGATCTCTCTCTCTCTGATCCATCTCTCTCTGATCACTCTCTCTCCAATCCCTCTCTCTCTGATCCCTCTCTCTCCGATCCCTCTCTCTCTGATCCCTCTCTCTCCGATCTCTCTCTCTCCGATCTCTCTCTCCCCGATCCCTCTCTCTCCGATCCATCTCTCACCCCGATCCCTCTCTCTCCGATCCATCTCTCTCTCTGATCCCTCTCTCTCCGATCCCTCTCTCTCTGATCCCTCTCTCTCCGATCCCTCTCTCTCCGATCCCTCTCTCTCTGATCCCTCTCTCTCTGATCCCTCTCTCTCTCTCCGATCTCTCTCTCTCCGATCCCTCTCTCTCCGATCCCTCTCTCTGATCCCTCTCTCCCCGATCCCTCTCTCTCCGATACCTCTCTCTCTGATACCTCTCTCTCTACGAAACCTCTCTCTCCGATCCCTCTCTCTCCGATCCCTCTCTCGCCGATCCCTCTCTCTGATCCCTCTCTCCGCGATCCCTCTCTCTCCGATCCCTCTCTCTCTGATCCCTCTCTCTCCAATCCCTCTCTGTCCGATCCCTCTCTCTCCGATCTCTCTCTCTCTGATCCCTCTCTCTCTGATCCCTCTCTCTCTGATCCCTCTCTCTCCGATCCCTCTCTCTCTGATCCCTCTCTCTCTCCGATCCCTCTCTCTCCGATCCCTCTCTCTCTGATCCCTCTCTCTCCAATCCCTCTCTCTCTGATCCCTCTCTCTCCGATCCCTCTCTCCCCGATCCCTCTCTCTCCGATCCCTCTCTCTCCGATCCCTCTCTCTGATCCCTCTCTCCGCGATCCCTCTCTCTCCAATCCCTCTCTCTGCGATCCCTCTCTCTCTGATCCCTCTCTCTCTGATCTCTCTCTCTCCAAACCCTCTCTCTCCGATCCCTCTCTCTCCGATCCCACTCTCTCCGATCCCTCTCTGTCTGATCCCTCTCTCTCTCCGATCTATCTCTCTGCGATCCCTCTCTCTCCGATCCATCTCTCTCTAATCCCTCTCTCCCTGATCCCTCTCTCTCTGATCCCTCTCTCTCCGATCCCTCTCTCCGATCACACTCTCTCCGATCCCTCTCTCTCTGATCCCTCTCTCTGATCCCTCTCACTCCGATCCCTCTCGCTCCGATCCCTCTCTCTCCGATCCCTCTCTCTCCGATCCCTCTCTCACCGATCCCTCCCTCTCTGATCCCTCTCCGATCCCTCTCCCTACGATCCCTCTCTCTCTCTGATCCCTCTCTCTATGATCCCTCTCTCTGATCCCTCTCTCTCTGATCCCTCTCTCTCCGATCCTTCACCCTCTGATCCCTCTCTCTCCGGTCCCTCCCTCTCTGATCCCTCTCTCCGATCCCTCTCTCTACGATCCCTCTCTCTCTGATCCCTCTCTCTCTGATCCCTCTCTCTCTGATCCCTCTCTCTCTGATCCATCTCTCTCTGATCCCTCTCACTCCGATCCCTCTCGCTCCAATCCCTCTCTATCTGGTCCCTCTCTGTCTGATCGCTCTCTCACCGAACCCTCTCTCTCTAATCCCTCTCTCACCGATCCCTCTCTCTCCGATTCCTCTCTCCGATCTCTCTCTCTCCGATCCCTCTCTCCGATCACTCTCTCTGCGATCGCTCTCTCTCTGATCCCTCTCTCTCCGATCCCTCTCTCCCCGATCCCTCTCTCTCTGATCCCTCTCTCACCCATCCCTCTCTCTCTCCGATCCCTATCTCTCCGATCCCTCTCTCTGATCCCTCTCTCCGCAATCCCTCTCTCACCGATCCCTCTCTCTCCGATCCCTCTCTCCGATCTCTCTCTCTCTGATCCCTCTCTCTCTGATCCCTCTCTCTCCGATCCCTCTTTCCGATCCCTCTCCCTCTGATCCCTCTCTCTCTGATCCCTCTCTCTCCGATCCCTCTCTCTCCGATCCCTCTCTATCCGATCCCTGTCTCTCTGATCCCTCTCTCCGATCCCTCTCTCTCCGATTCCTCTCTCCGATCCCTCTCTCTGATCCCTCTCTCTCCCATCCCTCTCTCTCTGATCCATCTCTCTCCGATCCCTCTCTATGATCCCTCTCTCCGCGATCCCTCTCTCTCCAATCCCTCTCTCTCTGATCCCTCTCTCTCCGATCCCTCTCTCTCCAATCCCTCTCTCTCTGATCCCTCTCTCTCCGATCCCTCTCTCTCCGATCCCTCTCTCTCCGATCCCTCTCTGTGATCCCTCTCTCCGCGATCCATCTCTCTCCGATCCCTCTCTCTCTGATCCCTCTCTCTCCGATCCCTCTCTTTCTCTGATCCCTCTCTCTCATTAATCCCTCTCTCTCCAATCCCTCTCTCCCCGATCCCTCTCTCTCTGATCCCTCTCTCTCCGATCCCTCTCTCCGATCCCTCTCTCTCTGATCCCTCTCTCTCTGATCCCTCTCTCTCCGGTCCCTCTCTCTCCGATCCCTCTCTATCCGATCCCTGTCTCTCTGATCCCTCTCTCCGATCCCTCTCTCTCCGATTCCTCTCTCTCCGATCCCTCTCTCTGATCCCTCTCTCTCCCATCCCTCTCTCTCCGATCCATCTCTCTCCGATCCCTCTCTCTGATCCCTCTCTCCGCAATCCCTCTCTCTCCAATCCCTCTCTCTCTGATCCCTCTCTCTCCGATCCCTGTCTCTCCGATCCCTCTCTCTCTGATCCCTCTCTCTCCGATCCCTCTCTCTCCGATCCCTCTCTCTCCGATCCCTCTCTGTGATCCCTCTCTCCGCGATCCATCTCTCTCTGATCCCTCTCTCTCCGATCCCTCTCTCCGATCCCTCTCTCTCTGATCCCTCTCTCTCCGATCACTCTTTCTCCGAACTTTCTCTCTCCGATCCCTCCCTCTCCGAACCCTCTCTCTCCGATCCCTCTCTCTCCGATCCCTCTCTGTGATCCCTCTCTCCGCGATCCATCTCTCTCTGATCCCTCTCTCTCCGATCCCTCTCTCCGATCCCTCTCTCTCTGATCCCTCTCTCTCCGATCACTCTTTCTCCGAACTTTCTCTCTCCGATCCCTCTCTCTCCGATCCCACTCTCTCCGATCCGTCTCTACCCGATCCCTCTCTCTCCGATCCCTCTCTCTCCGATCCCTCTCTCTCCGATCCCTCTCTCTCTGATCCCTCTCTCCGATCCCTCTCTCTCCGATCCATCTCTCTGCGATCCCTCTCTCTCTCTATCCCTCTCTCTCCGATCCCACTCTCTCCGATCCATCTCTCTCCGATCCCTCTCTCTCCGATCCCTCTCTGTCTGATCCTTCTCTCTCTGATCCCTCTCTCTCCCATCCCCCTCTCTCCGATCCCACTCTCTCTGATCACTCTCTCTCCGATCCCTCTCTCTCCGATCCCTCTCTCTCCAATCCCTCTCTCTCTGATCCCTCTCTCTCCGACTCCTCTCTATCCGATCCCTCTCTATCCGATCCCTCTCTGTCCGATCTCTCTCTCTCCGATCCCTCTCTCTGATCCCTCTCTCCGCGATCCATTTCTCTCTGATCCCTCTCTCTCTGATCCCTCTCTCTCCAATCCCTCTCTATCCGATCCCTCTCTGTCCGATCTCTCTCTCTCCGATACATCTCTCTGATCCCTCTCTCCGCGATTCCTCTCTCTCCGATCCCTCTCTCTCCGATCCCTCTCTCCCCGATCCCTCTCTATCTGATCCCTCACTCTCTGATCCCTCTCTCTCTGATCCCTCTCTCTCCGATCCCTCTCTCTCCGATCACTCTCTCCCCGATCCCTCTCTCTCTGATCCCTCTGTCTCTGATCCCTCTCTCTCCGATCCCTCTCTATCCGATTCCTCTCCCTCTGATCCCTCTCTCTCTCCGATCCCTCTCTCTCTGATCCCTCTCTCCGATCCCTCTCTCTCTCCGATCCCCCTCTCTCCGATCCCTCTCTCTCTGATCCCTCTCTCTCCGATCCCTCTCTCTCTGATCCCTCTCTCTCCGATCCCTCTCTCTCCGATCCCTCTCTCCCCGATCCCACTCTCTCCGATCCCTCTCTCTCTGATCCCTCTCTCTCCGATCCCTCTCTATCCGATCCCTCTCTCTCCGATCACTCTTTCTCCGAACTCTCTCTCTCTGATCCCTCCCTCTCCGATCCCTCTCTCTCCAATCCCTCTCTCCCCGATCCCTCTCTCTCTGATCCCTCTCTCTCCGATCCCTCTCTCCGATCCCTCTTGCCCTGATCCCTGTCTCTCCGATCCCTCTCTCTCTGATCCCTCTCTCTCCGATCCCTCTTTCTCCGATCCCTCTCTCCGATCCCTCTCTCTCCGATCCCTCTCTCTCCGATTCCCTCTCTCTCTGATCCCTCTCTCCGATCCCTCTCTCTCCGATCTATCTCTCTGCGATCCTTCTCTCTCCGATCTCTCTCTCTCCTATCCCTCTCTCTCCGATCCCTCTCACTCCGATCCATCTCTCTCTCCGATCCCTCTCTCTCCGATCCCTCTATCTCCGATCCCCCTCTCTCCGATCCCTCTCTCTGATCCCTCTCTCCCCGATCCCTCTCTCTCCGATCCCTCTCTCCGATCCCTCTCTATCCGATCCCTCTCTGTCCGAACTCTCTCTCTCTCTGATCCCTCCCTCTCCGATCACTCTCTCTCCGATCCCTCTCTCCAATCCCTCTCTCTCCGATCCCTCTCTCTCCGATCCCTCTCTCCCCGATCCCTCTCTCTCTGATCCCTCTCTCTCCGATCCCTCTCTCTCCGATCCCTCTCTCCGCGATCCCTCTCTCTCCGATCCCTCTCTCTCTGATCCCTCTCTCTCCGATCCCTCTCTCTCCGATCCCTCTCTCCCCGATCCCTCTCTCTCCGATCCCTCTCTCTCTGATCCCACTCTCTCCGATCCCTCTCTCCCCGATCCCTCTCTCCCCGATCCCTCTCTCTCTGATCACTCTCTCTCTGGTCCCTCTCTCTCCGATCTCTCTCTCCCTGATCCCTCTCTCTCCGATCCCTCTCTCCCCGATCCCTCTCTCCGATCCCTCTCTCTTCGATCCCTCTCTCCCCAATCCCTCTCTCCCCGATCCCTCTTTCTCCGAACTCTCTCCGATCCCTCTCTTTCCGATCCCTCTCTCTCCGATCCCTCTCTCTCTGATCCCTCTCTCTCCGATCCCTCTCTCTCCGATCCCTCTCTCCCCACTCCCTCTCTCTCACCGATCTCTCTCTCTCCGATCCCTCTCTCTCCGATCCCTCTCTCCCCGATCCCTCTCTCCGATCCCTCTCTCTCCGATCCCTCTCTCCCCGATCCCTCTCTCTCCGATCCCTCTCTCCCCGTTCCCTCTCTCTCTGATCCCTCTCTCTCCGATCACTCTTTCTCCGAACTCTCTCCCTCCGATCCCCCTCTCTCCTATCCCTCTCTCTCCGATCCCTCTCTCTCCGATCCCTTTCTCTCCGATCCCTCTCTCCGATCCCTCTCTCTCCGATCCCTCTCTCTTCGATCCCTCTCTCACCGATCCCTCCCTCTCTGATCCCTCTCCGATCCCTCTCTCTACGATCCCTCTCTCTCTGATCCCTCTCTCCAATCCCTCTCTCTCCGATCCCTCTCTCTCCGATCCCTCTCTCCCCGATCCCTCTCTCTCTGATCCCTCTCTCTCCGATCCCTCTCTCTCCGATCCCTCTCTCTGCGATCCCTCTCTCTCCGATCCCTCTCTCTCTGATCCCTCTCTCTCCGATCCCTCTCTCCCCGATCCCTCTCTCTCCGATCCCTCTCTCCCCGATCCCTCTCTCTCTGATCCCTCTCTCTCCGATCCCTCTCTCCGATCCTTCTCGCCCTGATCCTTCTCTCTCTGATCCCTCTCTCCCCGATCCCTCTCTCTCTGATCCCTCTCTCTCCGATCCCTCTGTCTCTGATCCCTCTCTCTCCGATCCCTCTCTCTCCGATCCCTCTCTCTCCAATCCCTCTCTCTCCGATCCCTTTCTCTCCGATCCCTCTCTCCGATCCCTCTCTCTCTGATCCCTCTCTCTCTGATCCCTCTCTCTCCGATCCCTCTCTCCCCGATCCCTCTCTCTCCGATCCCTCTCTCTCTGATCCCACTCTCTCCGATCCCTCTCTCCCCGATCCCTCTCTCCCCGATCCCTCTCTCTCTGAACATTCTCTCTCTGATCCCTCTCTCTCCGATCCCTCTCTCTCTGATCCCTCTCTCTCCGATCCCTCTCTCCCCGATCCCTCTCTCTGATCCCTCTCTCTTCGATCCCTCTCTCCCCAATCCCTCTCTCCCCGATCCCTCTTTCTCCGAACTCTCTCCGATCCCTCTCTTTCCGATCCCTCTCTCTCCGATCCCTCTCTCTCTGATCCCTCTCTCTCCGATCCCTCTCTCTCCGATCCCTCTCTCCCCACTCCCTCTCTCTCCGATCCATCTCTCTCTCCGATCTCTCTCTCTCCGATCCCTCTCTCTCCGATCCCTCTCTCCCCGATCCCTCTCTCTCCGATCCCTCTCTGTCCGATCCCTCTCTCTCTGATCCCTCTCTCTCCGATCCCTCTCTCCCCGATCCCTCTCTCTCTGATCCCACTCTCTCTGATCCCTCTCTCTCCGATCCCTCTCTCTCTGATCCGTCTCTCTCTCATCCCTCTCTCTCCGATCCCTCTCTCCCCGATCCCTCTCTCTCCGATCCCTCTGTCCCCGTTCCCTCTCTCTCTGATCCCTCTCTCTCCGATCACTCTTTCTCCGAACTCTCTCCCTCCGATCCCCCTCTCTCCTCTCCCTCTCTCTCCGATCCCTCTCTCTCCGATCCCTTTCTCTCCGATCCCTCTCTCCGATCCCTCTCTCTCCGATCCCTCTCTCTTCGATCCCTCTCTCCCCGATCCCACTCTCTCCGATCCCTCTCTCTCTGATCCCACTCTCTCCGATCCCTCTCTCCCCGATCCCTCTCTCCCCGATCCCTCTCTCTCTGATCACTCTCTCTCTGATCCCTCTCTCTCCGATCCCTTTCTCTCTGATCCCTCTCTCTCGGATCCCTCTCTCCCCGATCCCTCTCTCCGATCCCTCTCTCTTCGATCCCTCTCTCCCCAATCCCTCTCTCCCCGATCCCTCTTTCTCCGAACTCTCTCCGATCCCTCTCTTTCCGATCCCTCTCTCCACGATCCCTCTCTCTCCGAGCCCTCTCTGTCCGATCCCTCCCTCTCCGAACACTCTCTCTCCGATCCCTCTCTCTCCAATCCCTCTCTCTCGGATCCCTCTCTCTCCAAACTCTCTCTCTCCGATCCCTCTCTCTATGATCCCTCTCTCTCCAATCCCTCTCTCTCTGATCCCTCTCTCCGATCCCTCTCTCTCTAATCCCTCTCTCTCTGATCCCTCTCTCTCCGATCCCTCTCTCTCTGATCCCTCTCTCTCCGATCCCTCTCTCCCCGATCCCTCTATCTCCGATCCCTCTCTCTGTGATCCCTCTCTCTCTGATCCCTCTCTCTCCGATCCCTCTCTCCCCGATCCCTCTCTCTCTGATCCCTCTCTCTCCGATCCCTCTCTCTCCAATCCCTCTCTCTCCGATCCCTCTCTCACCGATCCCTCTCTCTCCGATCCCTCTCTCTCCGATCCCTCTCTCTCTCATCCCTCTCTCTCCGATCCCTCTCTCTCTCATCCCTCTCTCTCCGATCCCTCTCTCTCCGATCCCTCTCACTCTGATCCATCTCTCTCTCCGATCACTCTCCGATCCCTCTCTCTCCGATCCCTCTCTCCCCGATCCCTCTCTCTCTGATCCCTCTCTCTCCGATCCCTCTCTCTCCGATCCCTCTCTCTCCAATCCCCCTCTCACCAATCCCTCTCTCTCTGATCCCTCTCTCTCCGATCCCTCTCTCTCTCATCCCTCTCTCTCCGATCCCTCTCTCTTCGATCCCTCTCACTCTGATCCATCTCTCTCTCCGATCTCTCCCCGATCCCTCTCTCTCCGATCCCTCTCTCCCCGATCCCTCTCTCTCCGATCCCTCTCTCTCCGATCCCTCTCTCTCTGATACCTCTCGCTCCGATCGCTCTCTCCCCGATCCCTCTCTCTCTGATCCCTCTCTCTCCGATCCCTCTCTCTCTGATCCCTCTCTCTGATCCCTCTCGCTCTCGGATCCCTCTCTCCCCGATCCCTCTCTCTCCGATCCCTCTCTATCTGATCCCTGTCTCTCTGATCCCTCTCTCTCCGATCCCACTCTCTCCGATCCCTCTCTCTCTGATCCCTCTTTCTCTCCAATCCCTCTCTCCCCGATCCCTCTCTGTGATCCCTCTCTCTCCGATCACTCTCTCTCCAATCCCTCTCTATCCGATCTCTCTCTCTCTGATCCCTCTCTCTCCGATCCCTCTCTCTCCGATCCCTCTCTCTCCGATCCCTCTCTCTCCGAACCCTCTCTATCTGATCCCTGTCTCTCTGATCCCTCTCTCTCCGATCCCACTCTCTCCGATCCCTCTCTCTCTGATCCCTCTCTCTCCGATCCCTCTCTCCCCGAACCCTCTCTCTCTGATCCCTCTCTCTCCAATCCCTCTCTCTCCGATCCCTCTCTATCTGATCCCTGTCTCTCTGATCCCTCTCTCTCCAATCCCACTCTCTCCGATCCCTCTCTCTCCGATCCCACTCTCTCCGATCTCTCTCTCTCCGATCCCTCTCACTCTGATCCCTCTCTCTCCGATCCCTCTCTCTCCGATCCCTCTCTCAGATCCCTCTCGCTCTCGGATCCCTCTCTCCCCGATCCCTCTCTATCCGATCCATCTCTCTCCGATCCCTCTCTCTCTCTGATCCCTCTGTCTCACTAATCCCTCTCTCTCCGATCCCTCTCTCTCTGATACCTCTCGCTCCGATCGCTCTCTCCCCGATCCCTCTCTCTCTGATCCCTCTCTCTCCGATCCCTCTCTCTCTGATCCCTCTCTCTGATCCCTCTCGCTCTCGGATCCCTCTCTCCCCGATCCCTCTCTCTCCGATCCCTCTCTATCTGATCCCTGTCTCTCTGATCCCTCTCTCTCCGATCCCACTCTCTCCGATCCCTCTCTCTCTGATCCCTCTTTCTCTCCAATCCCTCTCTCCCCGATCCCTCTCTGTGATCCCTCTCTCTCCGATCACTCTCTCTCCAATCCCTCTCTATCCGATCTCTCTCTCTCTGATCCCTCTCTCTCCGATCCCTCTCTCTCCGATCCCTCTCTCTCCGATCCCTCTCTCTCCGAACCCTCTCTATCTGATCCCTGTCTCTCTGATCCCTCTCTCTCCGATCCCACTCTCTCCGATCCCTCTCTCTCTGATCCCTCTCTCTCCGATCCCTCTCTCCCCGATCCCTCTCTCTCTGATCCCTCTCTCTCCAATCCCTCTCTCTCCGATCCCTCTCTATCTGATCCCTGTCTCTCTGATCCCTCTCTCTCCAATCCCACTCTCTCCGATCCCTCTCTCTCCGATCCCACTCTCTCCGATCTCTCTCTCTCCGATCCCTCTCTCCCCGATCCCTCTCACTCTGATCCCTCTCTCTCCGATCCCTCTCTCAGATCCCTCTCGCTCTCGGATCCCTCTCTCCCCGATCCCTCTCTATCCGATCCATCTCTCTCCGATCCCTCTCTCTCTCTGATCCCTCTGTCTCACTAATCCCTCTCTCTCCGATCCCTCTCTCCCCGATCCCTCTCTCTCCGATCACTCCTTCTCCGAACTCTCTCTCTCCGATCCCTCCCTCTCCGATCCCTCTCTCTCCGATTCCTCTCGCCCCGATCCCTCTCTCTCTGATGCCTCTCTCCGATCACTCTCTCTCTCCGATCTATCTCTCTGCGATCCCTCTCTCTCCGATCCCTCTATCTCCGATCCCTTTCTCTCCGATCCCACTCTCTCCGATCCCTCTCTGTCTGATTCCTCTCTCTCTCCGATCTATCTCCCTGCGATCCCACTCTCTCCGATCCCTCTCTCTCTGATCCATCTCTCTCTCTGATCCCTCTCTCCCTGATCCCTCTCTCCCTGATCCCTCTCTCTCTGATCCCTCTCTCTCCGATCCCTCTCTCCGATCCCCCTCTCTCCGATCCCTCCCTCTCTGATCCCTCTCTCCGATCCCTCTCTCCGATCCCTCTCTCTCCGATCCCACTCTCTCTCCGATCTCTCTCTCTGATCCCTCTCTCCCCGATCCCTCTTTCTCCGATCCCTCTCTCCCCGATCCCTCTCTCCCCGATCCCTCTCTCTCCGATCCCTCTCTGTCCGATCCCTCTCTCTCTGATCCCTCTCTCTCCGATCCCTCTCTCCCCGATCCCTCTCTCTCTGATCCCTCTCTCTCTGATCCCTCTCTCTCCGATCCCTCTCTCTCTGATCCGTCTCTCTCTCATCCCTCTCTCTCCGATCCCTCTCTCCCCGATCCCTCTCTCTCCGATTCCTCTCTCCCCATTCCCTCTCTCTCTGATCCCTCTCTCTCCGATCACTCTTTCTCCGAACTCTCTCCCTCCGATCCCCCTCTCTCCTATCCCTCTCTCTCCGATCCCTCTCTCTCCGATCCCTTTCTCTCCGATCCCTCTCTCCGATCCCTCTCTCTCCGATCCCTCTCTCTTCGATCCCTCTCTCCCCGATCCCTCTCTCTCCGATCCCTCTCTCTCTGATCCCACTCTCTCCGATCCCTCTCTCCCCGATCCCTCTCTCCCCGATCCCTCTCTCTCTGATCCCTCTCTCTCCGATCCCTCTCTCTCTGATCCCTCTCTCTCCGATCCCTCTCTCCCCGATCCCTCTCTCCGATCCCTCTCTCTTCGATCCCTCTCTCACCAATCCCTCTCTCCCCGATCCCTCTTTCTCCGAACTCTCTCCGAACCCTCTCTTTCCGATCCCTCTCTCCACGATCCCTCTCTCTCCGAGCCCTCTCTGTCCGATCCCTCCCTCTCCGATCACTCTCTCTCCGATCCCTCTCTCTCCAATCCCTCTCTCTCGGATCCCTCTCTCTCCGAACTCTCTCTCTCCGATCCCTCTCTCTATGATCCCTCTCTCTCCAATCCCTCTCTCTCTGATCCCTCTCTCCGATCCCTCTCTCTCTAATCCCTCTCTCTCTGATCCCTCTCTCTCCGATCCCTCTCTCTCTGATCCCTCTCTCTCCGATCCCTCTCTCCCCGATCCCTCTATCTCCGATCCCTCTCTCTGTGATCCCTCTCTCTCTGATCCCTCTCTCTGCGATCCCTCTCTCCCCGATCCCTCTCTCTCCGATCCCTCTCTCTCCGATCCCTCTCTCTCCAATCCCTCTCTCTCCGATCCCTCTCTCACCGATCCCTCTCTCTCCATTCCCTCTCTCTCCGATCCCTCTCTCTCTCATCCCTCTCTCTCCGATCCCTCTCACTCTGATCCATCTCTCTCTCCGATCACTCTCCGATCCCTCTCTCTCCGATCCCTCTCTCCCCGATCCCTCTCTCTCTGATCCCTCTCTCTCCGATCCCTCTCTCTCCGATCCCTCTCTCTCCGATCCCCCTCTCACCAATCCCTCTCTCACCGATCCCTCCCTCTCTGATCCCTCTCCGATCCCTCTCTCTACGATCCCTCTCTCTCTGATCCCTCTCTCCAATCCCTCTCTCTCCGATCCCTCTCTCTCCGATCCCTCTCTCCCCGATCCCTCTCTCTCTGATCCCTCTCTCTCCGATCCCTCTCTCTCCGATCCCTCTCTCCGCGATCCCTCTCTCTCCGATCCCTCTCTCTCTGATCCCTCTCTCTCCGATCCCTCTCTCCCCGATCCCTCTCTCTCCGATCCCTCTCTCCCCGATCCCTCTCTCTCTGATCCCTCTCTCTCCGATCCCTCTCTCCGATCCTTCTCGCCCTGATCCTTCTCTCTCTGATCCCTCTCTCCCCGATCCCTCTCTCTCTGATCCCTCTCTCTCCGATCCCTCTGTCTCTGATCCCTCTCTCTCCGATCCCTCTCTCTCCGATCCCTCTCTCTCCAATCCCTCTCTCTCCGATCCCTTTCTCTCCGATCCCTCTCTCCGATCCCTCTCTCTCTGATCCCTCTCTCTCCGATCCCTCTCTCTCCGATCCCTCTCTCCCCGATCCCTCTCTCTCCGATCCCTCTCTCTCTGATCCCACTCTCTCCGATCCCTCTCTCCCCGATCCCTCTCTCCCCGATCCCTCTCTCTCTGAACATTCTCTCTCTGATCCCTCTCTCTCCGATCCCTCTCTCTCTGATCCCTCTCTCTCCGATCCCTCTCTCCCCGATCCCTCTCTCTGATCCCTCTCTC
This sequence comes from Chiloscyllium plagiosum, assembly GCF_037043375.1. Classification (NCBI taxonomy): domain Eukaryota; kingdom Metazoa; phylum Chordata; class Chondrichthyes; order Orectolobiformes; family Hemiscylliidae; genus Chiloscyllium; species Chiloscyllium plagiosum. Next base: position 20,509,208 of record NW_028270176.1, on the reverse strand, counting down.
TTCGATCCCTCTCTCCCCAATCCCTCTCTCCCCGATCCCTCTTTCTCCGAACTCTCTCCGATCCCTCTCTTTCCGATCCCTCTCTCTCCGATCCCTCTCTCTCTGATCCCTCTCTCTCCGATCCCTCTCTCTCCGATCCCTCTCTCCCCACTCCCTCTCTCTCCGATCCATCTCTCTCTCCGATCTCTCTCTCTCCGATCCCTCTCTCTCCGATCCCTCTCTCCCCGATCCCTCTCTCTCCGATCCCTCTCTGTCCGATCCCTCTCTCTCTGATCCCTCTCTCTCCGATCCATCGCTCCCCGATCCCTCTCTCTCTGATCCCTCTCTCTCTGATCCCTCTCTCTCCGATCCCTCTCTCTCTGATCCGTCTCTCTCTCATCCCTCTCTCTCCGATCCCTCTCTCCCCGATCCCTCTCTCTCCGATCCCTCTGTCCCCGTTCCCTCTCTCTCTGATCCCTCTCTCTCCGATCACTCTTTCTCCGAACTCTCTCCCTCCGATCCCCCTCTCTCCTCTCCCTCTCTCTCCGATCCCTCTCTCTCCGATCCCTTTCTCTCCGATCCCTCTCTCCGATCCCTCTCTCTCCGATCCCTCTCTCTTCGATCCCTCTCTCCCCGATCCCTCTCTCTCCGATCCCTCTCTCTCTGATCCCACTCTCTCCGATCCCTCTCTCCCCGATCCCTCTCTCCCCGATCCCTCTCTCTCTGATCACTCTCTCTCTGATCCCTCTCTCTCCGATCCCTCTCTCTCTGATCCCTCTCTCTCGGATCCCTCTCTCCCCGATCCCTCTCTCCGATCCCTCTCTCTTCGATCCCTCTCTCCCCAATCCCTCTCTCCCCGATCCCTCTTTCTCCGAACTCTCTCCGATCTCTCTCTTTCCGATCCCTCTCTCCACGATCCCTCTCTCTCCGAGCCCTCTCTGTCCGATCCCTCCCTCTCCGAACACTCTCTCTCCGATCCCTCTCTCTCCAATCCCTCTCTCTCGGATCCCTCTCTCTCCAAACTCTCTCTCTCCGATCCCTCTCTCTATGATCCCTCTCTCTCCAATCCCTCTCTCTCTGATCCCTCTCTCCGATCCCTCTCTCTCTAATCCCTCTCTCTCTGATCCCTCTCTCTCCGATCCCTCTCTCTCTGATCCCTCTCTCTCCGATCCCTCTCTCCCCGATCCCTCTATCTCCGATCCCTCTCTCTGTGATCCCTCTCTCTCTGATCCCTCTCTCTCCGATCCCTCTCTCCCCGATCCCTCTCTCTCTGATCCCTCTCTCTCCGATCCCTCTCTCTCCAATCCCTCTCTCTCCGATCCCTCTCTCACCGATCCCTCTCTCTCCGATCCCTCTCTCTCCGATCCCTCTCTCTCTCATCCCTCTCTCTCCGATCCCTCTCTCTCTCATCCCTCTCTCTCCGATCCCTCTCTCTCCGATCCCTCTCACTCTGATCCATCTCTCTCTCCGATCACTCTCCGATCCCTCTCTCTCCGATCCCTCTCTCCCCGATCCCTCTCTCTCTGATCCCTCTCTCTCCGATCCCTCTCTCTCCGATCCCTCTCTCTCCGATCCCCCTCTCACCAATCCCTCTCTCTCTGATCCCTCTCTCTCCGATCCCTCTCTCTCTCATCCCTCTCTCTCCGATCCCTCTCTCTTCGATCCCTCTCACTCTGATCCATCTCTCTCTCCGATCTCTCCCCGATCCCTCTCTCTCCGATCCCTCTCTCCCCGATCCCTCTCTCTCCGATCCCTCTCTCTCCGATCCCTCTCTCTCTGATACCTCTCGCTCCGATCGCTCTCTCCCCGATCCCTCTCTCTCTGATCCCTCTCTCTCCGATCCCTCTCTCTCTGATCCCTCTCTCTGATCCCTCTCGCTCTCGGATCCCTCTCTCCCCGATCCCTCTCTCTCCGATCCCTCTCTATCTGATCCCTGTCTCTCTGATCCCTCTCTCTCCGATCCCACTCTCTCCGATCCCTCTCTCTCTGATCCCTCTTTCTCTCCAATCCCTCTCTCCCCGATCCCTCTCTGTTATCCCTCTCTCTCCGATCACTCTCTCTCCAATCCCTCTCTATCCGATCTCTCTCTCTCTGATCCCTCTCTCTCCGATCCCTCTCTCTCCGATCCCTCTCTCTCCGATCCCTCTCTCTCCGAACCCTCTCTATCTGATCCCTGTCTCTCTGATCCCTCTCTCTCCGATCCCACTCTCTCCGATCCCTCTCTCTCTGATCCCTCTCTCTCCGATCCCTCTCTCCCCGATCCCTCTCTCTCTGATCCCTCTCTCTCCAATCCCTCTCTCTCCGATCCCTCTCTATCTGATCCCTGTCTCTCTGATCCCTCTCTCTCCAATCCCACTCTCTCCGATCCCTCTCTCTCCGATCCCACTCTCTCCGATCTCTCTCTCTCCGATCCCTCTCACTCTGATCCCTCTCTCTCCGATCCCTCTCTCTCCGATCCCTCTCTCAGATCCCTCTCGCTCTCGGATCCCTCTCTCCCCGATCCCTCTCTATCCGATCCATCTCTCTCCGATCCCTCTCTCTCTCTGATCCCTCTGTCTCACTAATCCCTCTCTCTCCGATCCCTCTCTCTCTGATACCTCTCGCTCCGATCGCTCTCTCCCCGATCCCTCTCTCTCTGATCCCTCTCTCTCCGATCCCTCTCTCTCTGATCCCTCTCTCTGATCCCTCTCGCTCTCGGATCCCTCTCTCCCCGATCCCTCTCTCTCCGATCCCTCTCTATCTGATCCCTGTCTCTCTGATCCCTCTCTCTCCGATCCCACTCTCTCCGATCCCTCTCTCTCTGATCCCTCTTTCTCTCCAATCCCTCTCTCCCCGATCCCTCTCTGTGATCCCTCTCTCTCCGATCACTCTCTCTCCAATCCCTCTCTATCCGATCTCTCTCTCTCTGATCCCTCTCTCTCCGATCCCTCTCTCTCCGATCCCTCTCTCTCCGATCCCTCTCTCTCCGAACCCTCTCTATCTGATCCCTGTCTCTCTGATCCCTCTCTCTCCGATCCCACTCTCTCCGATCCCTCTCTCTCCGATCCCTCTCTCCCCGATCCCTCTCTCTCTGATCCCTCTCTCTCCAATCCCTCTCTCTCCGATCCCTCTCTATCTGATCCCTGTCTCTCTGATCCCTCTCTCTCCAATCCCACTCTCTCCGATCCCTCTCTCTCCGATCCCACTCTCTCCGATCTCTCTCTCTCCGATCCCTCTCTCCCCGATCCCTCTCACTCTGATCCCTCTCTCTCCGATCCCTCTCTCTCCGATCCCTCTCTCAGATCCCTCTCGCTCTCGGATCCCTCTCTCCCCGATCCCTCTCTATCCGATCCATCTCTCTCCGATCCCTCTCTCTCTCTGATCCCTCTGTCTCACTAATCCCTCTCTCTCCGATCCCTCTCTCCCCGATCCCTCTCTCTCCGATCACTCCTTCTCCGAACTCTCTCTCTCCGATCCCTCCCTCTCCGATCCCTCTCTCTCCGATTCCTCTCGCCCCGATCCCTCTCTCTCTGATGCCTCTCTCCGATCACTCTCTCTCTCCGATCTATCTCTCTGCGATCCCTCTCTCTCCGATCCCTCTATCTCCGATCCCTTTCTCTCCGATCCCACTCTCTCCGATCCCTCTCTGTCTGATTCCTCTCTCTCTCCGATCTATCTCCCTGCGATCCCACTCTCTCCGATCCCTCTCTCTCTGATCCATCTCTCTCTCTGATCCCTCTCTCCCTGATCCCTCTCTCCCTGATCCCTCTCTCTCTGATCCCTCTCTCTCCGATCCCTCTCTCCGATCCCCCTCTCTCCGATCCCTCCCTCTCTGATCCCTCTCTCCGATCCCTCTCTCCGATCCCTCTCTCTCCGATCCCACTCTCTCTCCGATCTCTCTCTCTGATCCCTCTCTCCCCGATCCCTCTTTCTCCGATCCCTCTCTCCCCGATCCCTCTCTCCCCGATCCCTCTCTCTCCGATCCCTCTCTGTCCGATCCCTCTCTCTCTGATCCCTCTCTCTCCGATCCCTCTCTCCCCGATCCCTCTCTCTCTGATCCCTCTCTCTCTGATCCCTCTCTCTCCGATCCCTCTCTCTCTGATCCGTCTCTCTCTCATCCCTCTCTCTCCGATCCCTCTCTCCCCGATCCCTCTCTCTCCGATTCCTCTCTCCCCATTCCCTCTCTCTCTGATCCCTCTCTCTCCGATCACTCTTTCTCCGAACTCTCTCCCTCCGATCCCCCTCTCTCCTATCCCTCTCTCTCCGATCCCTCTCTCTCCGATCCCTTTCTCTCCGAACCCTCTCTCCGATCCCTCTCTCTCCGATCCCTCTCTCTTCGATCCCTCTCTCCCCGATCCCTCTCTCTCCGATCCCTCTCTCTCTGATCCCACTCTCTCCGATCCCTCTCTCCCCGATCCCTCTCTCCCCGATCCCTCTCTCTCTGATCCCTCTCTCTCCGATCCCTCTCTCTCTGATCCCTCTCTCTCCGATCCCTCTCTCCCCGATCCCTCTCTCCGATCCCTCTCTCTTCGATCCCTCTCTCACCAATCCCTCTCTCCCCGATCCCTCTTTCTCCGAACTCTCTCCGAACCCTCTCTTTCCGATCCCTCTCTCCACGATCCCTCTCTCTCCGAGCCCTCTCTGTCCGATCCCTCCCTCTCCGATCACTCTCTCTCCGATCCCTCTCTCTCCAATCCCTCTCTCTCGGATCCCTCTCTCTCCGAACTCTCTCTCTCCGATCCCTCTCTCTATGATCCCTCTCTCTCCAATCCCTCTCTCTCTGATCCCTCTCTCCGATCCCTCTCTCTCTAATCCCTCTCTCTCTGATCCCTCTCTCTCCGATCCCTCTCTCTCTGATCCCTCTCTCTCCGATCCCTCTCTCCCCGATCCCTCTATCTCCGATCCCTCTCTCTGTGATCCCTCTCTCTCTGATCCCTCTCTCTGCTATCCCTCTCTCCCCGATCCCTCTCTCTCCGATCCCTCTCTCTCCGATCCCTCTCTCTCCAATCCCTCTCTCTCCGATCCCTCTCTCACCGATCCCTCTCTCTCCATTCCCTCTCTCTCCGATCCCTCTCTCTCTCATCCCTCTCTCTCCGATCCCTCTCACTCTGATCCATCTCTCTCTCCGATCACTCTCCGATCCCTCTCTCTCCGATCCCTCTCTCCCCGATCCCTCTCTCTCTGATCCCTCTCTCTCCGATCCCTCTCTCTCCGATCCCTCTCTCTCCGATCCCCCTCTTACCAATCCCTCTCTCTCTGATCCCTCTCTCTCCGATCCCTCTCTCTCTCATCCCTCTCTCTCCGATCCCTCTCTCTCCGATCCCTCTCACTCTGATCCATCTCTCTCTCCGATCTCTCCCCGATCCCTCTCTCTCCGATCCCTCTCTCCCCGATCCCTCTCTCTCCGATCCCTCTCTCTCCGATCCCTCTCTCCGCGATCCCTCTCTCTCCGATCCCTCTCTCTCTGATCCCTCTCTCTCTGATCCCTCTCTCTCCGATCCCTCTCTCTCTGATCCCTCTCTCTGATCCCTCTCGCTCTCGGATCCCTCTCTCCCCGATCCCTCTCTCTCCGATCCCTCTCTATCTGATCCCTGTCTCTCTGATCCCTCTCTCTCCGATCCCACTCTCTCCGATCCCTCTCTCTCTGATCCCTCTTTCTCTCCGATCCCTCTCTCCCCGATCCCTCTCTCTGATCCCTCTCTCTCCGATCACTCTCTCTCCAATCCCTCTCTATCCGATCTCTCTCTCTCTGATCCCTCTCTCTCCGATCCCTCTCTCTCCGATCCCTCTCTCTCTGATCCCTCTCTCTCCGATCCCTCTCTCTCCGAACCCTCTCTCTCCGAACCCTCTCTATCTGATCCCTGTCTCTCTGATCCCTCTCTCTCCGATCCCACTCTCTCCGATCCCTCTCTCTCTGATCCCTCTCTCTGTGATCCCACTCTCTCCGATCCCTCTCTCTCCGATCCCTCTCTATCTGATCCCTGTCTCTCTGATCCCTCTCTCTCCGATCCCACTCTCTCCGATCCCTCTCTCTCCGATCCCACTCTCTCCGATCTCTCTCTCTCCGATCCCTCTCTCTCCGATCCCTCTCTCTCCGATCCCTCTCTCAGATCCCTCTCGCTCTCGGATCCCTCTCTCCCCGATCCCTCTCTATCCGATCCATCTCTCTCCGATCCCTCTCTCTCTCTGATCCCTCTGTCTCACTAATCCCTCTCTCTCCGATCCCTCTCTCCCCGATCCCTCTCTCTCCGATCAATCCTTCTCTGAACTCTCTCTCTCCGATCCCTCCCTCTCCGATCCCTCTCTCCCTGATCCCTCCCTCTCCGATCCCTCTCTCCGATCCCCCTCTCTCCGATCCCTCCCTCTCTGATTCCTCTCTCCGATCCCTCTCTCCGATCCCTCTCTCTCCGATCCCACTCTCTCTCCGATCTCTCTCTCTGATCCCTCTCTCCCCGATCCCTCTCTCTCCGATCCCTCTCTCTCCAATCCCTCTCTCCGATCCCTCTCTCTCTGATACCTCTCTCTCCGATCCCTCTCTCCCCGATCCCTCTCTCTCTGATCTCGCTCTCTCCGATCCCTCTCTCTCTGATTCCTCTCTCTGATCCCTCTCGCTCTCGGATCTCTCTCTCCCCGATCCCTCTCTCTGCGATCCCTCTCTATCTGATCCCTGTCTCTCTGATCCCTCACTCTCCGATCCCACTCTCTCCGATCCCTCTCTCTCTGATCCCTCTCTCTCTCCGATCCCTCTCTCCCCGATCCCTCTCTCTGATCCCTCTCTCTCCGATCACTCTCTCTCCAATCCCTCTCTATCCGATCTCTCTCTCTCTGATCCCTCTCTCTCCGATCTCTCTCTCTCTCCGATCTCTCTCTCTCTGATCCCTCTCTCTCCGATCTCTCTCTCTCCGATCCCTCTCTCTCTGATCCCTCTCTCTCCGATCCCTCTCTCTCCGATCCCTCTCTCTCCGATCCCTCTCTATCTGATCCCTGTCTCTCTGATCCCACTCTCTCCGATCCCTCTCTCTCCGATCCCACTCTCTCCGATCTCTCTCTCTCCGATCCCTCTCTCCCCGATCCCTCTCACTCTGATCCCTCTCTCTCCGATCCCTCTCTCTCCGATCCCTCTCTCAGATCCCTCTCGCTCTCGGATCCCTCTCTCCCCGATCCCTCTCTATCCGATCCATCTCTCTCCGATCCCTCTCTCTCTCTGATCCTTCTGTCTCACTAAACCCTCTCTCTCCGATCCCTCTCTCCCCGATCCCTCCCTCTCCGATCACTCCTTCTCCGAACTCTCTCTCTCCGATCCCTCCCTCTCCGATCCCTCTCTCTCCGATTCCTCTCGCCCCGATCCCTCTCTCTCTGATCCTTCTCTCCGATCACTCTCTCTCTCCGATCTATCTCTCTGCGATCCCTCTCTCTCCAATCCCTCTCTCTCTGATCCCGCTCTCTCCGATCCCTCTCTCTCTGATCCCTCTCTCTGATCCCTCTCGCTCTCGGATCCCTCTCTCCCCGATCCCTCTCTCTGCGATCCCTCTCTATCTGATCCCTGTCTCTCTGATCCCTCTCTCTCCGATCCCACTCTCTCCGATCCCTCTCTCTGATCCCTCTCTCTCCGATCACTCTCTCTCCAATCCCTCTCTATCCGATCTCTCTCTCTCTGATCCCTCTCTCTCCGATCTCTCTCTCTCCGATCCCTCTCTCTCTGATCCCTCTCTCTCCGATCCCTTTATCTCCGATCCCACTCTCTCCGATCCCTCTCTGTCTGATTCCTCTCTCTCTCCGATCTATCTCCCTGCGATCCCTCTCTCTCCGATCCCTCTCTCTCTGATCCATCTCTCTCTCTGATCCCTCTCTCCCTGATCCCTCTCTCCCTGATCCCTCTCTCTCCGATCCCTCTCTCCGATCCCCCTCTCTCCGATCCCTCCCTCTCTGATCCCTCTCTCTGATCCCTCTCTCCGATCCCTCTCTCTCCGATCCCACTCTCTCTCCGATCTCTCTCTCTGATCCCTCTCTCCCCGATCCCTCTCTCTCCGATCCCTCTCTCTCCAATCCCTCTCTCTCCGATCCCTCTCTCTCTGATACCTCTCTCTCCGATCCCTCTCTCCCCGATCCCTCTCTCTCTGATCCCGCTCTCTCCGATCCCTCTCTCTCTGATCCCTCTCTCTGATCCCTCTCGCTCTCGGATCCCTCTCTCCCCGATCCCTCTCTCTGCGATCCCTCTCTATCTGATCCCTGTCTCTCTGATCCCTCTCTCTCCGATCCCACTCTCTCCGATCCCTCTCTCTCTGATCCCTCTCTCTCTCCGATCCCTCTCTCCCCGATCGCTCTCTCTGATCCCTCTCTCTCCGATCACTCTCTCTCCAATCCCTCTCTATCCGATCTCTCTCTCTCTGATCCCTCTCTCTCCGATCTCTCTCTCTCCGATCCCTCTCTCTCTGATCCCTCTCTCTCCGATCCCTCTCTCTCCGATCCCTCTCTCTCCGATCCCTCTCTATCTGATCCCTGTCTCTCTGATCCCTCTCTCTCCGATCCCACTCTCTCCGATCGCTCTCTCTCTGTTCCCTCTCTCTCCGATCCCTCTCTCCCCGATCCCTCTCTCTCTGATCCCTCTCTCTCCGATCCCTCTCTCTCCGATCCCTCTCTCCGATCTCTCTCTCTCTCCGATCCCTCTCTCTGATCCCTCTCTCCCCGATCCCTCTCTCCCCGATCCCTCTCTCTCTGATCCCTCTCTCACCCATCCCTCTCTCTCCGATCCCTATCTCTCCGATCCCTCTCTCTGATCCCTCTCTCCGCGATCCCTCTCTCACCGATCCCTCTCTCTCCGATCCCTCGCTCCGATCTCTCTCTCTCTGATCCCTCTCTCTCTGATCCCACTCTCTCCGATCCCTCTCTCTCCGATCCCACTCTCTCCGATCCCTCTCTCTCCGATCCCTCTCTCCCCGATCCCTCTCACTCTGATCCCTCTCTCTCCGATCCCTCTCTCTCCGATCCCTCTCTCAGATGCCTCTCGCTCTCGGATCCCTCTCTCCACGATCCCTCTCTATCCGATCCATCTCTCTCCGATCCCTCTCTCTCTCTGATCCCTCTGTCTCACTAATCCCTCTCTCTCCGATCCCTCTCTCCCCGATCCCTCTCTCTCCGATCACTCTTTCTCCGAACTCTCTCTCTCCGATCCCTCCCTCTCCGATCCCTCTCTCTCCGATCCCTCTCTCCCCGATCCCTCTCTCTCTGATCCCTCTCTCTCCGATCCATCTATCTCCGATCCCTCTCTCTCCGATCCCACTCTCTCCGATCCCTCACTGTCTGATTCCTCTCTCTCTCCGATCTATCTCCCTGCGATCCCTCTCTCTCCAATCCCTCTCTCTCTGATCCATCTCTCTCTCTGATCCCTCTCTCCCTGATTCCTCTCTCCCTGATCCCTCTCTCTCTGATCCCTCTCTCTCCGATCCCTCTCTCCGATCCCCCTCTCTCCGATCCCTCCCTCTCTGATCCCTCTCTCCGATCCCTCTCTCCGATCCCTCTCTCTCCGATCCCACTCTCTCTCCGATCACTCTCTCTGATCCCTCTCTCCCCGATCCCTCTCTCTCCGATCCCTCTCTCTCTCCAATCCCTCTCTATCCGATCCCTCTCTGTCCGCTCTCTCTCTCTCTGTTCCCTCTCTCTCCGATCCCTCTCTCTCCGATCCCTCTCTCTCCAATCCCTGTCTCTCTGATCCCTCTCTCTGATCCCTCTCTCTCCGATCACTCTCTCTCCGATCCCTCTCTCTCTGATCCCTCTCTACGATCCCTCTCTCTCCGATCTATCTCTCTGCGATCCCTCACTCTCCGATCCCTCTCTCTCTGATCCATCTCTCTCCGATCCCTGTCTCTCTGATCCCTCTCTCTGATCCCTCTCTCTCCGATCCCTCTCTCTCTGATCCCTCTCTGTCTGATCCCTCTCTCTCCGATCCCTGTCTCTCTGATCCATCTCTCTAATCCCTCTCTCTCTGATCCCTCTCTCTCCGATCCCTCTCTCTCCGATGTCTCTCTCTCTGATCTCTCTCTCTCCGATCCTTCTCTCCCCGATCCCTCTCTCTCTGATCCCTCTCTCTCTGATCCCTCTCTCTCCGATCCCTCTCTCTCTGATCCCTCTCTCTCTGATCCCTCTCTCTCCGAACCCTCTCTCCCCGATCCCTCTCTCTCCGATCCCTCTCTCCCCGATCCCTCTCTCTCTGATCCCTCTCTCTCCGATCACTCTTTCTCCGAACTCTCTCCCTCCGATCCCCCTCTCTCCGATCCCTCTCTCTCCGATCCCTCTCTCGCCGATCCCTTTCTCTCCGATCCCTCTCTCTGATCCCTCTCTCTCCAATCCCTCTCTCTCCGAACCCTCTCTCTCTGATATCTCTCTCTCTCTGATCCCTCTCTCTCCGATCCCTCCCTCTCCGATCCCTCTCTCTCTGATCGCTCTCTCCCCGATCCCTCTCTCTCCGATCCCTCTCTCTCTGATCCCTCTCTCTCCGATCCCTCTCTCTCTGATCCCTCTCTCTCCGATCCCTCTCTCTCCGATCCTTCTCTCCGATTCCTCTCTCTTCGATCCCTCTCTCCCCAATCCCTATCTCCCCGATCCCTCTTTCTCCGAACTCTCTCCGATCCCTCTCTTTCCAATCCCTCTCTCCACAATCCCTCTCTCCGATCACTCTCTCTCCGATCCCTCTCTCTCCGATCCCTTTCTCTCTCTGATCCCTCTCTCTCCGACCCCTCTCTCTCCGATCCCTCTCTCTATGATCCCTCTCTCTCCGATCCCTCTCTCTCTGATCCCTCTCTCCGATCCCTCTCTCTCTAATCCCTCTCTCACCGATCCCTCTCTCTCCGATCCCTCTCTCTCTGATCCCTCTCTCTCCGATCCCTCTCTCTCTGATCCCTCTCTCTCCGATCCCTCTCTCCCCGATCCCTCTCTCCCCGATCCCTCTCTCTTCGATCCCTCTCTCCCCGATCCCTCTCTCTCCGATCCCTCGCTCTCTGATCCCTCTCTCTCCGATCCCTCTCTCTCTGATCCCTCTCTCTCAGATCCCTCTCTCCCCGATCCCTCTCTCCCCGATCCCTCTCTCTCTGATCACTCTCTCTCTGATCCCTCTCTCTCCGATCCCTCTCTCTCTGATCCCTCTCTCTCCGATCCCTCTCTCTCCGATCCCTCTCTCCGATCCCTCTCTCTTCGATCCCTCTCTCCCCAATCCCTATCTCCCCGATCCCTCTTTCTCCGAACTCTCTCCGATCCCTCTCTTTCCAATCCCTCTCTCCACGATCCCTCTCTCCGAGCCCCCTCTCTCCGATCCCTCCCTCTCCGATCACTCTCTCTCCGATCCCTCTCTCTCCGATCCCTCTCTCTCTCTGATCCATCTCTCTCTGACCCCTCTCTCTCGGATCCCTCTCTCTATGATCCCTCTCTCTCCGATCCCTCTCTCTCTGATCCCTCTCTCCGATCCCTCTCTCTCTAATCCCTCTCTCACCGATCCCTCTCTCTCCGATCCCTCTCTCTCCGATCCCTCTCTCTCTGATCCATCTCTCTCCGATCCCTGTCTCTCTGATCCCTCTCTCTGATCCCTCTCTCTCCGATCCCTCTCTCTCTGATCCCTCTCTGTCTGATCCCTCTCTCTCCGATCCCTGTCTCTCTGATCCATCTCTCTAATCCCTCTCTCTCTGATCCCTCTCTCTCCGATCCCTCTCTCTCCGATGTCTCTCTCTCTGATCTCTCTCTCTCCGATCCTTCTCTCCCCGATCCCTCTCTCTCTGATCCCTCTCTCTCTGATCCCTCTCTCTCCGATCCCTCTCTCTCTGATCCCTCTCTCTCTGATCCCTCTCTCTCCGAACCCTCTCTCCCCGATCCCTCTCTCTCCGATCCCTCTCTCCCCGATCCCTCTCTCTCTGATCCCTCTCTCTCCGATCACTCTTTCTCCGAACTCTCTCCCTCCGATCCCCCTCTCTCCGATCCCTCTCTCTCCGATCCCTCTCTCGCCGATCCCTTTCTCTCCGATCCCTCTCTCTGATCCCTCTCTCTCCAATCCCTCTCTCTCCGAACCCTCTCTCTCTGATATCTCTCTCTCTCTGATCCCTCTCTCTCCGATCCCTCCCTCTCCGATCCCTCTCTCTCTGATCGCTCTCTCCCCGATCCCTCTCTCTCCGATCCCTCTCTCTCTGATCCCTCTCTCTCCGATCCCTCTCTCTCTGATCCCTCTCTCTCCGATCCCTCTCTCTCCGATCCTTCTCTCCGATTCCTCTCTCTTCGATCCCTCTCTCCCCAATCCCTATCTCCCCGATCCCTCTTTCTCCGAACTCTCTCCGATCCCTCTCTTTCCAATCCCTCTCTCCACAATCCCTCTCTCCGATCACTCTCTCTCCGATCCCTCTCTCTCCGATCCCTTTCTCTCTCTGATCCCTCTCTCTCCGACCCCTCTCTCTCCGATCCCTCTCTCTATGATCCCTCTCTCTCCGATCCCTCTCTCTCTGATCCCTCTCTCCGATCCCTCTCTCTCTAATCCCTCTCTCACCGATCCCTCTCTCTCCGATCCCTCTCTCTCTGATCCCTCTCTCTCCGATCCCTCTCTCTCTGATCCCTCTCTCTCCGATCCCTCTCTCCCCGATCCCTCTCTCCCCGATCCCTCTCTCTTCGATCCCTCTCTCCCCGATCCCTCTCTCTCCGATCCCTCGCTCTCTGATCCCTCTCTCTCCGATCCCTCTCTCTCTGATCCCTCTCTCTCAGATCCCTCTCTCCCCGATCCCTCTCTCCCCGATCCCTCTCTCTCTGATCACTCTCTCTCTGATCCCTCTCTCTCCGATCCCTCTCTCTCTGATCCCTCTCTCTCCGATCCCTCTCTCTCCGATCCCTCTCTCCGATCCCTCTCTCTTCGATCCCTCTCTCCCCAATCCCTATCTCCCCGATCCCTCTTTCTCCGAACTCTCTCCGATCCCTCTCTTTCCAATCCCTCTCTCCACGATCCCTCTCTCCGAGCCCCCTCTCTCCGATCCCTCCCTCTCCGATCACTCTCTCTCCGATCCCTCTCTCTCCGATCCCTCTCTCTCTCTGATCCATCTCTCTCTGACCCCTCTCTCTCGGATCCCTCTCTCTATGATCCCTCTCTCTCCGATCCCTCTCTCTCTGATCCCTCTCTCCGATCCCTCTCTCTCTAATCCCTCTCTCACCGATCCCTCTCTCTCCGATCCCTCTCTCTCCGATCCCTCTCTCTCCGATCCCTCTCTCCCCGATCCCTCTCTCTCCGATCCCTGTCTCTCTGATCCATCTCTCTGATTCCTCTCTCTACGATCCCTCTCTCTCTGATCCCTCTCTCTCCCATCCCCCTCTCTCCGATCCCTCTCTCTCCGATGCCTCTCTCCGATCCCTCTCTCCGCGATCCCTCCTCTCTCTGATCCCACTCTCTCTGATCCCTCTCTCTACGATCCCTCTCCCTCTGATCCCTCTCTCTCCGATACCTCTCTCTCTGATCCTTCTCTCTGATCCCTCTCTCTCTGATCCCTCTCTCTCCGATCCCTCTCTCTCTGATCCCTCTCTCCGATCCCTCTCTCTACGATCCCTCTCTCTCTGATCCCTCTCTCTCCGATCCCATTCGCTCCGATCCCTCTCACTCCGGAACCTCTCTGTCTGATCCCTCTCTCACCGATCCCTCTCTCTCCGATCCCTCTCTCTCTGATCCCACTCTCTACGATCCCCCTCTCTGATCCCTCTCTATCTGATCCCTCTCTCTCCGATCCCTCTCCCTCTGATCCCTCTCTCTCCGATCCCTCTCTCTCTGATTCCTCTCTCCGATCCCTCTCTCTACGATCCCTCTCTCTCCGATCACTCTCTCTCTGATCCCTCTCTCTCTGATCCCTCTCTCCGATCCCTCTCTCTACGATCCCTCTCTTTCTGATCCCTCTCTCTCCGATCCCTCCCTCTCTGATCCCTCTCCGATCCCTCTCTCTACGATCCCTCTCTCTCTCTGATCCCTCTCTCTACGATCCCTATCTCTGATCCCTCTCTCTCCGATCCTTCTCTCTCCGATCCCTCTCCCTCTGATCCCTCTCTCTCCGATCCCTCTCTCTCTGATCCCTCTCTCTCCGATCCCTCTCTCTCCGATCCCTCTCTCTCCGATCCCTCTGTCCCCGATCCCTCTCTCTCCGATCCCTCTCTCTCCGATCCCTCTCTCTCCGATCCCTCTCTCTCCATTCCCTCTCTCGCCGATCCCTCTCTCTCCGATCCCTCTGTCCCCGATCCCTCTCTCTCCGATACCTCTCTCTCTGATCCTTCTCTCTGATCCCTCTCTCTCTGATCCCTCTCTCTCCGATCCCTCTCTCTCTGATCCCTCTCTCCGATCCCTCTCTCTACGATCCCTCTCTCTCTGATCCCTCTCTCTCCGATCCCATTCGCTCCGATCCCTCTCACTCCGGAACCTCTCTGTCTGATCCCTCTCTCACCGATCCCTCTCTCTCCGATCCCTCTCTCTCTGATCCCACTCTCTACGATCCCCCTCTCTGATCCCTCTCTATCTGATCCCTCTCTCTCCGATCCCTCTCCCTCTGATCCCTCTCTCTCCGATCCCTCTCTCTCTGATTCCTCTCTCCGATCCCTCTCTCTACGATCCCTCTCTCTCCGATCACTCTCTCTCTGATCCCTCTCTCTCTGATCCCTCTCTCCGATCCCTCTCTCTACGATCCCTCTCTTTCTGATCCCTCTCTCTCCGATCCCTCCCTCTCTGATCCCTCTCCGATCCCTCTCTCTACGATCCCTCTCTCTCTCTGATCCCTCTCTCTACGATCCCTATCTCTGATCCCTCTCTCTCCGATCCTTCTCTCTCCGATCCCTCTCCCTCTGATCCCTCTCTCTCCGATCCCTCTCTCTCTGATCCCTCTCTCTCCGATCCCTCTCTCTCCGATCCCTCTCTCTCCGATCCCTCTGTCCCCGATCCCTCTCTCTCCGATCCCTCTCTCTCCGATCCCTCTCTCTCCGATCCCTCTCTCTCCGTTCCCTCTCTCTCTGATCCCTCTCTCTCCGATCCCTCTGTCCCCGATCCCTCTCTCTCCGATCCCTCTCTCTCTGATCCCCCTCTCTCCGATCCCTCTCTCTCCGATCCCACTCTCTCCGATCCCTCTCCCTCTGATCCCTCTCTCTCCGATCCCTCTCTCTCTGATCCCTCTCTCCGATCCTTCTCTCTACAATCCCTCTCTTTCTGATCCCTCTCTCTCTGATCCCTCTCTCTCTCCAATCCCTCTCTCTCTGATCCCTCACTCTCCGATCCCTCTCTCTCTGATCCCTCTCTGTCTGATCCCTCTCTGTCTGATCCCTCTCTCTCTCCGATCCCTCTCACTCCGATCTATCTCTCTGCGATCCCTCTCTCTCCGATCCCTCTCTCTCCGATCTATCTCTCTGCGATCCCTCTCTCTCCGATCCCTCTCTCTCTGATCCCTCTCTCTTCGATCTCTCTCTCTCCGTTCCCTCTCTCTCCGATCCCTCTCACTCCGATCCATCTCTTTCTCTGATCCCTCTCTCCCTGATCCCACTCTCCCTGATCCCTCTCTCTCTGATCCCTCTCTCTCCGATCCCTCTCTCCGATCCCCCTCTCTCCGATCCCTCCTTCTCTGATCCCTCTCTCCCCGATCCCTCTCTCTCCGATCCCTCTCTCTCTGATCCCTCTCTCTCCGATCCCTCTCTATCCGATCCCTCTCTGTCCGATCTCACTCTCTCTCTGATCCCTCTCTCTCTGATCCCTCTCTCTCCGATCCCTCTCTCTCCGATCCCTAACTCTCCGATCCCTGTCTCTCTGATCCCTCTCTCTGATCCCTCTCTACGATCCCTCTCTCTCTGATCCCTCTCTCTCTGATCCCTCTCTACGATCCCTCTCTCTCCGATCTATCTCTCTGCGATCTCTCTCTCTCCGATCCCTCTCTCTCTGATCCCTCCCAGTCTGAACCCTCTCTCTCCGATCCCTGTCTCTCTGATCCCTCTCTCTGATCACTCTCTCTCCGATCCCTCTCTCTCTGATCCCTCTCTCCGATCCCTCTCTCCGATCCCTCTCTCTCCTATCCCTCTCACTCCGATCCCTCTCTCCGATCCCTCTCTCTCCGATCCCTCTCTCTCCGATCCCTCTCTCTCCGATCACTGTCTCTCTGATCCCTCTCTCTGATCCCTCTCTATCCGATCCCTCTCTCTCTGATCCCTCTCTCTCCCATTCCCCTCTCTCCGATCCCTCTCTCTCTGATCCTTCTCTCTCCGATCCCTCTCTCTCCGATCACTCTTTCTCCGATCCCTCTCTCTCTGATCCCTCTTTCTCTGATCCCTCTCTCTCCGATCCCTCTCTATCCGATCCCTGTCTCTCTGATCCCTCTCTCCGATCCCTCTGTCTCCGATCCCTCACTCTCTGATCCCTCTCTCTCTGATCCCTCTCTCTCCGATCCCTCTCTCTCTGATCCCTCTCTCTCCGATCCCTCTCTCTCCGATCCCTCTCTCCCCGATCCCTATCTCTCCGATCCCTCTCTCTCTGATCCCTCTCTCTCTGATCCCTCTCTCTCCGATCCCTCTCTCTCCGATCCCACTCTCCGATCCCTCTCTCTCCGATCCCTCTCTCTCCGATGCCTCTCTCTCTCTGATCCCTCTCTCTCACTAATCCCTCTCTCCCCGATCCCTATCTCTCCGATCACTCTTTCTCCGAACTCTCTCTCTCCGATCCCTCCCTCTCCGATCCCTCTCTCTCCGATCCCTCTCTCTCCGACCCCTCTCGCCCTGATCCCTCTCTGTCCGATCCCTCTCTCTCTGATCCCTCTCTCTCCGATCCATCTCTCTCCGATCCCTCTCTCCGATCCCTCTCTCTCCGATCCCTCTCTCTCTGATCCCACTCTCTACGATCCCCCTCTCTGATCCCTCTCTATCTGATCCCTCTCTCTCCGATCCCTCTCCCTCTGATCCCTCTCTCTCTGATCCCTCTCTCTCTGATCCCTCTCTCCGATCCCTCTCTCTACGATCCCTCACTCTCCGATCACTCTCTCTCTGATCCCTCTCTCTCTGATCCCTCTCTCCGATCACTCTCTCTACGATCCCTCTCTTTCTGATCCCTCTCTCTCCGATCCCTCCCTCTCTGATCCCTCTCCGATCCCTCTCTCTACGATCCCTCTCTCTCTCTGATCCCTCTCTCTATGATCCCTATCTCTGATCCCTCTCTCTCCGATCCTTCTCTCTCCGATCCCTCTCCCTCTGATCCCTCTCTCTCCGATCCCTCTCTCTCTGATCCCTCTCTCTCCGATCCCTCTCTCTCCGATCCCTCTCTCTCCGATCCCTCTGTCCCCGATCCCTCTCTCTCCGATCCCTCTCTCTCCGATCCCTCTCTCTCCGATCCCTCTCTCTCCGTTCCCTCTCTCGCCGATCCCTCTCTCTCCGATCCCTCTGTCCCCGATCCCTCTCTCTCCGATCCCTCTCTCTCTGATCCCCCTCTCTCCGATCCCTCTCTCTCCGATCCCACTCTCTCCGATCCCTCTCCCTCTGATCCCTCTCTCTCCGATCCCTCTCTCTCTGATCCCTCTCTCCGATCCTTCTCTCTACAATCCCTCTCTTTCTGATCCCTCTCTCTCTGATCCCTCTCTCTCTCCAATCCCTCTCTCTCTGATCCCTCACTCTCCGATCCCTCTCTCTCTGATCCCTCTCTGTCTGATCCCTCTCTGTCTGATCCCTCTCTCTCTCCGATCCCTCTCACTCCGATCTATCTCTCTGCGATCCCTCTCTCTCCGATCCCTCTCTCTCCGATCTATCTCTCTGCGATCCCTCTCTCTCCGATCCCTCTCTCTCTGATCCCTCTCTCTTCGATCTCTCTCTCTCCGTTCCCTCTCTCTCCGATCCCTCTCACTCCGATCCATCTCTTTCTCTGATCCCTCTCTCCCTGATCCCACTCTCCCTGATCCCTCTCTCTCTGATCCCTCTCTCTCCGATCCCTCTCTCCGAACCCCCTCTCTCCGATCCCTCCCTCTCTGATCCCTCTCTCCCCGATCCCTCTCTCTCCGATCCCACTCTCCGATCCCTCTCTCTCCGATCCCTCTCTCTCCGATCCCACTCTCCGATCCCTCTCTCTCCGATCCCTCTCTCTCCGATGCCTCTCTCTCTCTGATCCCTCTCTCTCACTAATCCCTCTCTCCCCGATCCCTATCTCTCCGATCACTCTTTCTCCGAACTCTCTCTCTCCGATCCCTCCCTCTCCGATCCCTCTCTCTCCGATCCCTCTCTCTCCGACCCCTCTCGCCCTGATCCCTCTCTGTCCGATCCCTCTCTCTCTGATCCCTCTCTCTCCGATCCCTCTCTCTCCGATCCCTCTCTCCGATCCCTCTCTCTCCGATCCCTCTCTCACCGATCCCTCCCTCTCTGATCCCTCTCCGATCCCTCTCTCTACCATCCCTCTCTCTCTGATCCCTTTCTCTACGATCCCTCTCTCTGATCCCTCTCTCTCTGATCCCTCTCTCTACGATCCCTCTCCCTCTGATCCCTCTCTCTCCGATACCTCTCTCTCTGATCCTTCTCTCCGATCTTTCTCTCTCTGATCCCTCTCTCTCCGATCCCTCTCTCTCTGATCCCTCTCTCCGATCCCTCTCTCTACGATCCCTCTCTCTCTGATCCCTCTCTCTCCGATCCCATTCGCTCCGATCCCTCTCACTCCGGAACCTCTCTGTCTGATCCCACTCTCACCGATCCCTCTCTCTCCGATCCCTCTCTCTCTGATCCCTCTCTCTCCGATCCCTCTCTCTCTGATCCCTCTCTCTCTGATCCCTCTCTCTCCGATCCCTCTCTCTCCGATCCCTCTCTCTCCGATCCCACTCTCCGATCCCTCTCTCTCCGATCCCTCTCTCTCTCTCTGATCCCTCTCTCTCACTAATCCCTCTCTCTCCGATCCCTCTCTCCCCGATCCCTCCCTCTCCGATCCCCCTCTCTCCGATCCCTCTCTCCGATCCCTCTCTCACCGATCCCTCCCTCTCTGATCCCTCTCCGATCCCTCTCTCTATGATCCCTCTCTCTCTGATCCCTTTCTCTACGATCCCTCTCTCTGATCCCTCTCTCTCTGATCCCTCTCTCTACGATCCCTCTCCCTCTGATCCCTCTCTCTCCGATACCTCTCTCTCTGATCCCTCTCTCCGATCCCTCTCTCTCCGATCCCTCTCTCTCTGATCCCTCTCTCTCCGATCCCTCTCGCTCCGATCCCTCTCTCTCCGGAACCTCTCTGTCTGATCCCTCTCTCACCGATCCCTCTCTCTCTAATCCCTCTCTCTCCGATCCCTCTCTCACTGATCCCTCTCTCTCCGATCCCTCTCTCTCCTATCCCTCTCTCTCTGATCCCTCTCTCTCTGATCCCTCTCTGTTTGATCCCTCTATCTGATCCCTCCCTCTCTGACCCCCTCTCTCTCCGATCCCTCTCTAACCGATCCCTGTCTCTCTGATCCCTCTCTCCGATCCCTCTCTCTCCGATCCCTCTCTCTCCGATCCCTCTCACTCCGATCTATCTCTCTGCGATCCCTCTCTCTCCGATCCCTCTCTCTCCGATCTATCTCTCTGCGATCCCTCTCTCTCCGATCCCTCTCTCTCTGATCCCTCTCTCTTCGATCTCTCTCTCTCCGATCCCTCTCTCTCCGATCCCTCTCACTCCGATCCATCTCTTTCTCTGATCCCTCTCTCCCTGATCCCACTCTCCCTGATCCCTCTCTCTCTGATCCCTCTCGCTCCGATCCCTCTCTCCGATCCCACTCTCTCCGATCCCTCCCTCTCTGATCCCTCTCTCCCCGATCCCTCTCTCTCCGATCCGTCTCTCTCTGATCCCTCTCTCTCTCCGATCCCTCTCTATCCGGTCCCTCTCTGTCCGATCTCTCTCTCTCTCCGATCCCTCTCTCTCTGATCCCTCTCTCTCCGATCCCTCTCTCTCCGATCCCTAACTCTCCGATCCCTGTCTCTCTGATCCCTCTCTCTGATCCCTCTCTCCGATCCCTGTCTCTCTGATCCCTCTCTCTGATCCCTCTCTCTCCGATCCCTCTCTCTCTGATCCCTCTCTCCGATCCCTCTCTCCGATCCCTCTCTCTCCGATCCCTCTCTCTCCGATCACTCTCTCCGATCCCTCTCTCTCCGATCCCTCTCTCTCCGATCCCTCTCTCTCCGATCCCTGTCTCTCTGATCCCTCTCTCTGATCCCCCTCTCTCCGATCCCTCTCTCTCTGATCCCTCTCTCTCCCATTCCCCTCTCTCCGATTCCTCTCTCTCTGATCCTTCTTATCTCCGATCCCTCTCTCTCCGATCCCTCTTTCTCCGATCCCTCTCTCTCTGATCCCTCTTTCTCCGATCCCTCTCTCTCCGATCCCTCTCTATCCGATCCCTGTCTCTCTGATCCCTCTCTCCGATCCCTCTGTCTCCGATCCCTCACTCTCTGATCCCTCTCTCTCTGATCTCTCTCTCTCCGATCCCTCTCTCTCTGATCCCTCTCTCTCCGATCCCTCTCTCTCCGATCCCTCTCTCCCCGATCCCTATCTCTCCGATCCCTCTCTCTCTGATCCCTCTCTCTCTGATCCCTCTCTCTCCGATCCCTCTCTCTCCGATCCCACTCTCCGATCCCTCTCTCTCCGATCCCTCTCTCTCCGATCTCTCTCTCTCTGATCCCTCTCTCTCTGATCCCTCTCTCTCTGATCCCTCTCTCTCTGATCCCTCTCTCTCCGATCCCTCTCTCTCTGATCCCTCTCTCTCTCCGATCCCTCCCTCTCCGATCCCTCTCTCTACGATCCCTCTCTCTCCGACCCCTCTCGCCCTGATCCCTCTCTGTCCGATCCCTCTCTCTCTGATCCCTCTCTGCCCGATCCCTCTCTCTCCGATCCCTCTCTCCGATCCCTCTCTCTCCGATCCCTCTCTCACCGATCCCTCCCTCTCTGATCCCTTTCTCTCCGATCCCTCTCTCTGATCCCTCTCTCTCTGATCCCTCTCTCTACGATCCCTCTCCCTCTGATCCCTCTCTCTCCGATACTTCTCTCTCTGATCCCTCTCTCCGATCCCTCTCTCTCCGATCCCTCTCTCTCTGATCCCTCTCTCTCCGATCCCACTCTCTCTGATCCCTCTCTCCGATCCCTCTCTCTACGATCCCTCTCTCTCTGATCCCTCTCTCTCCGATCCCACTCGCTCCGATCCCTCTCACTCCGGAACCTCTCTGTCTGATCCCTCTCTCACCGATCCCTCTCTCTCTAATCCCTCTCTCTCCGATCCCTCTCTCACCGATCCCTCTCTCTCCGATCCCTCTCTCTCTGATCCCTCTCTCTCTGATCCCTCTCTCTCCGAACCCTCTCTCTCTGATCCCTCTCTCTCTGATCCCTCTCTCTCCGATCCCTCTCTCTCCGATCCCTCTCTCTCCGATCCCACTCTCCGATCCCTCTCTCTCCGATCCCTCTCTCTCTCTCTGATCCCTCTCTCTCACTAATCCCTCTCTCTCCGATCCCTCTCTCCCCGATCCCTCTCTCTCCGATCACTCTTTCTCCGAACTCTCTCTCTCCGATCCCTCCCTCTCCGATCCCTCTCTCTCCGATACCTCTCACCCCGATCCCTCTCTCTCTGATCCCTCTCTCTCCGATCCCTCTCTCCGACCCCTCTCGCCCTGATCCCTCTATGTCCGATCCCTCTCTCTGATCCCTCTCTCTCGATCCCTCTCTCTCCGATCCCTCTCTCCGATCCCTCTCTCTCTCCGATCCCTCTCTCACCGATCCCTCCCTCTCTGATCCCTCTCCGATCCCACTCTCTACGATCCCTCTCTCTCTGATCCCTTTCTCTACGATCCCTCTCTCTGATCCCTCTCTCTCTGATCCCTCTCTCTACGATCCCTCTCCCTCTGATCCCTCTCTCTCCGATACCTCTCTCTCTGATCCCTCTCTCCGATCCCACTCTCTCCGATCCCTCTCTCTCTGATCCCTCTCTCTCCGATCCCTCTCGCTCCGATCCCTCTCTCTCCGGAACCTCTCTGTCTGATCCCTCTCTCACCGATCCCTCTCTCTCTAATCCCTCTCTCTCCGATCCCTCTCTCCCCGATCCCTCTCTCTCCGATCCCTCTCTCACCGATCCCTCACTCTCTGATCCCTCTCCGATCCCTCTCTCTACGATCCCTCTCTCTCTCCGATCCCTCTCTCTCCGATCCCTCTCTCCGATCCCTCTCTCACCGATCCCTCCCTCTCTGATCCCTCTCCGATCCCTCTCTCTACGATCCCTCTCTCTCTGATCCCTCTCTCTTCGATCTCTCTCTCTCCGATCCCTCTCTCTCCGATCCCTCTCACTCCGATCCATCTCTTTCTCTGATCCCTCTCTCCCTGATCCCACTCTCCCTGATCCCTCTCTCTCTGATCCCTCTCTCTCCGATCCCTCTCTCCGATCCCACTCTCTCCGATCCCTCCCTCTCTGATCCCTCTCTCCCCGATCCCTCTCTCTCCGATCCGTCTCTCTCTGATCCCTCTCTCTCTCCGATCCCTCTCTATCCGGTCCCTCTCTGTCCGATCTCTCTCTCTCTCCGATCCCTCTCTCTCTGATCCCTCTCTCTCCGATCCCTCTCTCTCCGATCCCTAACTCTCCGATCCCTGTCTCTCTGATCCCTCTCTCTGATCCCTCTCTCCGATCCCTGTCTCTCTGATCCCTCTCTCTGATCCCTCTCTCTCCGATCCCTCTCTCTCTGATCCCTCTCTCCGATCCCTCTCTCCGATCCCTCTCTCTCCGATCCCTCTCTCTCCGATCACTCTCTCCGATCCCTCTCTCTCCGATCCCTCTCTCTCCGATCCCTCTCTCTCCGATCCCTGTCTCTCTGATCCCTCTCTCTGATCCCTCTCTCTCCGATCCCTCTCTCTCTGATCCCTCTCTCTCCCATTCCCCTCTCTCCGATTCCTCTCTCTCTGATCCTTCTTATCTCCGATCCCTCTCTCTCCGATCCCTCTTTCTCCGATCCCTCTCTCTCTGATCCCTCTTTCTCCGATCCCTCTCTCTCCGATCCCTCTCTATCCGATCCCTGTCTCTCTGATCCCTCTCTCCGATCCCTCTGTCTCCGAACCCTCACTCTCTGATCCCTCTCTCTCTGATCTCTCTCTCTCCGATCCCTCTCTCTCTGATCCCTCTCTCTCCGATCCCTCTCTCTCCGATCCCTCTCTCCCCGATCCCTATCTCTCCGATCCCTCTCTCTCTGATCCCTCTCTCTCTGATCCCTCTCTCTCCGATCCCTCTCTCTCCGATCCCACTCTCCGATCCCTCTCTCTCCGATCCCTCTCTCTCCGATCTCTCTCTCTCTGATCCCTCTCTCTCTGATCCCTCTCTCTCCGATCCCTCTCTCTCTGATCCCTCTCTCTCTCCGATCCCTCCCTCTCCGATCCCTCTCTCTACGATCCCTCTCTCTCCGACCCCTCTCGCCCTGATCCCTCTCTGTCCGATCCCTCTCTCTCTGATCCCTCTCTGCCCGATCCCTCTCTCTCCGATCCCTCTCTCCGATCCCTCTCTCTCCGATCCCTCTCTCACCGATCCCTCCCTCTCTGATCCCTTTCTCTCCGATCCCTCTCTCTGATCCCTCTCTCTCTGATCCCTCTCTCTACGATCCCTCTCCCTCTGATCCCTCTCTCTCCGATACCTCTCTCTCTGATCCCTCTCTCCGATCCCTCTCTCTCCGATCCCTCTCTCTCTGATCCCTCTCTCTCCGATCCCACTCTCTCTGATCCCTCTCTCCGATCCCTCTCTCTACGATCCCTCTCTCTCTGATCCCTCTCTCTCCGATCCCACTCGCACCGATCCCTCTCACTCCGGAACCTCTCTGTCTGATCCCTCTCTCACCGATCCCTCTCTCTCTCATCCCTCTCTCTCCGATCCCTCTCTCACCGATCCCTCTCTCTCCGATCCCTCTCTCTCTGATCCCTCTCTCTCTGATCCCTCTCTCTCCGAACCCTCTCTCTCTGATCCCTCTCTCTCTGATCCCTCTCTCTCCGATCCCTCTCTCTCCGATCCCTCTCTCTCCGATCCCACTCTCCGATCCCTCTCTCTCCGATCCCTCTCTCTCCGATCCCACTCTCCGATCCCTCTCTCTCCGATCCCTCTCTCTCTCTCCGATCCCTCTCTCTCTGATCCCTCTCTCTCCGATCCCACTCTCTCTGATCCCTCTCTCCGATCCCTCTCTCTACGATCCCTCTCTCTCTGATCCCTCTCTCTCCGATCCCACTCGCTCCGATCCCTCTCACTCCGGAACCTCTCTGTCTGATCCCTCTCTCACCGATCCCTCTCTCTCTGATCCCTCTCTCTACGATCCCTCTCCCTCTGATCCCTCTCTCTCCGATACCTCTCTCTCTGATCCCTCTCTCCGATCCCTCTCTCTCCGATCCCTCTCTCTCTGATCCCTCTCTCTCCGATCCCACTCTCTCTGATCCCTCTCTCCGATCCCTCTCTCTACGATCCCTCTCTCTCTGATCCCTCTCTCTCCGATCCCACTCGCTCCGATCCCTCTCACTCCGGAACCTCTCTGTCTGATCCCTCTCTCACCGATCCCTCTCTCTCTCATCCCTCTCTCTCCGATCCCTCTCTCACCGATCCCTCTCCCTCTGATCCCTCTCTCTCCGATACCTCTCTCTCTGATCCCTCTCTCCGATCCCACTCTCTCCGATCCCTCTCTCTCTGATCCCTCTCTCTCCGATCCCTCTCGCTCCGATCCCTCTCTCTCCGGAACCTCTCTGTCTGATCCCTCTCTCACCGATCCCTCTCTCTCTAATCCCTCTCTCTCCGATCCCTCTCTCTCCGATCCCTCTCTCCCCGATCCCTCTCTCTCCGATCCCTCTCTCACCGATCCCTCACTCTCTGATCCCTCTCCGATCCCTCTCTCTACGATCCCTCTCTCTCTCCGATCCCTCTCTCTCCGATCCCTCTCTCCGATCCCTCTCTCACCGATCCCTCCCTCTCTGATCCCTCTCCGATCCCTCTCTCTACGATCCCTCTCTCTCTGATCCCTCTCTCTTCGATCTCTCTCTCTCCGATCCCTCTCTCTCCGATCCCTCTCACTCCGATCCATCTCTTTCTCTGATCCCTCTCTCCCTGATCCCACTCTCCCTGATCCCTCTCTCTCTGATCCCTCTCTCCCCGATCCCTCTCTCTCCGATCCGTCTCTCTCTGATCCCTCTCTCTCTCCGATCCCTCTCTATCCGGTCCCTCTCTGTCCGATCTCTCTCTCTCTCCGATCCCTCTCTCTCTGATCCCTCTCTCTCCGATCCCTCTCTCTCCGATCCCTAACTCTCCGATCCCTGTCTCTCTGATCCCTCTCTCTGATCCCTCTCTCCGATCCCTGTCTCTCTGATCCCTCTCTCTGATCCCTCTCTCTCCGATCCCTCTCTCTCTGATCCCTCTCTCCGATCCCTCTCTCCGATCCCTCTCTCTCCGATCCCTCTCTCTCCGATCACTCTCTCCGATCCCTCTCTCTCCGATCCCTCTCTCTCCGATCCCTCTCTCTCCGATCCCTGTCTCTCTGATCCCTCTCTCTGATCCCTCTCTCTCCGATCCCTCTCTCTCTGATCCCTCTCTCTCCCATTCCCCTCTCTCCGATTCCTCTCTCTCTGATCCTTCTTATCTCCGATCCCTCTCTCTCCGATCCCTCTTTCTCCGATCCCTCTCTCTCTGATCCCTCTTTCTCCGATCCCTCTCTCTCCGATCCCTCTCTATCCGATCCCTGTCTCTCTGATCCCTCTCTCCGATCCCTCTGTCTCCGAACCCTCACTCTCTGATCCCTCTCTCTCTGATCTCTCTCTCTCCGATCCCTCTCTCTCTGATCCCTCTCTCTCCGATCCCTCTCTCTCCGATCCCTCTCTCCCCGATCCCTATCTCTCCGATCCCTCTCTCTCTGATCCCTCTCTCTCTGATCCCTCTCTCTCCGATCCCTCTCTCTCCGATCCCACTCTCCGATCCCTCTCTCTCCGATCCCTCTCTCTCCGATCTCTCTCTCTCTGATCCCTCTCTCTCTGATCCCTCTCTCTCTGATCCCTCTCTCTCTGATCCCTCTCTCTCCGATCCCTCTCTCTCTGATCCCTCTCTCTCTCCGATCCCTCCCTCTCCGATCCCTCTCTCTACGATCCCTCTCTCTCCGACCCCTCTCGCCCTGATCCCTCTCTGTCCGATCCCTCTCTCTCTGATCCCTCTCTGCCCGATCCCTCTCTCTCCGATCCCTCTCTCCGATCCCTCTCTCTCCGATCCCTCTCTCACCGATCCCTCCCTCTCTGATCCCTTTCTCTCCGATCCCTCTCTCTGATCCCTCTCTCTCTGATCCCTCTCTCTACGATCCCTCTCCCTCTGATCCCTCTCTCTCCGATACCTCTCTCTCTGATCCCTCTCTCCGATCCCTCTCTCTCCGATCCCTCTCTCTCTGATCCCTCTCTCTCCGATCCCACTCTCTCTGATCCCTCTCTCCGATCCCTCTCTCTACGATCCCTCTCTCTCTGATCCCTCTCTCTCCGATCCCACTCGCTCCGATCCCTCTCACTCCGGAACCTCTCTGTCTGATCCCTCTCTCACCGATCCCTCTCTCTCTCATCCCTCTCTCTCCGATCCCTCTCTCACCGATCCCTCTCTCTCCGATCCCTCTCTCTCTGATCCCTCTCTCTCTGATCCCTCTCTCTCCGAACCCTCTCTCTCTGATCCCTCTCTCTCTGATCCCTCTCTCTCCGATCCCTCTCTCTCCGATCCCTCTCTCTCCGATCCCACTCTCCGATCCCTCTCTCTCCGATCCCTCTCTCTCCGATCCCACTCTCCGATCCCTCTCTCTCCGATCCCTCTCTCTCTCTCCGATCCCTCTCTCTCTGATCCCTCTCTCTCCGATCCCACTCTCTCTGATCCCTCTCTCCGATCCCTCTCTCTACGATCCCTCTCTCTCTGATCCCTCTCTCTCCGATCCCACTCGCTCCGATCCCTCTCACTCCGGAACCTCTCTGTCTGATCCCTCTCTCACCGATCCCTCTCTCTCTGATCCCTCTCTCTACGATCCCTCTCCCTCTGATCCCTCTCTCTCCGATACCTCTCTCTCTGATCCCTCTCTCCGATCCCTCTCTCTCTGATCCCTCTCTCTCTGATCCCTCTCTCTCCGATCCCTCTCTCTCCGATCCCTCTCTCTCCGATCCCACTCTCCGATCCCTCTCTCTCCGATCCCTCTCTCTCTCTCTGATCCCTCTCTCTCACTAATCCCTCTCTCTCCGATCCCTCTCTCCCCGATCCCTCTCTCTCCGATCACTCTTTCTCCGAACTCTCTCTCTCCGATCCCTCCCTCTCCGATCCCTCTCTCTCCGATACCTCTCTCCCCGATCCCTCTCTCTCTGATCCCTCTCTCTCCGATCCCTCTCTCCGACCCCTCTCGCCCTGATCCCTCTATGTCCGATCCCTCTCTCTGATCCCTCTCTCTCGATCCCTCTCTCTCCGATCCCTCTCTCCGATCCCTCTCTCTCTCCGATCCCTCTCTCACCGATCCCTCCCTCTCTGATCCCTCTCCGATCCCTCTCTCTACGATCCCTCTCTCTCTGATCCCTTTCTCTACGATCCCTCTCTCTGATCCCTCTCTCTCTGATCCCTCTCTCTACGATCCCTCTCCCACTGATCCCTCTCTCTCCGATACCTCTCTCTCTGATCCCTCTCTCCGATCCCACTCTCTCCGATCCCTCTCGCTCTGATCCCTCTCTCTCCGATCCCTCTCGCTCCGATCCCTCTCTCTCCGGAACCTCTCTGTCTGATCCCTCTCTCACCGATCCCTCTCTCTCTAATCCCTCTCTCTCCGATCCCTCTCTCACCGATCCCTCTCTCTCCGATCCCTCTCTCTCTGATCACTCTCTCTCTGATCCCTCTCTCTCCGATCCCTCTCTCTCCGATCCCTCTCTCCCCGATCCCTCTCTCTCCGATCCCTCTCTCACCGATCCCTCCCTCTCTGATCCCTCTCCGATCCCTCTCTCTACGATCCCTCTCTCTCTCCGATCCCTCTCTCTCCGATCCCTCTCTCCGATCCCTCTCTCACCGATCCCTCCCTCTCTGATCCCTCTCCGATCCCTCTCTCTACGATCCCTCTCTCTCCAATCCCTCTCTGTCCGATCCCTCTCTGTCCGATCTCTCTCTCTCTGATCCCTCTCTCTCTGATCCCTCTCTCTCTGATCCCTCTCTCTCCGATCCCTCTCTCTCCGATCCCTCTCTCTCTGTTCCCTCTCTCTCCAATCCCTCTCTGTCCGATCCCTCTCTGTCCGATCTCTCTCTCTCCGATCCCTCTCTCTCTGATCCCTCTCTCCGATCCCTCTCTCTCCGATCCCTCTCACTCCGATCCCTCTCTCTCCGATCCCTCTCTCAGATCCCTCTCTCCCCGATCCCTCTCTCTCTGATCCCTCTCTCACCCATCCCTCTCTCTCCAATCCCTCTCTCTCTCTGATCCCTCTCTCCGACCCCTCTCTCTCTCGGATCCCTCTCTCTCCCATCCCTCTCTCTCCGATCCCTTTCTCTCTGATCCCTCTCTCTCCGATCCCTCTCTCCGATCCCTCTCTCTCCGGTCCCTCTCTCTCCGATCCCTCTCTCTCTGATCCCTCTCTCCGATCCCTCTCTCTCCAATCTATCTCTCTGCGATCCCTCAATCTGCGATCCCTCTCTCTCCGATCCCTCTCTCCCCGATCCCTCTCTCTCTGATCCCTCTCTCTCCGATCCCTCTCTCTCCGATCCCTCTCTCTCTGATCCCTCTCTCTCCGATCCCTCTCTCTCCGATCCCTCTCTCTCTGATCCCTCTCTCCGATCCCTCTCTCTCCGATCTATCTCTCTGTGATCCCTCTCTCTCTGATCCCTCTCTCTCCGATCCCTCTCTCTCCGATCCCTCTCTCTCTGATCCCTCTCTCTCCGATCCCTCTCTCTCCGATCCCTCTCTCTCTGATCCCTCTCTCTCCGATCTCTCTCTCTCTGATCTATCTCTCTGCGATCCCTCTCTCTCCGATCCCTCTCTCTCCGGTCACTCTCTCTCCGATCCCTCTCACTCCGATCCATCTCTCTCTGATCCCTCTCTCCCATATCCCTCTCTCTCTGATCCCTCTCTCTCCGATCCCTCTCTCCGATCACCCTCTCTCCGATCCCTCCCTCTCTGATCCCTCTCTCCGATCCCTCTCTCTGATCCCTCTCTCTCCGATCCCTCTCTCTCCGATCCCCCTCTCTCTGATCCCTCTCTCTGATCCCTCTCTCCCCGATCCCTGTCTCTCCGATACTTCTCTCTCCGATCCCTCTCTCTCTACGAAACCTCTCTCTCCGATCCCTCTCTCTCCGATCCCTCTCTCGCCGATCCCTCTCTCTGATCCCTCTCTCCGCGATCCCTCTCTCTCCGATCCCTCTCTCTCTGATCCCTCTCTCTCCAATCCCTCTCTGTCCGATCCCTCTCTGTCCGATCTCTCTCTCTCCGATCCCTCTCTCTCTGATCCCTCTCTCACCGATCCCTCTCTCTCCGATCCCTCTCTCTCTGATCCGTCTCTCTCCGATCCCTCTCTCTCCGATCCCTCTCTCTCCGATCCCTCTCTCTCCGATCCCTCTCTCTCTGATCCCTCTCTCTCCGATCCCTCTCCCTCCGATCCCTCTCTCCCCGATCCCTCTCTCTCCGATCCCTCTCTCTCCGATCCCTCTCTCTGATCCCTCTCTCCGCGATCCCTCTCTCTCCAATCCCTCTCTCTGCGATCCCTCTCTCTCTGATCCCTTTCTCTCCAATCCCTCTCTCTCCGATCCCTCTCTCTCTGATCTCTCTCTCTCCAATCCCTCTCTCTCCGATCCCTCTCTCTCCGATCCCACTCTCTCCGATCCCTCTCTGTCTGATCCCTCTCTCTCTCCGATCTATCTCTCTGCGATCCCTACCTCTCCGATCCCTCTCTCTCTGATCCCTCTCTCTCCGATCCCTCTCTCTCCGATCCCCCTCTCTCTGATCCCTCTCTCTGATCCCTCTCTCCCCGATCCCTGTCTCTCCGATACTTCTCTCTCTACGAAACCTCTCTCTCCGATCCCTCTCTCTCCGATCCCTCTCTCGCCGATCCCTCTCTCTGATCCCTCTCTCCGCAATCCCTCTCTCTCCGAACCCTCTCTCTCTGATACCTCTCTCTCCAATCCCTCTCTGTCCGATCCCTCTCTGTCCGATCCCTCTCTCTCTGATCCCTCTCTCTCTGATCCCTCTCCCTCCGATCCCTCTCTCTCCGATCCCTCACTCTGATCCCTCTCTCCGCGATCCCTCTCTCTCCAATCCCTCTCTCTGCGATCCCTCTCTCTCTGATCCCTTTCTCTCCGATCCCTCTCTCTCCGATCCCTCTCTCTCTGATCTCTCTCTCTCCAATCCCTCTCTCTCCGATCCCTCTCTCTCCGATCCCACTCTCTCCGATCCCTCTCTGTCTGATCCCTCTCTCTCTCCGATCTATCTCTCTGCGATCCCTCTCTCTCCGATCCCTCTCTCTCTGATCCCTCTCTCTCCCATCCCTCTCTCTCCGATCCCTTTCTCTCTGATCCCTCTCTCTCCGATCCCTCTCTCCGATCCCTCTCTCTCCGGTCCCTCTCTCTCCGATCCCTCTCTCTCTGATCCCTCTCTCCGATCCCTCTCTCTCCAATCTATCTCTCTGCGATCCCTCAATCTGCGATCCCTGTCTCTCCGATACCTCTCTCCCCGATCCCTCTTTCTCTGATCCCTCTCTCTCCGATCCCTCTCGCTCCAATCCCTCTCTCTCTGATCCCTCTCTCTCCGATCCCTCTCTCTCCAATCCCTCTCTGTCCGATCCCTCTCTGTCCGATCCCTCTCTCTCTGATCCCTCTCTCTCTGATCCCTCTCCCTCCGATCCCTCTCTCACCGATCCCTCTCTCTCCGATCCCTCTCTCTCCGATCCCTCTCTCTGATCCCTCTCTCCGCGATCCCTCTCTCTCCAATCCCTCTCTCTGCGATCCCTCTCTCTCTGATCCCTTTCTCTCCGATCTCTCTCTCTCCGATCCCTCTCGCTCTGATCTCTCTCTCTCCAATCCCTCTCTCTCCGATCCCTCTCTCTCCGATCCCCCTCTCTCTGATCCCTCTCTCTGATCCCTCTCTCCCCGATCCCTGTCTCTCCGATCCCTCTCTCCCTGATCCCTCTCTCTCTACGAAACCTCTCTCTCCGATCCCTCTCTCTCCGATCCCTCTCTCGCCGATCCCTCTCTCTGATCCCTCTCTCCGCGATCCCTCTCTCTCCGATCCCTCTCTCTCTGATCCCTCTCTCTCCAATCCCTCTCTGTCCGATCCCTCTCTGTCCGATCCCTCTCTCTCTGATCCCTCTCTCTCTGATCCCTCTCCCTCCGATCCCTCTCTCACCGATCCCTCTCTCTCCGATCCCTCTCTCTCCGATCCCTCTCTCTGATCCCTCTCTCCGCGATCCCTCTCTCTCCAATCCCTCTCTCTGCGATCCCTCTCTCTCTGATCCCTCTCTCTCCGATCCCTCTCTCTCTGATCTCTCTCTCTCCAATCCCTCTCTCTCCGATCCCTCTCTCTCCGATCCCACTCTCTCCGATCCCTCTCTGTCTGATCCCTCTCTCTCGCCGATCTATCTCTCTGCGATCCCTCTCTCTCCGATCCCTCTCTCTCTGATCCCTCTCTCTCCCATCCCTCTCTCTCCGATCCCTTTCTCTCTGATCCCTCTCTCTCCGATCCCTCTCTCCGATCCCTCTCTCTCCGGTCCCTCTCTCTCCGATCCCTCTCTCTCTGATCCCTCTCTCCGATCCCTCTCTCTCCAATCTATCTCTCTGCGATCCCTCAATCTGCGATCCCTCTCTCTCCGATCCCTCTCTCCCCGATCCCTCTCTCTCTGATCCCTCTCTCTCCGATCCCTCTCTCTCCGATCCCTCTCTCTCTGATCCCTCTCTCTCCGATCCCTCTCTCTCCGATCCCTCTCTCTCTGATCCCTCTCTCCGATCCCTCTCTCTCCGATCTATCTCTCTGCGATCCCTCTCTCTCTGATCCCTCTCTCTCCGATCCCTCTCTCTCCGATCCCTCTCTCTCTGATCTCTCTCTCTCCATCCCTGTCTCTCCGATCCCTCTCTCTCCGATCCCACTCTCTCCGATCCCTCTCTGTCTGATCCCTCTCTCCGATCCCTCTCTCTCTCCGATCTATCTCTCTGCGATCCCTCTCTCTCCGATCCCTCTCTCTCCGGTCACTCTCTCTCCGATCCCTCTCTCCCTGATCCCTCTCTCTCTGATCCCTCTCTCCCATATCCCTCTCTCTCTGATCCCTCTCTCTCCGATCCCTCTCTCCGATCACCCTCTCTCCGATCCCTCCCTCTCTGATCCCTCTCTCCGATCCCTCTCTCCGATCCCTCTCTCTCTGATCCCTCTCTCTCCGATCCCTCTCTCTCCGATCCCCCTCTCTCTGATCCCTCTCTCTGATCCCTCTCTCCCCGATCCCTGTCTCTCCGATACTTCTCTCTCTGATCCCTCTCTCTCTGATACCTCTCTCTCTACGAAACCTCTCTCTCCGATCCCTCTCTCTCCGATCCCTCTCTCGCCGATCCCTCTCTCTGATCCCTCTCTCCGCGATCCCTCTCTCTCCGATCCCTCTCTCTCTGATCCCTCTCTCTCCAATCCCTCTCTGTCCGATCCCTCTCTGTCCGATCTCTCTCTCTCTGATCCCTCTCTCTCTGATCACGCTCTCTCTGATCCCTCTCTCTCCGATCCCTCTCTCTCCGATCCCTCTCTCTCCGATCCCTCTCTCTTTGATCCCTCTCTCTCCGATCCCTCTCTCTCCGATCCCTCTCTCTCTGATCCCTCTCTCTCCGATCCCTCTCCCTCCGATCCCTCTCTCCCCGATCCCTCTCTCTCCGATCCCTCTCTCTCCGATCCCTGTCTCTGATCCCTCTCTCCGCGATCCCTCTATCTCCAATCCCTCTCTCTGCGATCCCTCTCTCTCTGATCCCTTTCTCTCCGATCCCTCTCTCTCCGATCCCTCTCTCTCTGATCTCTCTCTCTCCAATCCCTCTCTCTCCGATCCCTCTCTCTCCGATCCCACTCTCTCCGATCCCTCTCTCTCTGATCACTCTCTCTCTCTGATCCCCCTCTCTCCGATCCCTCTCTCTCCGATCCCTCTCTCCGATCCCTCTCTCACCGATCCCTCTCTCTCCGATCCCTCTCTCTCTGATCCCTCTCTCTCTGATACCTCTCTCTCTACGAAACCTCTCTCTCCGATCCCTCTCTCTCCGGTCCCTCTCTCGCCGATCCCTCTCTCTGATCCCTCTCTCCGCGATCCCTCTCTGTCCGATCCCTCTCTCTCCGATCCCTCTCTCTCCAATCCCTCTCTGTCCGATCCCTCTCTGTCCGATCCCTCTCTCTCTGATCCCTCTCTCTCCGATCCCTCTCTCTGATCCCTCTCTCCGCGATCCCTCTCTCTCCAATCCCTCTCTCTGCGATCCCTCTCTCTCTGATCCCTTTCTCTCTGATGCCTCTCTCCGATCCCTCTCTCTCCGATCTATCTCTCTGCGATCCCTCTCTCTCTGATCCCTCTCTCTCCGATCCCTCTCTCTCCGATCCCTCTCTCTCTGATCTCTCTCTCTCCATCCCTGTCTCTCCGATCCCTCTCTCTCCGATCCCACTCTCTCCGATCCCTCTCTCTCTCCGATCTATCTCTCTGCGATCCCTCTCTCTCCGATCCCTCTCTCTCCGGTCACTCTCTCTCCGATCCCTCTCACTCCGATCCATCTCTCTCTGATCCCTCTCTCCCATATCCCTCTCTCTCTGATCCCTCTCTCTCCGATCCCTCTCTCCGATCACCCTCTCTCCGATCCCTTCCTCTCTGATCCCTCTCTCCGATCCCTCTCTCCGATCCCTCTCTCTCTGATCCCTCTCTCCGATCCCTCTCTCTCCGATCCCCCTCTCTCTGATCCCTCTCTCTGATCCCTCTCTCCCCGATCCCTGTCTCTCCGATACCTCTCTCTCCGAACCCTCTCTCTCTGATATCTCTCTCTCTCTGATCCCTCTCTCTCCAATCCCTCTCTGTCCGATCCCTCTCTGTCCGATCTCTCTCTCTCTGATCCCTCTCTCTCTGATCCCTCTCTCTCCGATCCCTCTCTCTCCGATCCCTCTCTCTCTGATCCCTCTCTCTCCGATCCCTCTCTCTCCGATCCCTCTCTCTCTGATCCCTCTCTCTCCGATCCCTCTCCCTCCGATCCCTCTTCCCCGATCCCTCTCTCTCCGATCCCTCTCTCTCCGATCCCTCTCTCTGATCCCTCTCTCCGCGATCCCTCTCTCTCCAAT
Source organism: Chiloscyllium plagiosum (assembly GCF_037043375.1). Taxonomy (NCBI): domain Eukaryota; kingdom Metazoa; phylum Chordata; class Chondrichthyes; order Orectolobiformes; family Hemiscylliidae; genus Chiloscyllium; species Chiloscyllium plagiosum. The sequence continues at coordinate 20,474,999 of NW_028270176.1, read as the reverse complement.
CCCTCTCTCTGCGATCCCTCTCTCTCTGATCCCTTTCTCTCCGATCCCTCTCTCTCCGATCCCTCTCTCTCTGATCTCTCTCTCTCCAATCCCTCTCTCTCCGATCCCTCTCTCTCCGATCCCACTCTCTCCGATCCCTCTCTGTCTGATCCCTCTCTCTCTCCGATCTATCTCTCTGCGATCCCTCTCTCTCCGATCCCACTCTCTCCGATCCCTCTCTGTCTGATCCCTCTCTCTCTCCGATCTATCTCTCTGCGATCCCTCTCTCTCCGATCCCTGTCTCTCTGATCCCTCTCTCTGATCCCTCTCTACGATCCCTCTCTCTCTGATCCCTCTCTCTCTGATCCCTCTCTACGATCCCTCTCTCTCCGATCTATCTCTCTGCGATCTCTCTCTCTCCGATCCCTCTCTCCGATCCCTCTCTCTTCGATCCCTCTCTCCCCAATCCCTATCTCCCCGATCCCTCTTTCTCCGAACTCTCTCCGATCCCTCTCTTTCCAATCCCTCTCTCCACGATCCCTCTCTCCGAGCCCTCTCTCTCCGATCCCTCCCTCTCCGATCACTCTCTCTCCGATCCCTCTCTCTCCGATCCCTCTCTCTCTCTGATCCCTCTCTCTCCGACCCCTCTCTCTCCGATCCCTCTCTCTATGATCCCTCTCTCTCCGATCCCTCTCTCTCTGATCCCTCTCTCCGATCCCTCTCTCTCTAATGCCTCTCTCACCGATCCCTCTCTCTCCGATCCCTCTCTCTCTGATCCCTCTCTCTCCGATCCCTCTCTCTCTGATCCCTCTCTCTCAGATCCCTCTCTCCCCGATCCCTCTCTCCCCGATCCCTCTCTCTCTCTGATCACTCTCTCTCTGATCCCTCTCTCTCCGATCCCTATCTCTCTGATCCCTCTCTCTCCGATCCCTCTCTCTCCGATCCCTCTCTCCGATCCCTCTCTCTTCGATCCCTCTCTCCCCAATCCCTATCTCCCCGATCCCTCTTTCTCCGAATTCTCTCCGATCCCTCTCTTTCCAATCCCTCTCTCCACGATCCCTCTCTCCGAGCCCCCTCTCTCCGATCCCTCCCTCTCCGATCACTCTCTCTCCGATCCCTCTCTCTCCGATCCCTCTCTCTCTCTGATCCATCTCTCTCTGACCCCTCTCTCTCCGATCCCTCTCTCTATGATCCCTCTCTCTCCGATCCCTCTCTCTCTGATCCCTCTCTCCGATCCCTCTCTCTCTAATCCCTCTCTCACCGATCCCTCTCTCTCCGATCCCTCTCTCTCCGATCCCTCTCTCTCCGATCCCTCTCTCCCCGATCCCTCTCTCTCCGATCCCTCTCTCTCCGATCCCTGTCTCTCTGATCCATCTCTCTGATCCCTCTCTCTCCGATCCCTCTCTCTCTGATCCCTCTCTCTCCCATCCCCCTCTCTCCGATCCCTCTCTCTCCGATCCCTCTCTCCGATCCCTCTCTCCGCGATCCCTCCTCTCTCTGATCCCTCTCTCTCTGATCCCTCTCTCTACGATCCCTCTCCCTCTGATCCCTCTCTCTCCGATACCTCTCTCTCTGATCCTTCTCTCTGATCCCTCTCTCTCTGATCCCTCTCTCTACGATCCCTCTCTCTCTGATCCCTCTCTCTCCGATCCCATTCGCTCCGATCCCTCTCACTCCGGAACCTCTCTGTCTGATCCCTCTCTCACCGATCCCTCTCTCTCCGATCCCTCTCTCTCTGATCCCACTCTCTACGATCCCCCTCTCTGATCCCTCTCTATCTGATCCCTCTCTCTACGATCCCTCTCTTTCTGATCCCTCTCTCTCCGATCCCTCCCTCTCTGATCCCTCTCCGATCCCTCTCTCTACGATCCCTCTCTCTCTCTGATCCCTCTCTCTACGATCCCTATCTCTGATCCCTCTCTCTCCGATCCTTCTCTCTCCGATCCCTCTCCCTCTGATCCCTCTCTCTCCGATCCCTCTCTCTCTGATCCCTCTCTCTCCGATCCCTCTCTCTCCGATCCCTCTCTCTCCGATCCCTCTGTCCCCGATCCCTCTCTCTCTGATCCCTCTCTCTCCGATCCATCTCTCTCTGATCCCTCTCTCCCATATCCCTCTCTCTCTGATCCCTCTCTCTCCGATCCCTCTCTCCGATCACCCTCTCTCCGATCCCTCCCTCTCTGATCCCTCTCTCCGATCCCTCTCTCCGATCCCTCTCTCTCTGATCCCTCTCTCTCCAATCCCTCTCTCTCCGATCCCCCTCTCTCTGATCCCTCTCTCTGATCCCTCTCTCCCCGATCCCTGTCTCTCCGATACTTCTCTCTCCGATACCTCTCTCTCTACGAAACCTCTCTCTCCGATCCCTCTCTCTCCGATCCCTCTCTCGCCGATCCCTCTCTCTGATCCCTCTCTCCGCAATCCCTCTCTCTCCGATCCCTCTCTCTCTGATCCCTCTCTCTCCAATCCCTCTCTGTCCGATCCCTCTCTGTCCGATCTCTCTCTCTCTGATCCCTCTCTCTCTGATCACGCTCTCTCTGATCCCTCTCTCTCCGATCCCTCTCTCTCCGATCCCTCTCTCTCTGATCCCTCTCTCTCCGATCCCTCTCTCTCTGATCCCTCTCTCTCCGATCCCTCTCCCTCCGATCCCTCTCTCCCCGATCCCTCTCTCTCCGATCCCTCTCTCTCCGATCCCTCTCTCTGATCCCTCTCTCCGCGATCCCTCTCTCTCCAATCCCTCTCTCTGCGATCCCTCTCTCTCTGATCCCTTTCTCTCCGATCCCTCTCTCTCCGATCCCTCTCTCTCTGATCTCTCTCTCTCCAATCCCTCTCTCTCCGATCCCTCTCTCTCCGATCCCACTCTCTCCGATCCCTCTCTGTCTGATCCCTCTCTCTCTCCGATCTATCTCTCTGCGATCCCTCTCTCTCCGATCCCTCTCTCTCCGATCCCTAACTCTCCGATCCCTGTCTCTCTGATCCCTCTCTCTCTGATCCCTCTCTACGATCCCTCTCTCTCCGATCTATCTCTCTGCGATCTCTCTCTCTCCGATCCCTCTCTCCGATCCTCTCTCTTCGATCCCTCTCTCCCCAATCCCTATCTCCCCGATCCCTCTTTCTCCGAACTCTCTCCGATCCCTCTCTTTCCAATCCCTCTCTCCACGATCCCTCTCTCCGAGCCCTCTCTCTCCGATCCCTCTCTCTCCGATCCCTCTCTCTCTCTGATCCCTCTCTCTCCGAACCCTCTCTCTCCGATCCCTCTCTCTATGATCCCTCTCTCTCCGATCCCTCTCTCTCTGATCCCTCTCTCCGATCCCTCTCTCTCTAATCCCTCTCTCACCGATCCCTCTCTCTCCGATCCCTCTCTCTCTGATCCCTCTCTCTCCGATCCCTCTCTCTCTGATCCCTCTCTCTCCGATCCCTCTCTCCCCGATCCCTCTCTCCCCGATCCCTCTCTCTTCGATCCCTCTCTCCCCGATCCCTCTCTCTCCGATCCCTCTCTCTCTGATCCCTCTCTCTCCGATCCCTCTCTCTCTGATCCCTCTCTCTCCGATCCCTCTCTCCCCGATCCCTCTCTCCCCGATCCCTCTCTCTCTCTGATCACTCTCTCTCTGATCCCTCTCTCTCTGATCCCTCTCTCTCCGATCCCTCTCTCTCCGATCCCTCTCTCCGATCCCTCTCTCTTCGATCCCTCTCTCCCCAATCCCTATCTCCCCGATCCCTCTTTCTCCGAATTCTCTCCGATCCCTCTCTTTCCAATCCCTCTCTCCACGATCCCTCTCTCCGAGCCCCCTCTCTCCGATCCCTCCCTCTCCGATCACTCTCTCTCCGATCCCTCTCTCTCCGATCCCTCTCTCTCTCTGATCCATCTCTCTCTGACCCCTCTCTCTCCGATCCCTCTCTCTATGATCCCTCTCTCTCCGATCCCTCTCTCTCTGATCCCTCTCTCCGATCCCTCTCTCTCTAATCCCTCTCTCTCTAATCCCTCTCTCTCCGATCCCTCTCTCTCCGATCCCTCTCTCTCCGATCCCTCTTTCCCCGATCCCTCTCTCTCCGATCCCTCTCTCTCCGATCCCTGTCTCTCTGATCCATCTCTCTGATCCCTCTCTCTCCGATCCCTCTCTCTCTGATCCCTCTCTCTCCCATCCCCCTCTCTCCGATCCCTCTCTCTCCGATCCCTCTCTCCGATCCCTCTCTCCGCGATCCCTCCTCTCTCTGATCCCTCTCTCTCTGATCCCTCTCTCTACGATCCCTCTCCCTCTGATCCCTCTCTCTCCGATACCTCTCTCTCTGATCCTTCTCTCTGATCCCTCTCTCTCTGATCCCTCTCTCTCCGATCCCTCTCTCTCTGATCCCTCTCTCCGATCCCTCTCTCTACGATCCCTCTCTCTCTGATCCCTCTCTCTCCGATCCCATTCGCTCCGATCCCTCTCACTCCGGAACCTCTCTGTCTGATCCCTCTCTCACCGATCCCTCTCTCTCCGATCCCTCTCTCTCTCTGATCCCACTCTCTACGATCCCCCTCTCTGATCCCTCTCTATCTGATCCCTCTCTCTACGATCCCTCTCTTTCTGATCCCTCTCTCTCCGATCCCTCCCTCTCTGATCCCTCTCCGATCCCTCTCTCTACGATCCCTCTCTCTCTCTGATCCCTCTCTGTACGATCCCTATCTCTGATCCCTCTCTCTCCTATCCCTCTCTCTCCGATCCCTCTCTCTCCGATCCCTCTGTCCCCGATCCCTCTCTCCCCGATCCCTCTCTCCCCGATCCCTCTCTCTTCGATCCCTCTCTCCCCGATCCCTCTCTCTCTCTGATCCCTCTCTCTACGATCCCTATCTCTGATCCCTCTCTCTCCGATCCTTCTCTCTCCGATCCCTCTCCCTCTGATCCCTCTCTCTCCGATCCCTCTCTCTCCGATCCCTCTCTCTCCGATCCCTCTCTCTCCGATCCCTCTCTCCCCGATCCCTCTCTCCCCGATCCCTCTCTCTTCGATCCCTCTCTCCCCGATCCCTCTCTCTCCGATCCCTCTCTCTCTGATCCCTCTCTCTCCGATCCCTCTCTCTCTGATCCCTCTCTCTCAGATCCCTCTCTCCCCGATCCCTCTCTCCCCGATCCCTCTCTCTCTCTGATCACTCTCTCTCTGATCCCTCTCTCTCTGATCCCTCTCTCTCCGATCCCTCTCTCTCCGATCCCTCTCTCCGATCCCTCTCTCTTCGATCCCTCTCTCTGCAATCCCTATCTCCCCGATCCCTCTTTCTCCGAACTCTCTCCGATCCCTCTCTTTCCAATCCCTCTCTCCACGATCCCTCTCTCCGAGCCCCCTCTCTCCGATCCCTCCCTCTCCGATCACTCTCTCTCCGATCCCTCTCTCTCCGATCCCTCTCTCTCTCTGATCCATCTCTCTCTGACCCCTCTCTCTCCGATCCCTCTCTCTATGATCCCTCTCTCTCCGATCCCTCTCTCTCTGATCCCTCTCTCCGATCCCTCTCTCTCTAATCCCTCTCTCACCGATCCCTCTCTCTCCGATCCCTCTCTCTCCGATCCCTCTCTCCCCGATCCCTCTCTCTCCGATCCCTCTCTCTCCGATCCCTGTCTCTCTGATCCATCTCTCTGATCCCTCTCTCTCCGATCCCTCTCTCTCTGATCCCTCTCTCTCCCATCCCCCTCTCTCCGATCCCTCTCTCTCCGATCCCTCTCTCCGATCCCTCTCTCCGCGATCCCTCCTCTCTCTGATCCCTCTCTCTCTGATCCCTCTCTCTACGATCCCTCTCCCTCTGATCCCTCTCTCTCCGATACCTCTCTCTCTGATCCTTCTCTCTGATCCCTCTCTCTCTGATCCCTCTGTCTCCGATCCCTCTCTCTCCGATCCCTCTCTCCGATCCCTCTCTCTACGATCCCTCTCTCTCTGATCCCTCTCTCTCCGATCCCATTCGCTCCGATCCCTCTCACTCCGGAACCTCTCTGTCTGATCCCTCTCTCACCGATCCCTCTCTCTCCGATCCCTCTCTCTCTGATCCCACTCTCTACGATCCCCCTCTCTGATCCCTCTCTATCTGATCCCTCTCTCTACGATCCCTCTCTTTCTGATCCCTCTCTCTCCGATCCCTCCCTCTCTGATCCCTCTCCGATCCCTCTCTCTACGATCCCTCTCTCTCTCTGATCCCTCTCTCTACGATCCCTATCTCTGATCCCTCTCTCTCCGATCCTTCTCTCTCCGATCCCTCTGCCTCTGATCCCTCTCTCTCCGATCCCTCTCTCTCTGATCCCTCTCTCTCCGATCCCTCTCTCTCCGATCCCTCTCTCTCCGATCCCTCTGTCCCCGATCCCTCTCTCTCTGATCCCTCTCTCTCCGATCCCTCTCTCTCCGATCCCTCTCTCTCCGTTCCCTCTCTCGCCGATCCCTCTCTCTCCGATCCCTCTGTCCCCGATCCCTCTCTCTCCGATCCCTCTCTCTCTGATCCCCCTCTCTCCGATCCCTCTCTCTCCGATCCCACTCTCTCCGATCCCTCTCCCTCTGATCCCTCTCACTCCGATCCCTCTCTCTCTGATCCCCCTCTCTCCGATCCCTCTCTCTCCGATCCCACTCTCTCCGATCCCTCTCTCTCCGATCCCACTCTCTCCGATCCCTCTCTCTCCGATCCCTCTCTCTCCGATCCCTCTCTCTCTGATCCCTCTCTCCGATCCTTCTCTCTACAATCCCTCTCTTTCTGATCCCTCTCTCCGATCCTTCTCTCTACAATCCCTCTCTTTCTGATCCCTCTCTCTCTCCAATCCCTCTCTCTCTGATCCCTCTCTGTCTGATCCCTCTCTGTCTGATCCCTCTCTCTCTCCGATCCCTCTCACTCCGATCTATCTCTCTGCGATCCCTCTCTCTCCGATCCCTCTCTCTCCGATCTATCTCTCTGCGATCCCTCTCTCTCCGATCCCTCTCTCTCTGATCCCTCTCTCTTCGATCTCTCTCTCTCCGATCCCTCTCTCTCCGATCCCTCTCACTCCGATCCATCTCTTTCTCTGATCCCTCTCTCCCTGATCCCACTCTCCCTGATCCCTCTCTCTCTGATCCCTCTCTCTCCGATCCCTCTCTCCGATCCCCCTCTCTCCGATCCCTCCCTCTCCGATCCCTCTCTCTCTGATCCCTCTCTCTCCGATCCCTCTCTATCCGATCCCTCTCTGTCCGATCTCACTCTCTCTCTGATCCCTCTCTCTCTGATTCCTCTCTCTCCGATCCCTCTCTCTCCGATCCCTAACTCTCCGATCCCTGTCTCTCTGATCCCTCTCTCTGATCCCTCTCTACGATCCCTCTCTCTCTGATCCCTCTCTCTCTGATCCCTCTCTACGATCCCTCTCTCTCCGATCTATCTCTCTGCGATCTCTCTCTCTCCGATCCCTCTCTCTCTGATCCCTCCCAGTCTGAACCCTCTCTCTCCGATCCCTGTCTCTCTGATCCCTCTCTCTGATCACTCTCTCTCCGATCCCTCTCTCTCTGATCCCTCTCTCCGATCCCTCTCTCCGATCCCTCTCTCTCCTATCCCTCTCTCTCCGATCCCTCTCTCCGATCCCTCTCTCTCCGATCCCTCTCTCTCCGATCCCTCTCTCTCCGATCACCGTCTCTCTGATCCCTCTCTCTGATCCCTCTCTCTCCGATCCCTCTCTCTCTGATCCCTCTCTCTCCCATTCCCCTCTCTCCGATCCCTCTCTCTCTGATCCTTCTCTCTCCGATCCCTCTCTCTCCGATCACTCTTTCTCCGATCCCTCTCTCTCTGATCCCTCTTTCTCTGATCCCTCTCTCTCCGATCCCTCTCTATCCGATCCCTGTCTCTCTGATCCCTCTCTCCGATCCCTCTGTCTCCGATCCCTCTCTCTCTGATCCCTCTCTCTCCGATCCCTCTCTCTCCGATCCCTCTCTCCCCGATCCCTATCTCTCCGATCCCTCTCTCTCTGATCCCTCTCTCTCTGATCCCTCACTCTCCGATCCCTCTCTCTCCGATCCCACTCTCCGATCCCTCTCTCTCCGATCCCTCTCTCTCCGATGCCTCTCTCTCTCTGATCCCTCTCTCTCACTAATCCCTCTCTCCCCGATCCCTCTCTGTCCGATCTCACTCTCTCTCTGATCCCTCACTCTCTGATTCCTCTCTCTCCGATCCCTCTCTCTCCGATCCCTAACTCTCCGATCCATGTCTCTCTGATCCCTCTCTCTGATCCCTCTCTACGATCCCTCTCTCTCTGATCCCTCTCTCTCTGATCCCTCTCTACGATCCCTCTCTCTCCGATCTATCTCTCTGCGATCTCTCTCTCTCCGATCCCTCTCTCTCTGATCCCTCCCAGTCTGCACCCTCTCTCTCCGATCCCTGTCTCTCTGATCCCTCTCTCTGATCACTCTCTCTCCGATCCCTCTCTCTCTGATCCCTCTCTCCGATCCCTCTCTCCGATCCCTCTCTCTCCTATCCCTCTCTCTCCGATCCCTCTCTCCGATCCCTCTCTCTCCGATCCCTCTCTCTCCGATCCCTCTCTCTCCGATCACTGTCTCTCTGATCCCTCTCTCTGATCCCTCTCTCTCCGATCCCTCTCTCTCTGATCCCTCTCTCTCCCATTCCCCTCTCTCCGATCCCTCTCTCTCTGATCCTTCTCTCTCCGATCCCTCTCTCTCCGATCACTCTTTCTCCGATCCCTCTCTCTCTGATCCCTCTTTCTCTGATCCCTCTCTCTCCGATCCCTCTCTATCCGATCCCTGTCTCTCTGATCCCTCTCTCCGATCCCTCTCTCTCCGATCCCTCTCTCTCTGATCCCTCTCTCCGATCCCTCTCTCCGATCCCTCTCTCTCCTATCCCTCTCTCTCCGATCCCTCTCTCCGATCCCTCTCTCTCCGATCCCTCTCTCTCCGATCCCTCTCTCTCCGATCACTGTCTCTCTGATCCCTCTCTCTGATCCCTCTCTCTCTGATCCCTCTCTCTGATCCCTCTCTCTCCGATCCCTCTCTCTCTGATCCCTCTCTCTCCGATCCCTCTCTCTCTGATCCCTCTCTCTCCGATCCCTCTCTCTCCGATCCCTCTCTCCCCGATCCTTATCTCTCCGATCCCTCTCTCTCTGATCCCTCTCTCTCTGATCCCTCTCTCTCCGATCCCTCTCTCTCCGATCCCACTCTCCGATCCCTCTCTCTCCGATCCCTCTCTCTCCGATGCCTCTCTCTCTCTGATCCCTCTCTCTCACTAATCCCTCTCTCCCCGATCCCTATCTCTCCGATCACTCTTTCTCCGAACTCTCTCTCTCCGATCCCTCCCTCTCCGATCCCTCTCTCTCCGATCCCTCTCTCTCCGACCCCTCTCGCCCTGATCCCTCTCTGTCCGATCCCTCTCTCTCTGATCCCTCTCTCTCCGATCCCTCTCTCTCCGATCCCTCTCTCCGATCCCTCTCTCTCCGATCCCTCTCTCACCGATCCCTCCCTCTCTGATCCCTCTCCGATCCCTCTCTCTACCATCCCTCTCTCTCTGATCCCTTTCTCTACGATCCCTCTCTCTGATCCCTCTCTCTCTGATCCCTCTCTCTACGATCCCTCTCCCTCTGATCCCTCTCTCTCCGATACCTCTCTCTCTGATCCTTCTCTCCGATCCCTCTCTCTCTGATCCCTCTCTCTCCGATCCCTCTCTCTCTGATCCCTCTCTCCGATCCCTCTCTCTACGATCCCTCTCTCTCTGATCCCTCTCTCTCCGATCCCATTCGCTCCGATCCCTCTCACTCCGGAACCTCTCTGTCTGATCCCTCTCTCACCGATCCCTCTCTCTCCGATCCCTCTCTCTCTGATCCCTCTCTCTCTGATCCCTCTCTCTCTGATCCCTCTCTCTCCGATCCCTCTCTCTCCGATCCCACTCTCCGATCCCTCTCTCTCCGATCCCTCTCTCTCCGATCCCTCTCTCTCCGATCACTGTCTCTCTGATCCCTCTCTCTGATCCCTCTCTCTCCGATCCCTCTCTCTCTGATCCCTCTCTCTCCCATTCCCCTCTCTCCGATCCCTCTCTCTCTGATCCTTCTCTCTCCGATCACTCTTTCTCCGATCCCTCTCTCTCTGATCCCTCTTTCTCTGATCCCTCTCTCTCCGATCCCTCTCTATCCGATCCCTGTCTCTCTGATCCCTCTCTCCGATCCCTCTGTCTCTGATCCCTCTCTCTCCGATCCCTCTCTCTCTGATCCCTCTCTCTCCGATCCCTCTCTCTCCGATCCCTCTCTCCCCGATCCCTATCTCTCCGATCCCTCTCTCTCTGATCCCTCTCTCTCTGATCCCTCTCTCTCCGATCCCTCTCTCTCTGATCCCTCTCTCTCCCATTCCCCTCTCTCTGATCCCTCTTTCTCTGATCCCTCTCTCTCCGATCCCTCTCTATCCGATCCCTGTCTCTCTGATCCCTCTCTCCGATCCCTCTGTCTCCGATCCCTCACTCTCTGATCCCTCTCTCTCTGATCCCTCTCTCTCCGATCCCTCTCTCTCTCTGATCCCTCTCTCTCCGATCCCTCTCTCCCCGATCCCTATCTCTCCGATCCCTCTCTCTCTGATCCCTCTCTCTCTGATCCCTCTCTCTCCGATCCCTCTCTCCGATCCCCCTCTCTCCGATCCCTCCCTCTCTGATCCCTCTCTCCCCGATCCCTCTCTCTCCGATCCCTCTCTCTCTGATCCCTCTCTCTCCGATCCCTCTCTATCCGATCCCTCTCTGTCCGATCTCACTCTCTCTGATCCCTCTCTCTCTGATTCCTCTCTCTCCGATCCCTCTCTCTCCGATCCCTAACTCTCCGATCCCTGTCTCTCTGATCCCTCTCTCTGATCCCTCTCTACGATCCCTCTCTCTCTGATCCCTCTCTCTCTGATCCCTCTCTACGATCCCTCTCTCTCCGATCTATCTCTCTGCGATCTCTCTCTCTCCGATCCCTCTCTCTCTGATCCCTCCCAGTCTGAACCCTCTCTCTCCGATCCCTGTCTCTCTGATCCCTCTCTCTGATCACTCTCTCTCCGATCCCTCTCTCTCTGATCCCTCTCTCCGATCCCTCTCTCCGATCCCTCTCTCTCCTATCCCTCTCTCTCCGATCCCTCTCTCCGATCCCTCTCTCTCTGATCCCTCTCTCTCCGATCCCTCTCTCTCCGATCACTGTCTCTCTGATCCCTCTCTCTGATCCCTCTCTCTCCGATCCCTCTCTCTCTGATCCCTCTCTCTCCCATTCCCCTCTCTCCGATCCCTCTCTCTCTGATCCTTCTCTCTCCGATCACTCTTTCTCCGATCCCTCTCTCTCTGATCCCTCTTTCTCTGATCCCTCTCTCTCCGATCCCTCTCTATCCGATCCCTGTCTCTCTGATCCCTCTCTCCGATCCCTCTGTCTCCGATCCCTCACTCTCTGATCCCTCTCTCTCTGATCCCTCTCTCTCCGATCCCTCTCTCTCTGATCCCTCTCTCTCCGATCCCTCTCTCTCCGATCCCTCTCTCCCCGATCCCTATCTCTCCGATCCCTCTCTCTCTGATCCCTCTCTCTCTGATCCCTCTCTCTCCGATCCCTCTCTCTCCGATCCCACTCTCCGATCCCTCTCTCTCCGATCCCTCTCTCTCCGATGCCTCTCTCTCTCTGATCCCTCTCTCTCACTAATCCCTCTCTCCCCGATCCCTATCTCTCCGATCACTCTTTCTCCGAACTCTCTCTCTCCGATCCCTCCCTCTCCGATCCCTCTCTCTCCGATCCCTCTCTCTCCGACCCCTCTCGCCCTGATCCCTCTCTGTCCGATCCCTCTCTCTCTGATCCCTCTCTCTCCGATCCCTCTCTCTCCGATCCCTCTCTCCGATCCCTCTCTCTCCGATCCCTCTCTCACCGATCCCTCCCTCTCTGATCCCTCTCCGATCCCTCTCTCTACCATCCCTCTCTCTCTGATCCCTTTCTCTACGATCCCTCTCTCTGATCCCTCTCTCTCTGATCCCTCTCTCTACGATCCCTCTCCCTCTGATCCCTCTCTCTCCGATACCTCTCTCTCTGATCCTTCTCTCCGATCCCTCTCTCTCTGATCCCTCTCTCTCCGATCCCTCTCTCTCTGATCCCTCTCTCCGATCCCTCTCTCTACGATCCCTCTCTCTCTGATCCCTCTCTCTCCGATCCCATTCGCTCCGATCCCTCTCACTCCGGAACCTCTCTGTCTGATCCCTCTCTCACCGATCCCTCTCTCTCCGATCCCTCTCTCTCTGATCCCTCTCTCTCCGATCCCTCTCTCTCTGATCCCTCTCTCTCTGATCCCTCTCTCTCCGATCCCTCTCTCTCCGATCCCTCTCTCTCCGATCCCACTCTCCGATCCCTCTCTCTCCGATCCCTCTCTCTCCGATCCCTCTCTCTCTCTCTGATCCCTCTCTCTCACTAATCCCTCTCTCTCCGATCCCTCTCTCCCCGATCCCTCTCTCTCCGATCACTCTTTCTCCGAACTCTCTCTCTCCGATCCCTCCCTCTCCGATCCCCCTCTCTCCGATCCCTCTCTCCGATCCCTCTCTCACCGATCCCTCCCTCTCTGATCCCTCTCCGATCCCTCTCTCTATGATCCCTCTCTCTCTGATCCCTTTCTCTACGATCCCTCTCTCTGATCCCTCTCTCTCTGATCCCTCTCTCTACGATCCCTCTCCCTCTGATCCCTCTCTCTCCGATACCTCTCTCTCTGATCCCTCTCTCCGATCCCTCTCTCTCCGATCCCTCTCTCTCTGATCCCTCTCTCTCCGATCCCTCTCGCTCCGATCCCTCTCTCTCCGGAACCTCTCTGTCTGATCCCTCTCTCACCGATCCCTCTCTCTCTAATCCCTCTCTCTCCGATCCCTCTCTCACCGATCCCTCTCTCTCCGATCCCTCTCTCTCCTATCCCTCTCTCTCTGATCCCTCTCTCTCTGATCCCTCTCTGTTTGATCCCTCTATCTGATCCCTCCCTCTCTGACCCCCTCTCTCTCCGATCCCTCTCTATCCGATCCCTGTCTCTCTGATCCCTCTCTCCGATCCCTCTCTCTCCGATCCCTCTCTCTCCGATCCCTCTCACTCCGATCTATCTCTCTGCGATCCCTCTCTCTCCGATCCCTCTCTCTCCGATCTATCTCTCTGCGATCCCTCTCTCTCCGATCCCTCTCTCTCTGATCCCTCTCTCTTCGATCTCTCTCTCTCCGATCCCTCTCTCTCCGATCCCTCTCACTCCGATCCATCTCTTTCTCTGATCCCTCTCTCCCTGATCCCACTCTCCCTGATCCCTCTCTCTCTGATCCCTCTCTCTCCGATCCCTCTCTCCGATCCCACTCTCTCCGATCCCTCCCTCTCTAAACCCTCTCTCCCCGATCCCTCTCTCTCCGATCCGTCTCTCTCTGATCCCTCTCTCTCCGATCCCTCTCTATCCGGTCCCTCTCTGTCCGATCTCTCTCTCTCTCCGATCCCTCTCTCTCTGATCCCTCTCTGTCCGATCCCTCTCTCTCCGATCCCTAACTCTCCGATCCCTGTCTCTCTGATCCCTCTCTCTGATCCCTCTCTCCGATCCCTGTCTCTCTGATCCCTCTCTCTGATCCCTCTCTCTCCGATCCCTCTCTCTCTGATCCCTCTCTCCGATCCTTCTCTCCGATCCCTCTCTCTCCGATCCCTCTCTCTCCGATCACTCTCTCCGATCCCTCTCTCTCCGATCCCTCTCTCTCCGATCCCTCTCTCTCCGATCCCTGTCTCTCTGATCCCTCTCTCTGATCCCTCTCTCTCCGATCCCTCTCTCTCTGATCCCTCTCTCTCCCATTCCCCTCTCTCCGATTCCTCTCTCTCTGATCCTTCTCTCTCCGATCCCTCTCTCTCCGATCCCTCTTTCTCCGATCCCTCTCTCTCTGATCCCTCTTTCTCCGATCCCTCTCTCTCCGATCCCTCTCTATCCGATCCCTGTCTCTCTGATCCCTCTCTCCGATCCCTCTGTCTCCGATCCCTCACTCTCTGATCCCTCTCTCTCTGATCTCTCTCTCTCCGATCCCTCTCCCTCTGATCCCTCTCTCTCCGATCCCTCTCTCTCCGATCCCTCTCTCCCCGATCCCTATCTCTCCGATCCCTCTCTCTCTGATCCCTCTCTCTCTGATCCCTCTCTCTCCGATCCCTCTCTCTCCGATCCCACTCTCCGATCCCTCTCTCTCCGATCCCTCTCTCTCCGATCTCTCTCTCTCTGATCCCTCTCTCTCTGATCCCTCTCTCTCTGATCCCTCTCTCTCCGATCCCTCTCTCTCTGATCCCTCTCTCTCTCCGATCCCTCCCTCTCCGATCCCTCTCTCTACGATCCCTCTCTCTCCGACCCCTCTCGCCCTGATCCCTCTCTGTCCGATCCCTCTCTCTCTGATCCCTCTCTCTCCGATCCCTCTCTCTCCGATCCTTCTCTCCGATCCCTCTCTCTCCGATCCCTCTCTCACCGATCCCTCCCTCTCTGATCCCTTTCTCTCCGATCCCTCTCTCTGATCCCTCTCTCTCTGATCCCTCTCTCTACGATCCCTCTCCCTCTGATCCCTCTCTCTCCGATACCTCTCTCTCTGATCCCTCTCTCCGATCCCTCTCTCTCCGATCCCTCTCTCTCTGATCCCTCTCTCTCCGATCCCACTCTCTCTGATCCCTCTCTCCGATCCCTCTCTCTACGATCCCTCTCTCTCTGATCCCTCTCTCTCCGATCCCACTCGCTCCGATCCCTCTCACTCCGGAACCTCTCCGTCTGATCCCTCTCTCACCGATCCCTCTCTCTCTTATCCCTCTCTCTCCGATCCCTCTCTCACCGATCCCTCTCTCTCCGATCCCTCTCTCTCTGATCCCTCTCTCTCCGATCCCTCTCTCTCCGAACCCTCTCTCTCTGATCCCTCTCTCTCTGATCCCTCTCTCTCCGATCCCTCTCTCTCCGATCCCTCTCTCTCCGATCCCACTCTCCGATCCCTCTCTCTACGATCCCTCTCTCTCTGATCCCTTTCTCTACGATCCCTCTCTCTGATCCCTCTCTCTCTGATCCCTCTCTCTACGATCCCTCTCCCTCTGATCCCTCTCTCTCCGATACCTCTCTCTCTGATCCCTCTCTCCGATCCCACTCTCTCCGATCCCTCTCTCTCTGATCCCTCTCTCTCCGATCCCTCTCGCTCCGATCCCTCTCTCTCCGGAACCTCTCTGTCTGATCCCTCTCTCACCGATCCCTCTCTCTCTAATCCCTCTCTCTCCGATCCCTCTCTCACCGATCCCTCTCTCTCCGATCCCTCTCTCTCTGATCACTCTCTCTCTGATCCCTCTCTCTCCGATCCCTCTCTCTCCGATCCCTCTCTCCCCGATCCCTCTCTCTCCGATCCCTCTCTCACCGATCCCTCCCTCTCTGATCCCTCTCCGATCCCTCTCTCTACGATCCCTCTCTCTCTCCGATCCCTCTCTCTCCGATCCCTCTCTCCGATCCCTCTCTCACCGATCCCTCCCTCTCTGATCCCTCTCCGATCCCTCTCTCTACGATCCCTCTCTCTCTGATCCCTCTCTCTCCGATCCCACTCTCTCTGATCCCTCTCTCCGATCCCTCTCTCTACGATCTATCTCTCTCTGATCCCTCTCTCTCTGATCCCTCTCTCTCTGATCCCTCTCTCTCCGATCCCTCTCTCTCTGATCCCTCTCTCCGATCCCTCTCTCTACGATCCATCTCTTTCTGATCCCTCTCACTCCGATCCCTCTCGCTCCAATCCCTCTCTCTCTGGTCCCTCTGTCTGATCCCTCTCTCACCGATCCCTCTCTCTCTGATCCCTCTCTCTCCGATCCCTCTCTCTCTAATCCCTCTCTCTCCGATCCCTCTCTCTCCGATTCCTCTCTCCGATCTCCCTCTCTCCGATCCCTCTCTCCGATCACTCTCTCTGCGATCCCTCTCTCTCTGATCCCTCTCTCTCCGATCCCTCTCTCTCCGATCCCCCTCTCTCTGATCCCTCTCTCTGATCCCTCTCTCCGCAATCCCTCTCTCTCCGATCCCTCTCTCTCTGATCCCTCTCTCTCCGATCCCTCTTTCTCCGATCCCTCTCTCCGATCCCTCTCTCTCCGATCCCTCTCTCTCCGATCCCTCTCTCTCTGATCCGTCTCTCCGATCCCTCTCTCTCCGATCTATCTCTCTGCGATCCTTTTCTCTCCGATCCCTCTCACTCCGATCCCTCTCACTCCGATCCCTCTCTCTCCGATCCCTCTATCTCCGATCCCCCTCTCTCCGATCCCTAACTCTGATCCCTCTCTCTCCGATCCCTCTCTCCCTGATCCCTCTCTCCGATTCCTCTCTCTCCGATCCCTCTCTCTCCAATCACTCTCTCTGATCCCTCTCTCCGCGATCCCTCTCTCTCCGATCCATCCCTCTCTGATCCCTCTCTCTCCGATCCCTCTCTCCCGATCCCTCTCTCTCCGATCCCTCTCTCCCCGATCCCTCTCTCTCCCATCCCCCTCTATCCGATCCCTCTCTCTCTGATCACTCTCTCTCCGATCCCTCTCTCTCCGATCCCTCTCTCTCCGATCCCTCTCTCTCTGATCCCTCTCTCTGATCCCTCTCTCTCCGATCCATCTCTCTGCGATCCCTCTCTCTCCGATCTCTCTCTCTCTCCTATCCCTCTCTCTCCGATCCCTCTAACTCCGATCCCTCTCTCACCGATCCCTCTCACTCCGATCCATCTCTCTCTCTGATCCCTCTCTCCCTGATCCCTCTCTCTCCGATCACTCTCTCTCCGATCCCTCTCTCTCTCCGATCCCTCTCATTCCGATCCATCTCTCTCTCTGATCCCTCTCTCCCTGATCCCTCTCTCCCTGATCCCTCTCTCTCTGATCCCTCTCTCTCCGATCCCTCTCTCTCCGATCCCTCTCTCTCCGATCCCCCTCTCTCCGATCCCTCTCTCCGATCCCTCTCTCTGCGATCCCTCTCTCTCCCATCCCTCTCTCTCCGATCCCTCTCTATCCGATCCCTCTCTGTCCGAACTCTCTCTCTCTCTGATCCCTCCCTCTCTGATCCCTCTCTCCGATCCCTCTCTCTCCGATCCCTCTCTCTCCGATTCCTCTCTCCCCGATCCCTCTCTCTCCGATCCCTCTCTCCGCAATCCCTCTCTCTCCGATCCCTCTCTCTCTGATCCCTCTCTCTCCGATCCCTCTCTCCCCGATCCCTCTCTCTCCGATCCCTCTATCCCCGATCCCTCTCTCTCTGATCCCTCTCTCTCCGATCCCTCTCTCCGATCCCTCTCGCCCTGATCCCTCTCTCTCCGATCCCTCTCTATCCGATCCTTCTCTGTCCGAACTCTCTCTCTCTCTGATCCCTCTCTCTCCCATCCCCCTCTCTCCGATCCCTCTCTCTGATCACTCTCTCCGTGATCCCTCTCTCTCCGATCCCTCTCTCTCCGATCCCTCTCTACCCGATCCCACTCTCTCCGATCCCTCTTGCCCTGATCCCTCTCTCTCCGATCCCTCTCTCTCTGATCCCTCACTCTCCGATCCCTCTCTCCCTGATCCCTCTCTCCGATCCCTCTCTCTCCGATCCCTCTCTCTCCGATCCCTCTCTCTCTGATCCCTCTCTCTCTGATCCCTCTCTGTCTGATCCCTCTCTCTCTCTGATCCCTCTCACTCCCATCCCCCTCTCTCCGATCCCTCTCTCTCTGATCACTCTCTCTCCGATCCCTCTCTCTCCGATCCATCTCTCTCCGATCCCTCTCTCTCTGATCCCTCTCTCCGATCCCTCTCTCTCCTATCCATCTCTCTGCGATCCCTCTCTCTCCGATCCCTCTCACTCCGATCCCTCTCTCTCCGATCCCTCTCACTCCGATCCATCACTCTCTCTGATCCCTCTCTCCCTGATCCCTCTCTCTCTGATCCCTCTCCCTCCGATCCCTCTCTCTCCGATCCCTCTCTCTCCGATTCCCCCTCTCTCCGATCCCTCTCTCTCCGATCCCCCTCTCTCCGATCCGTCTCTCTGATCCCTCTCTCCCCGATCCCTCTCTCTCCGATCCATCTCTCCGATCCCTCTCGCCCAGATCCTTCTCTCTCCGATCCCTCTCTCTCTGATCCCTGCTTTCCGATCCCTCTCTCCCTGATCCCTCTCTCTGATCCCGCTCTCTCCGCTCCCTCTCTGTCCGATCCCTCTCACTCCGATCCCTCTGTCTCCGATCCCTCACTCTCCGATCCCTCTCTCTCTGATCCCTCTCTCTATGATCCCTCTCTGTCTGATCCCTCTCTCTCTGATCCCTCTCACTCCCATCCCCCTCTCTCCGATCCCTCTCTCTCTGATCACTCTCTCTCCGATCCCTCTCTCTCCAATCCCTCTCTCTCCTATCCATCTCTCTGCGATCCCTCTCTCTCCGATCCCTCTCACTCCGATCCCGCTCTCTCCGATCCCTCTCACTCCGATCCATCTCTCTCTCTGATCCCTCTCTCCCTGATCCCTCTCTCTCTGATCCCTCTCTCTCCGATCCCTCTCTCTCCGATCACTCTCTCTCCGATCCCCCTCTCTCCGATCTGTCTCACTGATCCCTCTCTCCCCGATCCCTCTCTCTCCGATCCCTCTCTCTCCGATCCCTCTCACTCCGATCCCTCTCTCTGATCCCTCTCTCCGCGATCCCTCTCTCTCCGATCCCTCTTTCTCCGATCCCTCTCTCTCCGATCCCTCTCTCCGCGATCCCTCTCTCTCCGATCCCTCTCTCTCCGATCCCTCTCTACCCGATCCCTCTCTCTCCGATCCCTCTCTCCCCGATCCCTCTCTCTCTGATCCCTCTCTCTCCGATCCCTCTCTCCGATCCCTCTCTCTCCGATCGCTCTCTCCCCGATCCCTCTCGCTATGATCCCTCTCTCTCCCATCCCCCTCTCTCCGATCCCTCTCTCTGATCGCTCTCTCCGTGATCCCTCTCTCTCCGATCCCTCTCTCTCCGATCCCTCTCTACCCGATCCCTCTCTCTCCGATCCCTCTCTCCCCGATCCCTCTCTCTCTGATCCCTCTCTCTCCGATCCCTCTCTCCGATCCCTCTCTCTCCGATCGCTCTCTCCCCGATCCCTCTCGCTCTGATCCCTCTCTCTCCCATCCCCCTCTCTCCGATCCCTCTCTCTGATCACTCTCTCCGTGATCCCTCTCTCTCCGATCCCTCTCTCTCCGATCCCTCTCGCCCTGATCACTCTCTCCGATCCCTCTCTCTCCAATCCCTCTCTCTCCGATCCCTCTCTCTCCGATCCCGCTCTCTCTGATCCCTCTCTCTCAGATCCCTCTCTGTCTGATCATTCTCTCTCTCTCTGATCCCTCTCTCTCCGATCCCTCTCTCCGATCCCTCTTGCCCTGATCCCTCTCTCTCCGATCCCTCTCTCTCTGATCCCTCACTCTCCGATCCCTCTCTCCCTGATCCCTCTCTCCGTTCCCTCTCTCTCCGATCCCTCTCTCTCCGATCCCTCTCTCTCTGATCCCTCTCTCTCTGATCCCTCTCTGTCTGATCCCTCTCTCTCTCCGATCCCTCTCTCTCTGATCACTCTCTCTCCGATCCCTCTCTCTCCGATCCCTCTCTCTCCGATCCCTCTCTCTCTGATCCCTCTCTCCGATCCCTCTCTCTCCTATCCATCTCTCTCCGATCCCTCTCACTCCGATCCCTCTCTCTCCGATCCCTCTCACTCCGATCCATCACTCTCTCTGATCCCTCTCTCCCTGATCCCTCTCTCTCTGATCCCTCTCCCTCCGATCCCTCTCTCTCCGATCCCTCTCTCTCCGATCCCCCTCTCTCCGATCCCTCTCTCTGATCCCTCTCTCCCCGATCCCTCTCTCTCCGATCCATCTCTCCGATCCCTCTCGCCCAGATCCTTCTCTCTCCGATCCCTCTCTCTCTGATCCCTCTCTTTCCGATCCCTCTCTCCCTGATCCCTCTCTCTGATCCCGCTCTCTCCGCTCCCTCTCTGTCCGATCCCTCTCACTCCGATCCCTCTCACTCCCATCCCCCTCTCTCCGATCCCTCTCTCTCCGATCCCTCTCTCTCTGATCACTCTCTCTCCGATCCCTCTCTCTCCTATCCATCTCTCTGCGATCCCTCTCTCTCCGATCCCTCTCACTCCGATCCCGCTCTCTCCGATCCCTCTCACTCCGATTCATCTCTCTCTCTGATCCCTCTCTCCCTGATCCCTCTCTCTCTGATCCCTCTCTCTCCGATCCCTCTCTCTCCGATCACTCTCTCTCCGATCCCCCTCTCTCCGATCTGTCTCACTGATCCCTCTCTCCCCGATCCCTCTCTCTCCGATCCCTCTCTCTCCGATCCCTCTCACTCCGATCCCTCTCTCTGATCCCTCTCTCCGCGATCCCTCTCTCTCCGATCCCTCTCTCTCCGATCCCTCTCTATCCGATCCTTCTCTGTCCGAACTCTCTCTCTCTCTGATCCCTCCCTCTCCGATCCCTCTCTCTCCGATCCCTCTCTCCGATCCCTCTCTCTCCGATCCCTCTCTCTCCGATCCCTCTCTCCCCGATCCCTCTCACTCCGATCCCTCTCTCTCCGATCCCTCTCTCTCCTATCCATCTCTCTCCGATCCCTCTCTCTCCTGTCCATCTCTCTGCGATCCCTCTCTCTCCGATCCCTCTCACTCCGATCCCTCTCACTCCGATCCCTCTCTCTCCGATCCCTCTCTCTCCGATCCCTCTCACTCCGATCCCTCTCTCTGATCCCTCTCTCCCCGATCCCTCTCTCTCCGATCCCTCTCTATCCGATCCTTCTCTGTCCGAACTCTCTCTCTCTCTGATTCCTCCCTCTCCGATCCCTCTCTCTCCGATCCCTCTCTCCGATCCCTCTCTCTCCGATCCCTCTCTCTCCGATCCCTCTCTCCCCGATCCCTCTCTCTCCGATCCCTCTCTCCGCGATCCCTCTCTCTCCGATCCCTCTCTCTCTGATCCCTCTCTCTCCGATTCCTCTCTCCCCGATCCCTCTCTCTCCGATCCCTCTCTCCCCGATCCCTCTCTCTCTGATCCCTCTCTCTCCGATCCCTCTCTCCGATCCCTCTCGCCCTGATCCCTCTCTCTCTGATCCCTCTCTCCCCAATCCCTCTCTCTCTGATCCCTCTCTCTCCGATCCCTCTCTCTCTGATCCCTCTCTCTCCGATCCCTCTCTTTCCGATCCCTCTCTCCCTGATCCCTCTCTCTGATCCCGCTCTCTCCGCTCCCTCTCTGTCCGATCCCTCTCACTCCGATCCCTCTCTCTCTGATCACTCTCTCTCCGATCCCTCTCTCTCCGATCCCTCTCTCTCTGATCACTCTCTCTCCGATCCCTCTCTCTCCGATCCATCTCTCTCCGATCCCTCTCTCTCTGATCCCTCTCTCCGATCCCTCTCTCTCCTATCCATCTCTCTGCGATCCCTCTCTCTCCGATCCCTCTCACTCCGATCCCTCTCTCTCCGATCCCTCTCACTCCGATCCATCACTCTCTCTGATCCCTCTCTCCCTGATCCCTCTCTCTCTGATCCCTCTCCCTCCGATCCCTCTCTCTCCGATCCCTCTCTCTCCGATCCCCCTCTCTCCGATCCCTCTCTCTCCGATCCCCCTCTCTCCGATCCGTCTCTCTGATCCCTCTCTCCCCGATCCCTCTCTCTCCGATCCATCTCTCCGATCCCTCTCGCCCAGATCCTTCTCTCTCCGATCCCTCTCTCTCTGATCCCTGCTTTCCGATCCCTCTCTCCCTGATCCCTCTCTCTGATCCCGCTCTCTCCGCTCCCTCTCTGTCCGATCCCTCTCACTCCGATCCCTCTGTCTCCGATCCCTCACTCTCCGATCCCTCTCTCTCTGATCCCTCTCTCTATGATCCCTCTCTGTCTGATCCCTCTCTCTCTGATCCCTCTCACTCCCATCCCCCTCTCTCCGATCCCTCTCTCTCTGATCACTCTCTCTCCGATCCCTCTCTCTCCAATCCCTCTCTCTCCTATCCATCTCTCTGCGATCCCTCTCTCTCCGATCCTTCTCACTCCGATCCCGCTCTCTCCGATCCCTCTCACTCCGATCCATCTCTCTCTCTGATCCCTCTCTCCCTGATCCCTCTCTCTCTGATCCCTCTCTCTCCGATCCCTCTCTCTCCGATCACTCTCTCTCCGATCCCCCTCTCTCCGATCTGTCTCACTGATCCCTCTCTCCCCGATCCCTCTCTCTCCGATCCCTCTCTCTCCGATCCCTCTCACTCCGATCCCTCTCTCTGATCCCTCTCTCCGCGATCCCTCTCTCTCCGATCCCTCTCTCTCCGATCCCTCTCTATCCGATCCTTCTCTGTCCGAACTCTCTCTCTCTCTGATCCCTCCCTCTCCGATCCCTCTCTCTCCGATCCCTCTCTCTCCGATCCCTCTCTCTCCGATCCCTCTCTCCCCGATCCCTCTCACTCCGATCCCTCTTTCTCCGATCCCTCTCTCTCCGATCCCTCTCTCCGCGATCCCTCTCTCTCCGATCCCTCTCTCTCCGATCCCTCTCTACCCGATCCCTCTCTCTCCGATCCCTCTCTCCCCGATCCCTCTCTCTCTGATCCCTCTCTCTCCGATCCCTCTCTCCGATCCCTCTCTCTCCGATCGCTCTCTCCCCGATCCCTCTCGCTATGATCCCTCTCTCTCCCATCCCCCTCTCTCCGATCCCTCTCTCTGATCGCTCTCTCCGTGATCCCTCTCTCTCCGATCCCTCTCTCTCCGATCCCTCTCTACCCGATCCCTCTCTCTCCGATCCCTCTCTCCCCGATCCCTCTCTCTCTGATCCCTCTCTCTCCGATCCCTCTCTCCGATCCCTCTCTCTCCGATCGCTCTCTCCCCGATCCCTCTCGCTCTGATCCCTCTCTCTCCCATCCCCCTCTCTCCGATCCCTCTCTCTGATCACTCTCTCCGTGATCCCTCTCTCTCCGATCCCTCTCTCTCCGATCCCTCTCGCCCTGATCACTCTCTCCGATCCCTCTCTCTCCAATCCCTCTCTCTCCGATCCCTCTCTCTCCGATCCCGCTCTCTCTGATCCCTCTCTCTCAGATCCCTCTCTGTCTGATCATTCTCTCTCTCTCTGATCCCTCTCTCTCCGATCCCTCTCTCCGATCCCTCTTGCCCTGATCCCTCTCTCTCCGATCCCTCTCTCTCTGATCCCTCACTCTCCGATCCCTCTCTCCCTGATCCCTCTCTCCGTTCCCTCTCTCTCCGATCCCTCTCTCTCCGATCCCTCTCTCTCTGATCCCTCTCTCTCTGATCCCTCTCTGTCTGATCCCTCTCTCTCTCCGATCCCTCTCTCTCTGATCACTCTCTCTCCGATCCCTCTCTCTCCGATCCCTCTCTCTCCGATCCCTCTCTCTCTGATCCCTCTCTCCGATCCCTCTCTCTCCTATCCATCTCTCTCCGATCCCTCTCACTCCGATCCCTCTCTCTCCGATCCCTCTCACTCCGATCCATCACTCTCTCTGATCCCTCTCTCCCTGATCCCTCTCTCTCTGATCCCTCTCCCTCCGATCCCTCTCTCTCCGATCCCTCTCTCTCCGATCCCCCTCTCTCCGATCCCTCTCTCTGATCCCTCTCTCCCCGATCCCTCTCTCTCCGATCCATCTCTCCGATCCCTCTCGCCCAGATCCTTCTCTCTCCGATCCCTCTCTCTCTGATCCCTCTCTTTCCGATCCCTCTCTCCCTGATCCCTCTCTCTGATCCCGCTCTCTCCGCTCCCTCTCTGTCCGATCCCTCTCACTCCGATCCCTCTGTCTCCGATCCCTCTCACTCCCATCCCCCTCTCTCCGATCCCTCTCTCTCCGATCCCTCTCTCTCTGATCACTCTCTCTCCGATCCCTCTCTCTCCTATCCATCTCTCTGCGATCCCTCTCTCTCCGATCCCTCTCACTCCGATCCCGCTCTCTCCGATCCCTCTCACTCCGATTCATCTCTCTCTCTGATCCCTCTCTCCCTGATCCCTCTCTCTCTGATCCCTCTCTCTCCGATCCCTCTCTCTCCGATCACTCTCTCTCCGATCCCCCTCTCTCCGATCTGTCTCACTGATCCCTCTCTCCCCGATCCCTCTCTCTCCGATCCCTCTCTCTCCGATCCCTCTCACTCCGATCCCTCTCTCTGATCCCTCTCTCCGCGATCCCTCTCTCTCCGATCCCTCTCTCTCCGATCCCTCTCTATCCGATCCTTCTCTGTCCGAACTCTCTCTCTCTCTGATCCCTCCCTCTCCGATCCCTCTCTCTCCGATCCCTCTCTCCGATCCCTCTCTCTCCGATCCCTCTCTCTCCGATCCCTCTCTCCCCGATCCCTCTCACTCCGATCCCTCTCTCTCCGATCCCTCTCTCTCCTATCCATCTCTCTCCGATCCCTCTCTCTCCTGTCCATCTCTCTGCGATCCCTCTCTCTCCGATCCCTCTCACTCCGATCCCTCTCACTCCGATCCCTCTCTCTCCGATCCCTCTCACTCCGATCCCTCTCTCTGATCCCTCTCTCCCCGATCCCTCTCTCTCCGATCCCTCTCTATCCGATCCTTCTCTGTCCGAACTCTCTCTCTCTCTGATCCCTCCCTCTCCGATCCCTCTCTCTCCGATCCCTCTCTCCGATCCCTCTCTCTCCGATCCCTCTCTCTCCGATCCCTCTCTCCCCGATCCCTCTCTCTCCGATCCCTCTCTCCGCGATCCCTCTCTCTCCGATCCCTCTCTCTCTGATCCCTCTCTCTCCGATTCCTCTCTCCCCGATCCCTCTCTCTCCGATCCCTCTCTCCCCGATCCCTCTCTCTCTGATCCCTCTCTCTCCGATCCCTCTCTCCGATCCCTCTCGCCCTGATCCCTCTCTCTCTGATCCCTCTCTCCCCAATCCCTCTCTCTCTGATCCCTCTCTCTCCGATCCCTCTCTCTCTGATCCCTCTCTCTCCGATCCCTCTCTTTCCGATCCCTCTCTCCCTGATCCCTCTCTCTGATCCCGCTCTCTCCGCTCCCTCTCTGTCCGATCCCTCTCACTCCGATCCCTCTCTCTCTGATCACTCTCTCTCCGATCCCTCTCTCTCCGATCCCTCTCTCTCTGATCACTCTCTCTTCGATCCCTCTCTCTCCTATCCATCTCTCTGCGATCCCTCTCTCTCCGATCCCTCTCACTCCGATCCCGCTCTCTCCGATCCCTCTCACTCCGATTCATCTCTCTCTCTGATCCCTCTCTCCCTGATCCCTCTCTCTCTGATCCCTCTCTCTCCGATCCCTCTCTCTCCGATCACTCTCTCTCCGATCCCCCTCTCTCCGATCTGTCTCACTGATCCCTCTCTCCCCGATCCCTCTCTCTCCGATCCCTCTCTCTCCGATCCCTCTCACTCCGATCCCTCTCTCTGATCCCTCTCTCCGCGATCCCTCTCTCTCCGATCCCTCTCTCTCCGATCCCTCTCTATCCGATCCTTCTCTGTCCGAACTCTCTCTCTCTCTGATCCCTCCCTCTCCGATCCCTCTCTCTCCGATCCCTCTCTCCGATCCCTCTCTCTCCGATCCCTCTCTCTCCGATCCCTCTCTCCCCGATCCCTCTCACTCCGATCCCTCTCTCTCCGATCCCTCTCTCTCCTAACCATCTCTCTCGGATCCCTCTCTCTCCTGTCCATCTCTCTGCGATCCCTCTCTCTCCGATCCCTCTCACTCCGATCCCTCTCACTCCGATCCCTCTCTCTCCGATCCCTCTCTCTCCGATCCCTCTCACTCCGATCCCTCTCTCTGATCCCTCTCTCCCCGATCCCTCTCTCTCCGATCCCTCTCTCTCCGATCCCTCTCTATCCGATCCTTCTCTGTCCGAACTCTCTCTCTCTCTGATCCCTCCCTCTCCGATCCCTCTCTCTCCGATCCCTCTCTCCGATCCCTCTCTCTCCGATCCCTCTCTCTCCGATCCCTCTCTCCCCGATCCCTCTCTCTCCGATCCCTCTCTCCGCGATCCCTCTCTCTCCGATCCCTCTCTCTGATCCCTCTCTCTCCGATTCCTCTCTCCCCGATCCCTCTCTCTCCGATCCCTCTCTCCCCGATCCCTCTCTCTCTGATCCCTCTCTCTCCGATCCCTCTCTCCGATCCCTCTCGCCCTGATCCCTCTCTCTCTGATCCCTCTCTCCCCAATCCCTCTCTCTCTGATCCCTCTCTCTCCGATCCCTCTCTCTCTGATCCCTCTCTCTCCGATCCCTCTCTCTCCGATCCCTCTCTCCCCGATCCCTCTCTCTCCGAACCCTCTCTCTCTGATCCCTCTCTCTCCGATCCCTCTCTCTCTGATCCCTCTCTCTCCGATCCCTCTCTCTCCGATCCCTCTCTCCCCGATCCCTCTCTCTCCGAACCCTCTCGCCCTGATCCCTCTCTCTCTGATCCCTCTCTCCCCAATCCCTCTCTCTCTCTGATCCCTCTCTCTCCGATCCCTCTCTCTCTGATCCCTCTCTCTCCGATCCCTCCCTCTCCGATCCCTCTCTCTCCGATCCTTCTCTCCCCGATGCCTCTCTCTCTGATCCCTCTCTCTCCGATCCCTCTCTCCGATCCCTCTCGCCCTGATCCCTCTCTCTCCGATCCCCCTCTCTCTGATCCCTCTCTCTCCGATCCCTCTCGCCCTGATCCCTCTCTCTCCGATCCCTCTCTCTCCGATCCCTCTCTCTCTCTGATCCCTCTCTCCGATCCCTCTCTCTCGGATCTATTCTTCTGCGATCCCTCTCTCTCCGATCCCTCTCTCACTGATCCCTCTCTGTCTGATCCCTCTCTCTCTCTGATCCCTCTCTCTCCCATCCCCCTCTCTCCGATCCCTCTCTCCGATCCCTCTCTCTCCGATCCCTCTCTCTCTGATCCCTCTCTCTCCGATCCCTCTCGCCCTGATCCCTCTCTCTCCGATCCCTCTCTCTCCGATCCCTCTCTCTCTCTCTGATCCCTCTCTCCGATCCGTCTCTCTCCGATCCCTCTCTCTCCGATCCCTCTCTCTCTCTGATCCCTCTCTCCGATCCCTCTCTCTCGGATCTATTCTTCTGCGATCCCTCTCTCTCCGATCCCTCTCTCACTGATCCCTCTCTGTCTGATCCCTCTCTCTCTGATCCCTCTCTCTCTGATCCCTCTCTCTGATCCCTCTCTCTCCCATCCCCCTCTCTCCGATCCCTCTCTCTCTGATCACTCTCTCTCCGATCTCTCTCTCGCCGATCCCTCTCTCTCCGATCCCTCTCTCTCTGATCCCTCTCTCCGTTCCCTCTCTCTCCGATCCATCTCTCTGCGATCCCTCTCTCTCCGATCTCTCTCTCTCCTATCCCTCTCTCTCCGATGCCTCTCTCTCCGATCCCTCTCTCTCCGATCCCTCTCACTCCGATCCATCTCTCTCTCTCTGATCCCTCTCTCCCTGATCCCTCTCTCTCTGATCCCTCTCTCTCCGATCCCTCTCTCTCTGATCCCTCTCTCTCCGATCCCCCTCTCTCCGATCCCTCTCTCTGATCCCTCTCTCCCCGATCCCTCTCTCTCCGATCCCTCTCTCTCCGATCCCTCTCTCTCCGATCCCTCTCTCTGATCCCTCTCTCCGCGATCCCTCTCTCTCCGATCCCTCTCTCTCCGATCCCTCTCTATCCGATCCCTCTCTGTCCGAACTCTCTCTCTCTCTGATCCCTCACTCTCCGATCCCTCTCTCTCCGATCCCTCTCTCCGATCCCTCTCTCTCCGATCCCTCTCTCTCCGATCCCTCTCTCCCCGATCCCTCTCTCTCCGATCCCTCTCTCTCCGATCCCTCACTCCGCGATCCCTCTCTCTCCGATCCCTAGCTCTCTGATCCCTCTCTCTCCGATCCCTCTCTCCCCGATCCCTCTCTCTCTGATCCCTCTCTCTCCGATCCCTCTCTCCGATCCCTCTCGCCCTGATCCCTCTCTCTCTGATCCCTCTCTCCCCGATCCCTCTCTCTCTGATCCCTCTCTCTCCGATCCCTCTCTCCCTGATCCCTCTCTCCGATCCCTCTCTCTCCGATCCCTCTCTCTCCGATCCCTCTCTGATCCCTCTCTCCGCGATCCCTCTCTCTCCGATCCGTCCCTCTCTGATCCCTCTCTCTCCGATCCCTCTCTCCCCGATCCCTCTCTCTCCGATACCTCTCTCCCCGATCCCTCTCTCTCTGATCCCTCTCTCTCCCATCCCCCTATCTCCGATCCCTCTCTCTGATCACTCTCTCTCCGATCCCTCTCTCTCCGATCCCTCTCTCTCTGATCCCTCCCTCCGATCCCTCTCTCTCCGATCCATCTCTCTGCGATCCCTCTCTCTCCGATCTCTCTCTCTCCTATCCCTCTCTCTCCGATCCCTCTCTCCGATCCCTCTCTCTCCGATCCCTCTCTCCCCGATCCCTCTCTCTCCGATCCCTCTCTCCCCGATCCCGCTCTCTCTGATCCCTCTCTCTCCGAACCCTCTCTCCGATCCCTCTCGCCCTGATCCCTCTCTCTCTGATCCCTCTCTTCCAGATCCCTCTCTCTCCGATCCCTCTCTCTCCGAACTCTCTCTCTCCGATCCTTCCCTCTCCGATCCCTCTCTCTCCGATCCCTCTCTCCCCGATCCCTCTCTCTCCGATACCTCTCTCTCTGATCCCTCTCTCTCCAATCCCTCTCTCCGATCCCTCTCGCCCTGATCCCTCTCTCTCCGATCCCTCTCTCACTGATCCCTCTCTCTCCGATCCCTCTCTCTCTGATCCCTCTCTCTCCGATCCCCCTCTCTCCGATCCCTCTCTCTGATCCCTCTCTCCCCGATCCCTCTCTCTCCGATCCCTCTCTCTCCGATCCCTCTCTCTCCGATCCCTCTCTCTGATCCCTCTCTCCGCGATCCCTCTCTCTCCGATCCCTCTCTATCCGATCCCTCTCTGTCCGAACTCTCTCTCTCTCTGATCCCTCACTCTCCGATCCCTCTCTCTCCGATCCCTCTCTCCGATCCCTCTCTCTCCGATCCCTCTCTCTCCGATCCCTCTCTCCCCGATCCCTCTCTCTCCGATCCCTCTCTCTCCGATCCCTCACTCCGCGATCCCTCTCTCTCCGATCCCTAGCTCTCTGATCCCTCTCTCTCCGATCCCTCTCTCCCCGATCCCTCTCTCTCTGATCCCTCTCTCTCCGATCCCTCTCTCCGATCCCTCTCGCCCTGATCCCTCTCTCTCTGATCCCTCTCTCCCCGATCCCTCTCTCTCTGATCCCTCTCTCTCCGATCCCTCTCTCCCTGATCCCTCTCTCCGATCCCTCTCTCTCCGATCCCTCTCTCTCCGATCCCTCTCTGATCCCTCTCTCCGCGATCCCTCTCTCTCCGATCCGTCCCTCTCTGATCCCTCTCTCTCCGATCCCTCTCTCCCCGATCCCTCTCTCTCCGATACCTCTCTCCCCGATCCCTCTCTCTCTGATCCCTCTCTCTCCCATCCCCCTCTCTCCGATCCCTCTCTCTGATCACTCTCTCTCCGATCCCTCTCTCTCCGATCCCTCTCTCTCTGATCCCTCCCTCCGATCCCTCTCTCTCCGATCCATCTCTCTGCGATCCCTCTCTCTCCGATCTCTCTCTCTCCTATCCCTCTCTCTCCGATCCCTCTCTCCGATCCCTCTCTCTCCGATCCCTCTCTCCCCGATCCCTCTCTCTCCGATCCCTCTCTCCCCGATCCCGCTCTCTCTGATCCCTCTCTCTCCGAACCCTCTCTCCGATCCCTCTCGCCCTGATCCCTCTCTCTCTGATCCCTCTCTTCCAGATCCCTCTCTCTCCGATCCCTCTCTCTCCGAACTCTCTCTCTCCGATCCTTCCCTCTCCGATCCCTCTCTCTCCGATCCCTCTCTCCCCGATCCCTCTCTCTCCGATACCTCTCTCTCTGATCCCTCTCTCTCCAATCCCTCTCTCCGATCCCTCTCGCCCTGATCCCTCTCTCTCCGATCCCTCTCTCACTGATCCCTCTCTCTCCGATCCCTCTCGCCCTGATCCCTCTCTCTCTTATCCCTCTCTCTCCGATCCCTCTCTCACTGATCCCTCTCTCCGATCCCTCCCTCTCCGATCTATCTCTCTGCGATCCCTCTCTCTCCGATCCCTCTCTCTCTGATCCCTCTCTGTCTGATCCCTCTCTCTCTCTGATCCCTCTCTCTCACATCCCCCTCTCTCCGATCCCTCTCTCTCTGATCACTCTCTCTCCGATCCCTCTCTCCGATCCCTCTCTCTCCGATCCCTCTCTCTCTGATCCCTCTCTCCGGTCCCTCTCTCTCCGATCATCTCCCTCTCCGATCCCTCTCTCTCCGATCTCTCTCTCTCCTATCCCGCTCTCTCCGATCCCTCTCACTCCGATACCTCTCTCTCCGATCCCTCTCACTCCGATCCATCTCTCTCTCTGATCCCTCTCTCCCTGATCCCTCTCTCTCTGATCCCTCTCTCTCCGATCCCTCTCTCTCCGATCACTCTCTCTCCGATCCCCCTCTCTCCGATCCCTCTCTCTGATCCCTCTCTCCCCGATCCCTCTCTCTCCAATCCCTCTCTCTCCGATCCCTCTCTCTGATCCCTCTCTCTGCGATCCCTCTCTCTCCGATCCCTCTCTCTCCGATCCCTCTCTATCCGATCCCTCTCTGTCCGAACTCTCTCTCTCTCTGATCCCTCCCTCTCCGATCTCTCTCTCACCGATCCCTCTCTCCGATCCCTCTCTCTCCGATCCCTCTCTCTCCGATCCCTCTCTCTCTGATCCCTCTCTCTCCGATCCCTCTCTCTCCGATCCCTCTCTCTCCGATCCCTCTCTCCGCGATCCCTCTCTCTCCGATCCCTCTCTCTCTGATCCCTCTCTCCGCGATCCCTCTCTCTCCGATCCCTCTCTCTCTGATCCCTCTCTCTCCAATCCCTCTCTCTCCGATCCCTCTCTCTCCGATCCCTCTCTCCGCGATCCCTCTCTCTCCGATCCCTCTCTCTCTGATCCCTCTTTCTCCAATCCCTCTCTCCCCGATCCCTCTCTCTCCGATCCCTCTCTCCCCGATCCCTCTCTCTCTGATCCCTCTCTCTCCGATCCCTCTCTCCGATCCCTCTCGCCCTGATCCCTCTCTCTCTGATCCCTCTCTCCCCGCTCCCTCTCTCTCTGATCCCTCTCTCTCCGATCCCTCTCTCCCTGATCCCTCTCTCCGATCCCTCTCTCTCCGATCCCTCTCTCTCCAATCACTCTCTCTGATCCCTCTCTCCGCGATCCCTCTCTCTCCGATCCATCCCTCTCTGATCCCTCTCTCTCCGATCCCTCTCTCCCGATCCCTCTCTTTCCGATCCCTCTCTCCCCGATCCCTCTCTCTCCCATCCCCCTCTATCCGATCCCTCTCTCTCTGATCACTCTCTCTCCGATCCCTCTCTCTCCGATCCCTCTCTCTCCGATCCCTCTCTCTCTGATCCCTCTCTCCGATCCCTCTCTCTCCGATCCATCTCTCTGCGATCCCTCTCTCTCCGATCTCTCTCTCTCTCCTATCCCTCTCTCTCCGATCCCTCTAACTCCGATCCCTCTCTCACCGATCCCTCTCACTCCGATCCATCTCTCTCTCTGATCGCTCTCTCCCTGATCCCTCTCTCTCCGATCCCTCTCTCTCCGATCCCTCTCTCTCCGATCCCTCTCACTCCGATCCATCTCTCTCTCTGATCCCTCTCTCCCTGATCCCTCTCTCCCTGATCCCTCTCTCTCTGATCCCTCTCTCTCCGATCCCTCTCTCTCCGATCCCTCTCTCTCCGATCCCCCTCTCTCCGATCCCTCCCTCCGATCCCTCTCTCTGCGATCCCTCTCTCTCCCATCCCTCTCTCTCCGATCCCTCTCTATCCGATCCCTCTCTGTCCGAACTCTCTCTCTCTCTGATCCTTCCCTCTCTGATCCCTCTCTCCGATCCCTCTCTCTCCGATCCCTCTCTCTCCGATTCCTCTCTCCCCGATCCCTCTCTCTCCGATCCCTCTCTCCGCAATCCCTCTCTCTCCGATCCCTCTCTCTCTGATCCCTCTCTCTCCGATCCCTCTCTCCCCGATCCCTCTCTCTCCGATCCCTCTATCCCCGATCCCTCTCTCTCTGATCCCTCTCTCTCCGATCCCTCTCTCCGATCCCTCTCGCCCTGATCCCTCTCTCCCCGATCCCTCTCTCTCCGATCCCTCTCTCTGATCCCTCTCTCCGCGATCCCTCTCTCTCCGATCCCTCTCTCTCCGATCCCTCTCTCGCCCTGATCCCTCTCTCTCCGATCCCTCTCTCCCCGATCCCTCTCTCTCTGATCCCTCTCTCTCCGATCCCTCTCTCCCTGATCCCTCTTTCCGATCCCTCTCTCTCCGATCCCTCTCTCTCCGATCCCTCTCTCTCTGATCCCTCTCTCTCCGATCCCTCTCTCCGATCCCTCTCGCCCTGATCCCACTCTCTCCGATCCCTCTCTCTCTGATCCCTCTCTCTCCGATCCCTCTCGCCCTGATCCCTCTCTCTCATATCCCTCTCTCTCCGATCCCTCTCTCTCTGATCCCTCTCTCCGATCCCTCCCTCTCCGATCTATCTCTCTGCGATCCCTCTCTCTCCGATCCCTCTCTCTCTGATCCCTCTCTGTCTGATCCCTCTCTCTCTGATCCCTCTCTCTCCCATCCCCCTCTCTCCGATCCCTCTCTCTCTGATCACTCTCTCTCCGATCCCTCTCTCTGATCCCTCTCTCTCCGATCCCTCTCTCTCTCTGATCCCTCTCTCCGGTCCCTCTCTCTCCGATCCATCTCCCTCTCCGATCCCTCTCTCTCCGATCTCTCTCTCTCCTATCCCCCTCTCTCCGATCCCTCTCACTCCGATCCCTCTCTCTCCGATCCCTCTCACTTCGATCCATCTCTCTCTCTGATCCCTCTCTCCCTGATCCCTCTCTCTCCGATCCCTCTCTCTCCGATCCCTCTCTCCGCGATCCCTCTCTCTCCGATCCCTCTCTCTCTGATCCCTCTCTCTCCAATCCCTCTCTCCCCGATCCCTCTCTCTCCGATCCCTCTCTCTGATCCCTCTCTCCGCGATCCCTCTCTCTCCGATCCCTCTCTCTCCGATCCCTCTCTATCCGATCCCTCTCTGTCCGAACTCTCTCTCTCCGATCCCTCTCTCCGATCCCTCTCTCTCCGATCCCTCTCTCTCCGATGCCTCTCTCCGCGATCCCTCTCTCTCCGATCCCTCTCTCTCTGATCCCTCTCTCTCCGATCCCTCTCTCCCAGATCCCTCTCTCTCTGATCCATCTCTCTCTCCGATCCCTCTCTCTCTGATCCCTCTCTCTCCGATCCCTCTCTCTCCGATCCCTCTCTCTCAGATCCCTCTCTGTCTGATCCCTCTCTCTCTCTGATCCCTCTCTCTCCGATCCCTCTCTCTGATCCCTCTCGCCCTGATCCCTCTCTCTCTCCGATCCCTCTCTCTCTGATCCCTCACTCTCTGATCCCTCTCTCCCTGATCCCTCTCTCCGATCCCTCTCTCTCCGATCCCTCTCTCTCCTATCCCTCTCTCTCCGATCCCTCTTTCTCTGATCCCTCTCTCTCCGATCCCTCTCTCTCTGATCCCTCTCTCTCTCTGATCCCTCTCTCTCCCATCCCCCTCTCTCCGATCCCTCTCTCTCCGATCACTCTCTCCGATCCCTCTCTCTCCGATCCCTCTCTCTCTGATCCCTCTCTCTCTGATCCCTCTCTCCGATCCCCCTCTCTCCTATCCATCTCTCTGCGATCCCTCTCTCTCCGATCCCTCACTCTCCGATCCCTCTCTCTCCGATCCCTCTTAGTCTGATCCCTCTCTCTCTCCGATCTATCTCTCTGCGATCCCTCTCTATCTCCAATCCCTCTCTCTCTGAACCCTCTCTCTTCGATCCCTCTCCCTCTGATCCCTCCCTCTCCGATCCCTCTCACTCCGATCCATTTCTCTCTCTGATCCCTCTCTCCGCGATCCATCTCTCTCTGATCCCTCTCTCTCAGATCCCTCTCTCTCCCATCCCTCTCTCTCCGATCCCTCTCACTCCGATCCATCTCTCTCTCTGATCCCTCTCTCCCTGATCCCTCTCTCTCTGATCCCTCTCTCTCCGATCCCTCTCTCTCCGATCCCTCTATCTCCGAACCCCCTCTCTCCAATCCCTCTCTCTGATCCCTCTCTCCCCTATCCCTCTCTCTCCGATCCCTCTCTCTCCGATCCCTCTCTCTCCGATCCCTCTCTCTCTGATCCCTCTCTCTCCGATATCTCTCTCCGATCCCTCTCGCCCTGATCCCTCTCTCTCCGATCCCTCTCTCTCTGATCTCTCTCTCTCCGATCCCTCTCGCCCTGATCCCTCTCTCTCTTATCCCTCTCTCTCCGATCCCTCTCTCTCTGATCCCTCTCTCCGATCCCTCCCTCTCCAATCTATCTCTCTGCGATCCCTCTCTCTCCAATCCCTCTCTCTCTGATCCCTCTCTGTCTGATCCCTCTCTCTCTCTGATCCCTCTCTCTCCCATCCCCCTCTCTCTGATCACTCTCTCTCCGATCCCTCTCTCCGATCCCTGTCTCTCCGATCCCTCTCTCTCTGATCCCTCTCTCCGGTCCCTCTCTCTCCGATCCATCTCCCTCTCCGATCCCTCTCTCTCCGATCTCTCTCTCTCCTATCCCCCTCTCTCCGATCCCTCTCACTCCGATCCCTCTCTCTCCGATCCCTCTCACTTCGATCCATCTCTCTCTCTGATCCCTCTCTCCCTGATCCCTCTCTCTCTGATCCCTCTCTCTCCGATCCCTCAGTCTCCGATCCCTCTCACTCCGATCCCTCTCTCTGATCCCTCTCTCCCCGATCCCTCTCTCTCCGATCCCTCTCTCTCCGATCCCTCTCTATCCGATCCTTCTCTGTCCGAACTCTCTCTCTCTCTGATCCCTCCCTCTCCGATCCCTCTCTCTCCGATCCCTCTCTCTCCGATCCCTCTCTCTCCGATCCCTCTCTCCCCGATCCCTCTCACTCCGATCCCTCTCTCTCCGATCCCTCTCTCTCCTATCCATCTCTCTGCGATCCCTCTCTCTCCGATCCCTCTCACTCCGATCCCTCTCTCTCCGATCCCTCTCACTCCGATCCATCTCTCTCTCCGATCCCTCTCTCTCCGATCCCTCTCTCTCCGATCCCTCTCTCTCCTGTCCATCTCTCTGCGATCCCTCTCTCTCCGATCCCTCTCACTCCGATCCCTCTCTCTCCGATCCCTCTCACTCCGATCCCTCTCTCTGATCCCTCTCTCCCCGATCCCTCTCTCTCCGATCCCTCTCTCTCCGATCCCTCTCTATCCGATCCTTCTCTGTCCGAACTCTCTCTCTCTCTGATCCCTCCCTCTCCGATCCCTCTCTCTCCGATCCCTCTCTCCGATCCCTCTCTCTCCGATCCCTCTCTCTCCAATCCCTCTCTCCCCGATCCCTCTCTCTCCGATCCCTCTCTCCGCGATCCCTCTCTCTCCGATCCCTCTCTCTCTGATCCCTCTCTCTCCGATTCCTCTCTCCCCGATCCCTCTCTCTCCGATCCCTCTCTCCCCGATCCCTCTCTCTCTGATCCCTCTCTCTCCGATCCCTCTCTCCGATCCCTCTCGCCCTGATCCCTCTCTCTCTGATCCCTCTCTCCCCAATCCCTCTCTCTCTGATCCCTCTCTCTCCGATCCCTCTCTCTCTGATCCCTCTCTCTCCGATCCCTCTCTCTCCGATCCCTCTCTCCCCGATCCCTCTCTCTCCGAACCCTCTCTCTCCGATCCCTCTCTCTCCGATCCCTCTCTCTCTGATCCCTCTCTCTCTCCGATCACTCTTTCTCCGAACTCTCTCTCTCCGATCCCTCCCTCTCCGATCCCTCTCTCTCCGATCCTTCTCTCCCGATGCCTCTCTCTCTGATCCCTCTCTCTCCGATCCCTCTCTCCGATCCCTCTCGCCCTGATCCCTCTCTCTTCGATCCCCCTCTCTCTGATCCCTCTCTCTCCGATTCCTCTCGCCCTGATCCCTCTCTCTCCGATCCCTCTCTCTCCGATCCTTCTCTCTCTCTGATCCCTCTCTCCGATCCCTCTCTCTCGGATCTATTCTTCTGCGATCCCTCTCTCTCCGATCCCTCTCTCACTGATCCCTCTCTGTCTGATCCCTCTCTCTCTCTGATCCCTCTCTCTCCCATCCCCCTCTCTCCGATCCCTCTCTCCGATCCCTCTCTCTCCGATCCCTCTCTCTCTGATCCCTCTCTCTCCGATCCCTCTCGCCCTGATCCCTCTCTCTCCGATCCCTCTCTCTCCGATCCCTCTCTCTCTCTGATCCCTCTCTCCGATCCCTCTCTCTCGGATCTATCCTTCTGCGATCCCTCTCTCTCCGATCCCTCTCTCACTGATCCCTCTCTGTCTGATCCCTCTCTCTCCGATCCCTCTCTCTCGGATCTATCCTTCTGCGATCCCTCTCTCTCCGATCCCTCTCTCACTGATCCCTCTCTGTCTGATCCCTCTCTCTCTGATCCCTCTCTCTCTGATCCCTCTCTCTGATCCCTCTCTCTCCCATCCCCCTCTCTCCGATCCCTCTCTCTCTGATCACTCTCTCTCCGATCTCTCTCTCTCCGATCCCTCTCTCTCCGATCCCTCTCTCTCTGATCCCTCTCTCCGTTCCCTCTCTCTCCGATCCATCTCTCTGCGATCCCTCTCTCTCCGATCTCTCTCTCTCCTATCCCTCTCTCTCCGATCCCTCTCTCTCCGATCCCTCTCACTCCGATCCATCTCTCTCTCTCTGATCCCTCTCTCCCTGATCCCTCTCTCTCTGATCCCTCTCTCTCCGATCCCTCTCTCTCTGATCCCTCTCTCTCCGATCCCCCTCTCTCCGATCCCTCTCTCTGATCCCTCTCTCCCCGATCCCTCTCTCTCCGATCCCTCTCTCTCCGATCCCTCTCTCTCCGATCCCTCTCTCTGATCCCTCTCTCCGCGATCCCTCTCTCTCCGATCCCTCTCTCTCCGATCCCTCTCTATCCGATCCCTCTCTGTCCGAACTCTCTCTCTCTCTGATCCCTCACTCTCCGATCCCTCTCTCTCCGATCCCTCTCTCCGATCCCTCTCTCTCCGATCCCTCTCTCTCCGATCCCTCTCTCCCCGATCCCTCTCTCTCCGATCCCTCTCTCTCCGATCCCTCACTCCGCGATCCCTCTCTCTCCGATCCCTCGCTCTCTGATCCCTCTCTCTCCGATCCCTCTCTCCCCGATCCCTCTCTCTCTGATCCCTCTCTCTCCGATCCCTCTCTCCGATCCCTCTCGCCCTGATCCCTCTCTCTCTGATCCCTCTCTCCCCGATCCCTCTCTCTCTGATCCCTCTCTCTCCGATCCCTCTCTCCCTGATCCCTCTCTCCCTGATCCCTCTCTCCGATCCCTCTCTCTCCGATCCCTCTCTCTGATCCCTCTCTCCGCGATCCCTCTCTCTCCGATCCGTCCCTCTCTGATCCCTCTCTCTCCGATCCCTCTCTCCCCGATCCCTCTCTCTCCGATACCTCTCTCCCCGATCCCTCTCTCTCTGATCCCTCTCTCTCCCATCCCCCTCTCTCCGATCCCTCTCTCTGATCACTCTCTCTCCGATCCCTCTCTCTCCGATCCCTCTCTCTCTGATCCCTCCCTCCGATCCCTCTCTCTCCGATCCATCTCTCTGCGATCCCTCTCTCTCCGATCTCTCTCTCTCCTATCCCTCTCTCCGATCCCTCTCTCCGATCCCTCTCTCTCCGATCCCTCTCTCCCCGATCCCTCTCTCTCCGATCCCTCTCTCCCCGATCCCGCTCTCTCTGATCCCTCTCTCTCCGAACCCTCTCTCCGATCCCTCTCGCCCTGATCCCTCTCTCTCTGATCCCTCTCTCCCAGATCCCTCTCTCTCCGATCCCTCTCTCTCCGAACTCTCTCTCTCCGATCCTTCCCTCTCCGATCCCTCTCTCTCCGATCCCTCTCTCCCCGATCCCTCTCTCTCCGATACCTCTCTCTCTGATCCCTCTCTCTCCAATCCCTCTCTCCGATCCCTCTCGCCCTGATCCCTCTCTCTCCGATCCCTCTCTCTCTGATCCCTCTCTCTCCGATCCCTCTCGCCCTGATCCCTCTCTCTCTTATCCCTCTCTCTCCGATCCCTCTCTCACTGATCCCTCTCTCCGATCCCTCCCTCTCCGATCTATCTCTCTGCGATCCCTCTCTCTCCGATCCCTCTCTCTCTGATCCCTCTCTGTCTGATCCCTCTCTCTCTCTGATCCCTCTCTCTCACATCCCCCTCTCTCCGATCCCTCTCTCTCTGATCACTCTCTCTCCGATCCCTCTCTCCGATCCCTCTCTCTCCGATCCCTCTCTCTCTGATCCCTCTCTCCGGTCCCTCTCTCTCCGATCCATCTCCCTCTCCGATCCCTC
This sequence comes from Chiloscyllium plagiosum, assembly GCF_037043375.1. Classification (NCBI taxonomy): domain Eukaryota; kingdom Metazoa; phylum Chordata; class Chondrichthyes; order Orectolobiformes; family Hemiscylliidae; genus Chiloscyllium; species Chiloscyllium plagiosum. Next base: position 20,436,800 of record NW_028270176.1, on the reverse strand, counting down.
TCTCTCCGATCTCTCTCTCTCCTATCCCGCTCTCTCCGATCCCTCTCACTCCGATACCTCTCTCTCCGATCCCTCTCACTCCGATCCATCTCTCTCTCTGATCCCTCTCTCCCTGATCCCTCTCTCTCTGATCCCTCTCTCTCCGATCCCTCAGTCTCCGATCCCTCTCTCTCCGATCCCCCTCTCTCCGATCCCTCTCTCTGATACCTCTCTCCCCGATCCCTCTCTCTCCGATCCCTCTCTCTCCGATCCCTCTCTCTGATCCCTCTCTCCGCGATCCCTCTCTCTCCGATCCCTCTCTCTCCGATCCCTCTCTATCCGATCCCTCTCTGTCCGAACTCTCTCTCTCTCTGATCCCTCCCTCTCCGATCTCTCTCTCACCGATCCCTCTCTCTCCGATCCCTCTCTCTCCGATCCCTCTCTCTCCGATCCCTCTCTCTCCGATCCCTCTCTCTCCGATCCCTCTCTCCGCGATCCCTCTCTCTCCGATCCCTCTCTCTCTGATCCCTCTCTCTCCAATCCCTCTCTCCCCGATCCCTCTCTCTCCGATCCCTCTCTCCCCGATCCCTCTCTCTCTGATCCCTCTCTCTCCGATCCCTCTCTCCGATCCCTCTCGCCCTGATCCCTCTCTCTCTGATCCCTCTCTCCCCGCTCCCTCTCTCTCTGATCCCTCTCTCTCCGATCCCTCTCTCCCTGATCCCTCTCTCCGATCCCTCTCTCTCCGATCCCTCTCTCTCCAATCACTCTCTCTGATCCCTCTCTCCGCGATCCCTCTCTCTCCGATCCATCCCTCTCTGATCCCTCTCTCTCCGATCCCTCTCTCCCGATCCCTCTCTCTCCGATCCCTCTCTCCCCGATCCCTCTCTCTCCCATCCCCCTCTATCCGATCCCTCTCTCTCTGATCACTCTCTCTCCGATCCCTCTCTCTCCGATCCCTCTCTCTCCGATCCCTCTCTCTCTGATCCCTCTCTCCGATCCCTCTCTCTCCGATCCATCTCTCTGCGATCCCTCTCTCTCCGATCTCTCTCTCTCTCCTATCCCTCTCTCTCCGATCCCTCTAACTCCGATCCCTCTCTCACCGATCCCTCTCACTCCGATCCATCTCTCTCTCTGATCCCTCTCTCCCTGATCCCTCTCTCTCCGATCCCTCTCTCTCCGATCCCTCTCTCTCCGATCCCTCTCACTCCGATCCATCTCTCTCTCTGATCCCTCTCTCCCTGATCCCTCTCTCCCTTATCCCTCTCTCTCTGATCCCTCTCTCTCCGATCCCTCTCTCTCCGATCCCTCTCTCTCCGATCCCCCTCTCTCCGATCCCTCTCTCCGATCCCTCTCTCTGCGATCCCTCTCTCTCCCATCCCTCTCTCTCCGATCCCTCTCTATCCGATCCCTCTCTGTCCGAACTCTCTCTCTCTCTGATCCCTCCCTCTCTGATCCCTCTCTCCGATCCCTCTCTCTCCGATCCCTCTCTCTCCGATTCCTCTCTCCCCGATCCCTCTCTCTCCGATCCCTCTCTCCGCAATCCCTCTCTCTCCGATCCCTCTCTCTCTGATCCCTCTCTCTCCGATCCCTCTCTCCCCGATCCCTCTCTCTCCGATCCCTCTATCCCCGATCCCTCTCTCTCTGATCCCTCTCTCTCCGATCCCTCTCTCCGATCCCTCTCGCCCTGATCCCTCTCTCTCTGATCCCTCTCTCTCCGATCCCTCTCTCTGATCCCTCTCTCCGCGATCCCTCTCTCTCCGATCCCTCTCTCTCCGATCCCTCTCTCGCCCTGATCCCTCTCTCTCCGATCCCTCTCTCCCCGATCCCTCTCTCTCTGATCCCTCTCTCTCCGATCCCTCTCTCCCTGATCCCTCTTTCCGATCCCTCTGTCTCCGATCCCTCTCTCTCCGATCCCTCTCTCTCTGATCCCTCTCTCTCCGATCCCTCTCTCCGATCCCTCTCGCCCTGATCCCACTCTCTCCGATCCCTCTCTCTCTGATCCCTCTCTCTCCGATCCCTCTCGCCCTGATCCCTCTCTCTCATATCCCTCTCTCTCCGATCCCTCTCTCTCTGATCCCTCTCTCCGATCCCTCCCTCTCCGATCTATCTCTCTGCGATCCCTCTCTCTCCGATCCCTCTCTCTCTGATCCCTCTCTGTCTGATCCCTCTCTCTCTCTGATCCCTCTCTCTCCCATCCCTCTCTCTCTGATCACTCTCTCTCCGATCCCTCTCTCTCTCTGATCGCTCTCTCCCTGATCCCTCTCTCTCTGATCCCTCTCTCTCCGATCCCTCTCTCTCCGATCCCTCTATCTCCGAACCCCCTCTCTCCAATCCCTCTCTCTGATCCCTCTCTCCCCCCTATCCCTCTCTCTCCGATCCCTCTCTCTCCGATCCCTCTCTCTCCGATCCCTCTCTCTCTGATCCCTCTCTCTCCGATATCTCTCTCCGATCCCTCTCGCCCTGATCCCTCTCTCTCCGATCCCTCTCTCTCTGATCCCTCTCTCTCCGATCCCTCTCGCCCTGATCCCTCTCTCTCTTATCCCTCTCTCTCCGATCCCTCTCTCTCTGATCCCTCTCTCCGATCCCTCCCTCTCCGATCTATCTCTCTGCGATCCCTCCTCTCCGATCCCTCTCTCTCTGATCCCTCTCTGTCTGATCCCTCTCTCTCTCTGATCCCTCTCTCTCCCATCCCCCTCTCTGTGATCACTCTCTCTCCGATCCCTCTCTCCGATCCCTGTCTCTCCGATCCCTCTCTCTCTGATCCCTCTCTCCGGTCCCTCTCTCTCCGATCCATCTCCCTCTCCGATCCCTCTCTCTCCGATCTCTCTCTCTCCTATCCCCCTCTCTCCGATCCCTCTCACTCCGATCCCTCTCTCTCCGATCCCTCTCACTTCGATCCATCTCTCTCTCTGATCCCTCTCTCCCTGATCCCTCTCTCTCTGATCCCTCTCTCTCCGATCCCTCAGTCTCCGATCCCTCTCTCTCCGATCCCCCTCTCTCCGATCCCTCTCTCTGATCCCTCTCTCCCCGATCCCTCTCTCTCCGATCTCTCTCTCTCCGATCCCTCTCTCTGATCCCTCTCTCCGCGATCCCTCTCTCTCCGATCCCTCTCTCTCCGATCCCTCTCTATCCGATCCCTCTCTGTCCGAACTCTCTCTCTCTCTGATCCCTCCCTCTCCGATCTCTCTCTCTCCGATCCCTCTCTCCGATCCCTCTCTCTCCGATCCCTCTCTCTCCGATCCCCCTCTCACCAATCCCTCTCTCTCTGATCCCTCTCTCTCCGATCCCTCTCCTCTGATCCCTCTCTCTCCGATCCCTCTCTCTCTGATCTCTCTCTCTCTGATCCCTCTCTCTCCGATCCCTCTCTCTCCGATGCCTCTCTCCGCGATCCCTCTTTCTCCGATCCCTCTCTCTCTGATCCCTCTCTCTCCGATCCCTCTCTCCCCGATCCCTCTCTCTCTGATCCCTCTCTCTCCGATCCCTCTCTCTCTGATCCCTCTCTCTCCGATCCCTCTCTCCCTGATCCCTCTCTCCGATCCCTCTCTCTCCGATCCCTCTCTCTCTGATCCCTCTCTCCGATCCCTCTCTCTCCGCGATCCCTCTCTCTCCGATCCCTCTCTCTCTGATCCCTCTCTCTCCGATCCCTCTCGCCCTGATCCCTCTCTCTCTGATCCCTCTCTCCCCGATCCCTCTCTCTCTGATCCCTCTCTCTCCGATCCCTCTCTCCCTGATCCCTCTCTCCGATCCCTCTCTCTCCGATCCCTCTCTCACCAATCACTCTCTCTGATCCCTCTCTCCGCGATCCCTCTCCCTCCGATCCATCCCTCTCTGATCCCTCTCTCTCCGATCCCTCTCTCCCGATCCCTCTCTCTCCGATCCCTCTCTCCCCGATCCCTCTCTCTCCCATCCCCCTCTCTCCGATCCCTCTCTCTCTGATCACTCTCTCTCCGATCCCTCTCTCTCCGATCCCTCTCTCTCCGATCCCTCTCTCTCTGATCCCTCTCTCCGATCCCTCTCTCTCCGATCCATCTCTCTGCGATCCCTCTCTCTCCGATCTCTCTCTCTCCTATCCCTCTCTCTCCGATCCCTCTAACTCCGATCCCTCTCTCACCGATCCCTCTCACTCCGATCCATCTCTCTCTCTGATCCCTCTCTCCCTGATCCCTCTCTCTCCGATCCCTCTCTCTCCGATCCCTCTCTCTCCGATCCCTCTCACTCCGATCCATCTCTCTCTCTGATCCCTCTCTCCCTGATCCCTCTCTCCCTGATCCCTCTCTCTCTGATCCCTCTCTCTCCGATCCCTCTCTCTCCGATCCCTCTCTCTCCGATCCCTCTCTGTCCGAACTCTCTCTCTCTCTGATCCCTCCCTCTCTGATCCCTCTCTCCGATCCCTCTCTCTCCGATCCCTCTCTCTCCGATCCCTCTCTCCCCGATCCCTCTCTCTCCGACCCCTCTCTCCGCGATCCCTCTCTCTCCGATCCCTCTCACTCCGATCCATCTCTCTCTCTGATCCCTCTCTCCCTGATCCCTCTCTCCCTGATCCCTCTCTCTCTGATCCCTCTCTCTCCGATCCCTCTCTCTCCGATCCCTCTCTCTCCGATCCCCCTCTCTCGGATCCCTCTCTCGGATCCCTCTCTCCGCGATCCGTCTCTCTCCCCTCCCTCTCTCTCCGATCCCTCTCTATCCGATCCCTCTCTGTCCGAACTCTCTCTCTCTCTGATCCCTCCCTCTCTGATCCCTCTCCCCGATCCCTCTCTCTCCGATCCCTCTCTCCGCGATCCCTCTCTCTCCGATCCCTCTCTCTCTGATCCCTCTCTCTCCGATCCCTCTCTCCCCGATCCCTCTCTCTCCGATCCCTCTCTCCCCGATCCCTCTCTCTCTGATCCCTCTCTCTCCGAACATTCTCTCCGATCCCTCTCGCCCTGATCCCTCTCTCTCTGATCCCTCTCTTGCCGATCCCTCTCTCTCTGATCCCTCTCTCTCCGATCCCTCTCTCCCTGATCCCTCTTTCCGATCCCTCTCTCTCCGATCCCTCTCTCTCCGATTCCTCTCTCTCTGATCCCTCTCTCTCAGATCCCTCTCTGTCTGATCCCTCTCTCTCTCTGATCCCTCTCTCTCCGATCCCTCTCTCTGATCCCTCTCGCCCTGATCCCTCTCTCTCCGATCCCTCTCTCTCTGATCCCTCACTCTCTGATCCCTCTCTCCCTGATCCCTCTCTCCGATCCCTCTCTCTCCGATCCCTCTCTCTCCGATCCCTCTCTCTCTGATCCCTCTCTCTCCGATCCCTCTCTCTCTGATCCCTCTCTCTCTGATCCCTCTCTGTCTGATCCCTCTCTCTCTCCGATCCCTCTCTCTCCGATCCCTCTCTCTCCGATCCCTCTCTCTCTGATCCCTCTCTCTCTGATCCCTCACTCTCTGATCCCTCTCTCCCTGATCCCTCTCTCCGATCCCTCTCTCTCCGATCCCTCTCTCTCCGATCCCTCTCTCTCCGATCACTCTCTCTCCGATCCCTCTCTCTCCGATCCCTCTCCCTCTGATCCCTCTCTCTCTGATCCCTCTCTCCGATCCCTCTCTCTCCTATCCATCTCTCTGCGATCCCTCTCTCTCCGATCCCTCACTCTCCGATCCCTCTCTCTCCGATCCCTCTCAGTCTGATCCCTCTCTCTCTCCGATCTATCTCTCTGCGATCCCTCTCTCTCCGATCCCTCTCTATCTCCAATCCCTCTCTCTCTGAACCCTATCTCTTCGATCCCTCTCCCTCTGATCCCTCCCTCTCCGATCCCTCTCACTCCGATCCATTTCTCTCTCTGATCCCTCTCTCCGCGATCCCTCTCTCTCTGATCCCTCTCTCTCAGATCCCTCTCTCTCCCATCCCTCTCTCTCCGATCCCTCTCACTCCGATCCATCTCTCTCTCTGATCCCTCTCTCCCTGATCCCTCTCTCTCTGATCCCTCTCTCTCCGGTCCCTCTCTCTCCGATCCCTCTATCTCCGAACCCCCTCTCTCCAATCCCTCTCTCTGATCCCTCTCTCCCCTATCCCTCTCTCTCCGATCCCTCTCTCTCCGATCCCTCTCTCTGATCCCTCTCTCCGCGATCCGTCTCTCTCCGATCCCTCTCTCTCCGATCCCTCTCAATCCGATTCCTCTCTGTCCGAACTCTCTCTCTCTCTGATCCCTCCCTCTCCGATCCCTCTCTCTCCGATCCCTCTCTCCGATCCCTCTCTCTCCGATCCCTCTCTCTCCGATCCCTCTCTCTCCGATCCCTTTCTCTCCGATCCCTCTCTCTCCGATCCCACTCTCTCCGCGATCCCTCTCTCTCTGATCCCTCTCTCTCCGATCCCTCTCTCCCCTATCCCTCTCTCTCCGATCCCTCTCTCCCCGATCCCTCTCTCTGATCCCTCTCTCTCCGATCCCTCTCTCCGATCCCTCTCGCCCTGATCCCTCTCTCTCTGATCCCTCTCTCTCCGATCCCTCTCTCCGCGATCCCTCTCTCTCTGATCCCTCTCTCTCCGATCCCTCTCTCCCCGATCCCTCTCTCTCCGATCCCTCTCTCTCCGATCCCTCTCTCCCCGATCCCTCTCTCTCTGATCCCTTTCTCTCCGATCCCTCTCTCCGATCCCTCTCGCCCTGATCCCTCTTTCTGATCCCTCTCTCTCCGATCCCTCTCTCCGATCCCTCTCGCCCTGATCCCTCTCTCCCTGATCCCTCTCTCGGATCCCTCTCTCTCCGATCCCTCTCTCCCTGATCCCTCTCTCCGATCCCTCTCTCTCCGATCCCTCTCTCTCCCATCCCCCTCTCTCCGATCCCTCTCTCTCTGATCACTCTCTCTCCGATCCCTCTCTCTCCGATCCCTCTCTCTCCGATCCCTCTCTCTCTGATCCCTCTCTCCGATCCATCTCTCTGCGATCCCTCTCTCTCCGATCCCTCACTCTCCGATCCCTCTCTCTCCGATCCCTCTCTCTCCCATCCCCCTCTCTCCGATCCCTCTCTCTCTGATCACTCTCTCTCCGATCCCTCTCTCTCCGATCCCTCTCTCTCCGATCCCTCTCTCTCTGATCCCTCTCTCCGATTCTATCTCTCTGCGATCCCTCTCTCTCCAATCCCTCTCTCTCTGATACCTCTCTCTTCGATCCCTCTCCCTCTGATCCCTCCCTCTCCGATCCCTCTCTCTCCGATCCCTCTCACTCCGATCCATTTCTCTCTCTGATCCCTCTCTCCCTGATCCCTCTCTCCCTGATCCCTCTCTCTCTGATCCCCCTCTCTCCGATCCCTCTCTCCGATCCCCCTCTCTCCGATCCCTCCCTCTCTGATCCCTCTCTCCGATCCCTCTCTCCGATCCCTCTCTCTCTGATCCCTCTCTCTCCGATCCCTCTCTCTCCGATCCCTCTTTCTCCGATCCCTCTCTCCGATCCCCCTCTCTCCGATCCCTCCCTCTCTGATCCCTCTCTCCGATCCCTCTCTCCGATCCCTCTCTCTCTGATCCCGCTCTCTCCGATCCCTCTCTCTCCGATCCCTCTCTCCGATCCCCCTCTCTCCGATCCCTCCCTCTCTGATCCCTCTCTCCGATCCCTCTCTCCGATCCCTCTCTCTCTGATCCCTCTCTCTCCGATCCCTCTCTCTCTGATCCCTCTCTCTGATCCCTCTCTCCCCGATCCCTCTCTCTATGATCCCTCTCTCTCCGATCCCCCTCTCTCCGATCCCTCCCTCTCTGATCCCTCTCTCCGATCCCTCTCTCTCTGATCCCTCTCTCTCTGATCCCTCTCTCTCCGATCCCTCTCTCTCCGATCCCTCTCTCTGATCCCTCTCTCCCCGATCCCTCTCTCTCCGATCCCTCTCTCTCTGATCCCTCTCTCTCCGATCCCTCTCTATCCGATCCCTCTCTCTCCGATCCCTCTCTCTGATCCCTCTCTCCGCGATCCCTCTCTCTCCGATCCTTCTCTCTCTGATCCCTCTCTCTCCAATCCCTCTCTATCCGATCCCTCTCTGTCCGATCTCTCTCTCTCTGATCCCTCTCTCTCTGATCCCTCTCTCTCCGATCCCTCTCTCTCTGATCCCTCTCTCTCCAATCCCTCTCTCTCCGATCCCTCTCTCTCTGATCCCTCTCTCTCCAATCCCTCTCTCTCCGATCCCTCTCTATCCGATCCCTGTCTGTTTGATCCCTCTCTCCAATGGAGAAAGTGAGGTCTGCAGATGCTGGAGATCAAAGTTGAAACTTTATTGCTGGAACAGCACAGCAGGTCAGGCAGCATCCAGGGAACAGGATATTCGACGTTTCGGGCACAGGCCCTTCTTCAGGATTCCTGAAGAAGGGCCTGTGCCCGAAACGTCGAATCACCTGTTCCCTGGATGCTGCCTGACCTGCTGTAAAGTCCCTCTCTCCAATCCCTCTCTCTCCGATCCCTCTCTCTCCGATCCCTCTCTCCGATCCCTCTCTCTCCGATCCCTCTCTCTCCGATCCCTCTCTCTATGATCCCTCTCTCTCTGATCCCCCTCTCTCCGATCCCTCTCTCTCTGATCCCTCTCTCTCTGATCCCTCTCTCTCTGATCCCTCTCTTTCTGATCCCTCTCTCTCTGATCCCTCTCTTTCCGATCCCTCTCTCTCTGATCCCTCTCTCTCTGATCCCTCTCTCTCTCCGATCCCTCTCTCTCTGATCCCTCTCTCTCCGATCCCTCTCTCCGATCTCTCTCTCTCTGATCCCTCTCTCTCTGATCCCTCTCTCTCCGATCCCTCTCTCTCCAATCCCTCTCCCTCCGATCCCACTCTCTCTGATCCCTCTATCTCCGATCTCTCTCTCTCCGATCCCTCTCTCTCTGATCCCCCCCTCTCTGATCCCTCTCTCCCCGATCCCTCTCTCTCTGATCCCCCCCTCTCTGATCCCTCTCTCTCTGATCCCTCTCTCCGATCCCTCTCTCCCCAATCCCTCTCTCTCTGATCCCCCCCTCTCTGATCCCTCTCTCTAATCCCCGTCTCTCCGATCCCTGTCTGTCCTTTCCCGTTCACTCCCGTCCCTCTTTCTCTCCGTTCCCCCTCTCTCCGTTCCCCTTCTCTCCGATCCCTCTCTCCACGATCCCTCTCTCTCCGATTGTGGATTGGCCAGGCTAACGTGTCCCCTGGTGACGAGCGATGTGTGTGTTGGATGTGTGGTAAATGTCGTGTAATAGGCGAATGTTACTCCGTGGGTCGGTGTAGACGTGTCGGGCCAAATGGCCTGTTTCCACACTGTCGGGATTCTCTGATATAGGGGCAGAATTGGCCTCAGCCCATCAAGTCTGCTATTCCATTTGGTCATGGTTGATAGGTGTTTGAAACCCAACCTCCTGAGTCTCTCACCTCACTTCAATGTGTCTCCATCACATTCTCCTCTGCGCCACGTCATCGAAAAACACAACCGTCCACAAAGCCTTGATCCCCAAACACTGTCTCACCTTCATCCAAACACTTTTGACTTCGTTCGGAAGCCTCTCATGTGACACTTTGTCAAGCTGCTCACAGGATCTGTTCAGGAATTCCACATCCGTCTCTCAGTCTCCCGGGTGAGACAGATGGTGAGTAATCGATTTGTATCCCTGCGGTACTCAGGTTAGAGAATGCGCCCAAGTCCTGTTCGGGGCAGAGCCTCTGGAATTCCCATCTAACGGCACCATGGGAAAGATAATATATTTCCGAGTCATGAAGGATCGTTGGAAGTCCAGGTTAACCACATCGACCAGGTTCCCTTCATCAACCCACACTATACACTTCATCAAAGTAACCACCGGCAGCTCAATTAATCTGGCTCTGGAACCCCATGCTTCCTGGGGACAGTGTAGAGGGAGCTTTACTCTGGATCTAACCCTGTGCTGTCCCTGTCCCTGGGAGTGTTTGATGGGGGACAGTGTAGAGAGAGCTTTAATCTGTATCTAACCCCGTGCTGTTTCTGTCCCTGGGAGTGTTTGATGGGGGACAGTGTAGAGGGAGCTTTACTCTGTATCTAACCCCGTGCTGCCCCTGTCCCTGTCCTGGGAGTGTTTGATGGGAGACAGTGTAGAGGGAGCTTTACTCTGTATCTAACCCTGTGCTGTCCCTGTTTCCGGGAGTGTTTGATGGGGGACAGTGTAGAGGGAGCTTTACTCTGTATCTAACCCCGTGCTATTTCTGTCCCTGGGAGTGTTTGATGGGGGACAGTGTAGAGGGAGCTTTACTCTGTATCTAACCCCGTGCTGCCCCTGTCCCTGGGAGTGTTTGATGGGAGACAGTGTAGAGGGAGCTTTACTCTGTATCTAACCCCGTGCTGTCCCTGTCCCTGGGAGTGTTTAATGGGGGGACAGTGTAGAGGGACCTTTACTCTGTATCTAACCCTGTGCTGTCCCTGTCCTGGGAGTGTTTAATGGGGGGACAGTGTAGAGAGAGCTTTACTCTGTATCTAACCCTGTGCTGTCCCTGTCCTGGGAGTGTTTGATGGGGGGATAGTGTAGAGAGAGCTTTACTCTGTATCTAACCTGATTTCTTTCTGTCCTGGGAGCTTTGCAAACCCCTCTATAAATATCTCTGCTCCTCTCGCTCTGACTGTATGTGCCCACCTTCAACCTCCCGATTGGCTGGGCTGTTGGTTCACCAACGTCACCTCCCTTTCCCTGTCCTGGGTGTGTGTTTCGTGTTGGTAATGGTTCGCACCCTGGGACATGTTCACACAATGAGGGCCGTGTGTTGCTGTTGGCACCAGAGTGAGGTTCTTCCTCTACCATCAACCCCTCCATCCTCACCCAGCTCTGTCCATACCCTCCCCAACACCTCGTCAAGCTTCAGGGAACGAAGGGTTGGAAGGTCTTGTTTGCATATTCTCCCCGTGTCTGCGTGGGTATCCTCTGGGTGCTCCGGTTTCCCCCCACAGTCTGAGCATGTACAGCTTAGAGTGGATTGGCCGTGCTTAATTGCCCCATAGTGTCCAGGGATGTGCAGGTTAGGGTGGATTGGCCACGCTAAATTGTCCCATAGTGCCCAGGGATGCATACGTTAGGGTGGATTGGCCATGCTAAATTGTCCCATACTGTCCAGGGATGTGCAGGTTAGGGTGGATTGGCCATGCTAAATTGTCCCATAGTGCCCAGGGATGTGCAGGTTAGGGTGGATTGGCCATGCTAAATTGTCCCATACTGTCCAGGGATGTGCAGGTTAGGGTGGATTGGCCATGCTAAATTGTCCCATAGTGCCCAGGGATGTGCAGGTTAGGGTGGATTGGCCATGCTAAATTGTCCCATAGTGCCCAGGGATGTGTATGTTAGAGTGGATTGGCCATGCTAAATTGTCCCATAGTGCCCAGGGATGTGCAGGTTAGGGTGTATTGGCCATGCTAAATTGCCCCATAGTGCCCAGGGACGTGTATGTTAGGGTGGATTGGCCGTGCTAAATTGCCCCATAGTGCCCAGGGATGTGCAGGTTAGGGTGGATTGGCCATGCTAAATTGTCCCACAGTGCCCAGGGATGTGTAGGTTAGGGTGGATTGGCCATGCTAAATTGTCCCATAGTGCCCAGGGATGTGCAGGTTAGGGTGGATTGGCCGTGCTAAATTGTCACATGGTGCTAGGGATGTGCAGGTTAGGGTGGATTGGCCATGCTAAATTGTCCCAGAGTGCCCAGGGATGTGTAGGTTAGGGTGGATTGGCCGTGCTAAATTGTCCCATAGTGCCCAGGGATATGCAGGTTAGGGTGGATTGGCCATGCTAAATTGTCCCATAGTGCCCAGGGATGTGCAGGTTAGGGTGGATTGGCCGTGCTAAATTGTCCCATAGTGCCCAGGGATGTGTAGGTTAGGGTGGATTGGCCGTGCTAAATTGTCCCATAGTGCCCAGGGATGTGCAGGTTAGGGTGGATTGGCCGTGCTAAATTGTCCCATAGTGCCCAGGGATGTGTAGGTTAGGGTGGATTGGCCGTGCTAAATTGTCCCATAGTGCCCAGGGATGTGTAGGTTAGGGTGGATTGGCCGTGCTAAATTGCCCCATAGTGCCCAGGGATGTGTAGGTTAGGGTGGATTGGCCATGCTAAATTGTCCCATAGTGCCCAGGGATGTGCAGGTTAGGGTGTATTGGCCATGCTAAATTGCCCCATAGTGCCCAGGGATGTGTATGTTAGGGTGGATTGGCCGTGCTAAATTGCCCCATAGTGCCCAGGGATGTGCAGGTTAGGGTGGATTGGCCATGCTAAATTGTCCCATAGTGCCCAGGGATGTGTAGGTTACGGTGGATTGGCCGTGCTAAATTGTCACATGGTGCTAGGGATGTGCAGGTTAGGGTGGATTGGCCATGCTAAATTGTCCCAGAGTGCCCAGGGATGTGTAGGTTAGGGTGGATTGGCCGTGCTAAATTGTCCCATAGTGTCCAGGGATGTGTAGGTTAGGGTGGATTGGCCATGCTAAAGTGTCACATAGTGTCCAGGGATGTACAGATTAGTGTGGACTGGCCGTGCTAAATTGCCCCATAGTGCCCAGGGATGTGTAGGTTAGGGTGGATAGGCCGTGCTAAATTGTCCCATAGTGCCCAGGGATGTGTAGGTTAGGGTGGATTGGCCGTGCTAAATTGTCCCATAGTGTCCAGGGATGTGTAGGTTAGGGTGGATTGGCCATGCTAAATTGCCCCATAGTGCCCAGGGATGTGCAGGTTAGGGTGGACTGGCCGTGCTAAATTGCCCCATAGTGCCCAGGGATGTGTAGGTTAGGGTGGATTGGCCGTGCTAAATTGTCCCATAGTGCCCAGGGATGTGTAGGTTAGGGTGGATTGGCCGTGCTAAATTGTCCCATAGTGTCCAGGGATGTGTAGGTTAGGGTGGATTGGCCATGCTAAATTGCCCCATAGTGCCCAGGGATGTGTATGTTAGGGTGGATTGGCCATGCTAAATTGTCCCATAGTGCCCAGGGATGTGTATGTTAGGGTGGATTGGCCATGCTAAATTGCCCCATAGTGCCCAGGGATGTGTATGTTAGGGTGGATTGGCCGTGCTAAATTGCCCCATAGTGTCCAGGGATGTGTAGGTTAGGGTGGATTGGCCATGCTAAATTGCCCCATAGTGTCCAGGGATGTGTAGGTTAGGGTGGATTGGCCATGCTAAATTGCCCCATAGTGCCCAGGGATGTGTAGGATAGGGTGGATTGGCCATGCTAAATTGCCCCATAGTGCCCAGGGATGTGTAGGATAGGGTGGATTGGCCATGCTAAATTGTCCCATAGTGTCCAGGGATATGTAGGTTAGGGTGGATTGGCCAGGCTAAATTGCCCCATAGTGCCCAGGGATGTGTATGTTAGGGTGGATTGGCCGTGCTAAATTGCCCCATAGTGCCCAGGGATGTGCAGGTTAGGGTGGATTGGCCATGCTAAATTGTCCCATAGGGCCCAGGGATGTGTAGGTTAGGGTGGATTGGCCGTGCTAAATTGCCCCATAGTGCCCAGGGATGTGCAGGTTAGGGTGGATTGGCCATGCTAAATTGTCCCATAGTGTTCAGGGATGTGCAGGTTAGGGTGGATTGGCCATGCTAAATTGTCCCATAGTGCCCAGGGATGTGCAAGTTAGGGTGGATTGACCATGCTAAATTGTCCCAGAGTGCCCAGGGATGTGCAGGTTAGGGTGGATTGGCCATGCTAAATTGTCCCATAGTGCCCAGGGATGTGCAGGTTAGGGTGGATTGGCCATGCTAAATTGTCCCATAGTGCCCAGGGATGTGCAGGTTAGGGTGGATTGGCCGTGCTAAATTGTCCCATAGTGCCCAGGGATGTGCAGGTTAGGGTGGATTGGCCGTGCTAAATTGTCCCATAGTGCCCAGGGATGTGCAGGTTAGAGTGGATTGGCCGTGCTAAATTGTCCCATAGTGCCCAGGGATGTATACGTAAGGGTGGATTGACCATGCTCAGTGACAGAAATCTAGCATACAGACGTGGCAGGTAACAAGGGAACGAAATGGAATTTTGGTCTTGATTGTGAACGGAATGTCGCGTCAACATCGGGAAATATGGTTGCGCTTGTCCGAGTGATTCTGTGGTCGATGGTGTGGCGCTGGGAAAGCACAGCAGGTCAGGCAGCATCCGAGGAGCAGGAGAGTCGATGTTTCGGGCAAAAGCCCTTCATTAAGAACTGTCGAGCTTAACTTGAGGAGGGAGGTAAGTGTATGGGAGGGCAGTTCAAAGGAGGTTTACTCTCTGTGAACCCCAGAGACGAACGGCTTGTCTTGCCAAGAGCGAGTTTAGGTTTAAACCCATTGTTGTGAGAAGAACAAGTGGAGATCTGTCCCAGGAGTCACCAGCGTTGACGTCGAACTGATCTCACCTTGGGTGGGGCGATCTGGAGCGTGAGCTTTTGGATGAGGGGTGGTCAATTTCGAACAGAGGCCAAGGGAGATACCTTCTCTTCAAAGGGTCGTGAATCTGTGGAATTCCCCAAGGGATGCTGGGGCACTGAGTAGGGCTTAGATTAGTTCACACATCGGCGCCAGGTTTGTACACTGAATCGGAATCACAGTGCGTATTGCATGAAACCTGACTGTAGCTACAGATAAACAGTTATAAATGGTCAGGGTATGACACTACTAATTAAGACTCATTCCAGCCTCCCCCTCACATGGAGAGGGACACAAACAGGCAGGTCCAAATGGGTTATGGACCGAGGGAGCTCCTAGTCACAGCTCATTGTGTTAATTCTTGCACTGGTCTGAACATAGCTTTTTTTAGTCATCATCTTTCTCCAGATGCTCCCATTGCTTTGCAAGAGAGGTGGCTGCTTCGCTTATTACTAAGTCTTGGTGACTCAGTCAGGGGCCCAGGTTTGATTCCAGCCTCGGGCCACCATCTGTGTGGAGTTTGCACATTCTCCCCATGCCCGCGAGGATTTCCCTCCATTGCTATGCAGGTTCACCACATAAAATGCCCCATCGCGTCTGGGGATATGCAGGCTTGGTGAGTTAGCCACAGGGCATGCGGCGTTATAGGGAAGGAGAGTATGGGTCTGATGCTCTCCGGAGGGTTGGTGTGGAGTTGATGGGCCGAATGGCCTGCTTCCACCCTGCACGTGATCCTATGATAGCATCTGACCTTTCAGGTAGGCTTGTAACAGTTGGTGGAGGGAAGATTAGCTTGTTTTTATTGCAAGTGGACTTTGACTGCAGAGAACAGAGAGACCATTACTGAGCGGAAGTACTTATATTTTCCCCAGTACTAATGATGTGTGTGTGTGTGTACATGTGTGTGTACATGTATGTGTGTCTACATGAATTTGTGTGTGTGTGTGTCTATATGTGTGCATGTGTGTGTACACGTGTGTGTGTGTGTACACGTGTGTGCGTGCATGCATGCATGACACAGTGAAAAACAACAGGTGTACAAATCTTTATTCATTTTTGCCCTGGTTGTGAGCAGGCATTAATAATTGGTTACTAGTCCATAGCCCAATCAGATTCTTACTGTCATAGCAATACACAGAGCCTCTCAGCTCTGGTCAGACTTAAACTTCCTGCTGTTTATGACGCTGGCCTGTGTGTGTCAAGCGACTTGCTTTTCGATCTTTTAGAGACACGGAGTTTTAAAAAAACAGCCCTTCGTTTCAAAAGTGCATCCTGTCCAACAAGGGACACGGGCCTGCCCTTAATTTATATTGTTCTCTTGCTGGTTTCTCTTCCTTGCTCAGGTGAATCATTCACCACCAGGTATTCCCACTTGCGCCCCCCCCCCCCCCCACCTCCCCCTCCCACCCCCGTCATGACTTTGATATCCTGTCGAGTGATATTCCGGCAAATATCATGAAAAGGTTTCTCTGAGTCTTTGAACAGCGGTGCTGCAACATCTCGCTAAATCCTCAGATCGCTTTGCTCTTGATCTAGTTTCACATTGTAGTTGGATGAACACTGAACCGTCCTCGACTTGTCAGTTCTTAATAGGATCAACACGTATTCAGCATTAGGAGAAACGCGTGCAACTTCCCTGTTGACTGCTTTGACAAAGACGGTGTAATTAAAACCGAAGACGATTCATACTGCTCCCTGACCTCTAAATACACTCTACGACCGGAGACTGCAGTTTGCGCGTATTTTGCAAGCATGAGGTTAACGTGTCTCACTTTCTCTCACTCTTGGATAGCCGATGGTGCAGTAATAAAATTTACCTGCAGGGGAGAAACAGCAAAGTTCAAAGCAATAATCGATCGTGTTAGTGGTCATTTTTATAACGGATTAAAACACCCAAGCAGCAGAGCTAATGAAGAAATGAGTCTTGTTAATTCCTCTTTTCAGGGAGAGGAGGTGGAGAGAGATACACACAGCCAGTCCCATCCAGAGAGGGGGAAGGGGCACTGAGGGTGTGCGAAGGAGTGAGCTGGGGTCTGGGGGGGCTGCTGGGACTTCAGTGGCTTTCAGACCCTGATGAGTGACAGGTGTCTCTCCCTCTCTCTCTCTCTCCCTCTCCCTCTCACACTCTCTCCCTCTCCCTCTCACACTCTCTCCCTCTCCCTCTCACACTCTCTCCCTCTCACACTGTCACCCTCTCTCTCACACTCTCTCCCTCTCTCTCTCACACTCTCTCCCTCTCCCTCTCACACTATCTCCCTCTCACACTCTCACCCTCTCTCTCACACTCTCTCCCTCTCACACTCTCACCCTCTCTCTCACACTCTCTCCCTCTCTCACTCTCTCCCTCTCCCTCTCACACTCTCTCCCTCTCCCTCTCTCACTCTCTCCCTCTCTCCCTCTCACCCTCTCTCTCTCCCTCCCCCTCTCTCTCTCTGCCTGCTAACTTGACATATCAGACAAGGAGATAGTGTGCCTGGCCCTCTCAAAATCTCATGGTTCACAGCCTCTCTCTCCCTCTCCCTCTCACACTCTCACCCTCTCTCACTCTCACCCTCTCCCTCTCACACTCTCACCCACTCCCTCTCCCTCTCACACTCTCATCATCTCTCTCTCACACTCTCTCCCTCTCCCTCTCACACTCTCTCCCTCTCCCTCTCACACTCTCTCCCTCTCACACTGTCACCCTCTCTCTCACACTCTCTCCCTCTCTCTCTCACACTCTCTCCCTCTCCCTCTCACACTATCTCCCTCTCACACTCTCACCCTCTCTCTCACACTCTCTCCCTCTCACACTCTCACCCTCTCTCTCACACTCTCTCCCTCTCTCTCTCACACTCTCTCCCTCTCCCTCTCACACTATCTCCCTCTCACACTCTCACCCTCCCTCTCACCCTCTCTCCCTCTCTCTCTCACACACTCTCTCCCTCTCCCTCTCCCTCTCACCCTCTCTCCCTCTCTCTCTCACACTCTCTCCCTCTCCCCCTCACACTCTCTCCCTCTCCCACTCTCACCCTCTCCCTCTCCCTCTCACACTCTCTCCCTCTCCCTCTCGCACTCTCACCCTCTCCCTCTCCCTCTCCCTCTCACACTCTTTCCCTCTCCCTCTCACACTCTCTCCCTCTCCCTCTCACACTCTCTCCCTCTCCCTCTCGCACTCTCACCCTCTCCCTCTCCCTCTCACACTCTTTCCCTCTCCCTCTCACACTCTCTCCCTCTCCCTCTCCCTCACCACTCGCTCCCTCTCCCTCTCCCTCTCCCTCTCACACTCTCTCCCTCTCACACTCACACTCTCCCTCTCACCTGTCGCTCTTCCTTTCCATCTCCCACTCATCCATTCCCCCTCCCCCAACCCTCTCCCTGTGACATTCTCCCTCTCGCCCACACACAAACACACGCACATACACATACACACATACACACACACTTTGTCCTACTCATTCTCACTCTCTCTCTCTCCTGCTCCCTCTCACACTTTCTTTCTCTCTTCCTCTCTCATGGTCTCCCTCACCCACTCACACTCCCTCTCCCTCTCCCACTCTCACTTTCACTCTCTCTCCCGCTTCTTCTCACTCTCCTCCACTCCTCTCTCTCCCACTCCCATTCTCACTCTCACTCTCTCCCTCACCGACTCACATATTCTCCCTCTCCTATCCTTCTCTCTCTCGCACTCTCCCTCTACGTCTCTCTCACTCTCTCTGTCCCTGTCACGCTCTCCCTCTCCCAATCACACTAACATTCTCTCCCTCTCCCTCTCACTCTCCCACTCCCTCTCACTATCTCTCTCTCTCTGTCTCCCACCCTCTCCCTCTCCCACTCACACTCTCTCCCTGTCACTCTCACACTCACTTTCTCTCCGTCTCCCTCTCCCTCTCACTCTCCCTCTCCCTCTCGCTCTCACACACTCTCCCTCTCCCTCTCACACTCTCTCCCTCTCCCTCTCCCTCTACCTCTCACTCTCACACTTTCTTCCTCTCCCTCTCACACTTACTTTCTCTCCGTCTCCCTCTGCCTCTCACTCTACCTCTCCCTCTCCCTCTCACACTCTCTCCCTCTCCCTCTCACACTCTCTCCCTCTCCCTCTCCCACTCTCACTCTCACTCTCTCCCCCTCCCTTTCACACTCTTTCTCTCTCTCCCTCTCCCTCTCTGACTCCCACTCTCTCCCTTTCCCTCTCATTCTCTCCCACTTCTCCTCCCTCTCCCACTCTCACTCTCACACTCACTCACTCTCACTCTCACCCTCTCCGTCTCCTTCTCCCAATCACCCTCTCTCCCTCTCATACTCTCTCCCTCACCCGTTCTCTCTGCCTATCCCTCACAACCCCTCCCTTTCCCTCTCCTCCACCCTCTCACACTCTTTCTCTCCTCCTCTCCATCTCCTTTTCCCTCACACATTCACTGTCTCCCTCTCTCCCTCTCCCACTCACACTCTCTCTCTCCCTCTTCCACTCTCTCCCTCTCTCTCACTCACCCACTTACACTCTCTCCCTCTCCCTCTCCCTTTCACCCTCTCTCCTTCTCCCACTCCCTCTCCCACTTTTCTCTCTCCCTCTCCGTCTCACACTCACTCTCTCCCTCTCCCTTCCCACTCCCTTTCCCTCTCATACTCTCTTTCTTTCCCTCTCCCACTCTCACTCTTTCCCTCTCCCACTCTCTCTCTCTCCCTCTCTCTTACTCACCCTCTCATACGCTCTCACTCTCTGTCTCCCTTTCACATTCTCTCCTTCTCCCTCTCACTCTCCCACTCTCTCCCTCACCCTCACCGTCTCTCACTCTCTCCCTCTTCCTCTCCCTCTCACATTCTCTCCCTCTCCCTCTTCCACTCTCTCCCTCTCCTACTCCATCCCCTCCTTCTCCCTCTCCCTCTCCTTCCAACACTCTCTTCCTCACCCTCTCCCACTCTCTCCCTCTTCCTCTCCCACTCTCACTCTCACACTCTCCTTCTCCCTGTACCATTCTCTCCCTCCCCCTCAACATCTCCCTCTCCCAGTCACGTTCTCTCCCTCTTCATCTCTCACTCTCTTCCTCCCCCTCACACACTCTCTCTCTCCCTCTCCCTCTCACATTCTCTCCTTCTCTCTCACACCCTCTCCCACTCTCTTTTTCACACTCACACACTCTCCCTCTCACACACTCTCTCCCTCTTCCACTCTCACTCTATCTCGCTCTCTCTTTTCCTCTCCCTCTCCCACTCTCCCTCTCCCACTCTCACTCTCTCACTCTCACACTCTCCCTTTACCATTCTCTCCCTTCCCCTCAACATCTCCCTCTTCCAATCACGTTCTCTCCCTCTCCATCTCTCACTCTCTTCCTCTCTCTCACACCCTCCCTGTCTCCCTCTCACACTCACACTCTTTCTCTACTCCTCTCCCTCTCACACTCACTGTCTCCCTCTCTTCCCACTCCCACTCTCACCCTCTCCCTCTCCTCTTCCACTCTTTCCCTCTCTCTCCCTCACCCACTCACACTCTCACTCTCTCCCTCTCCTCTTCCACTCTTTCCCTCTCTCTCCCTCTTCCACTCACACTCTCTCCCTCTCCCACTCTCTCCCTCACCCACTCACACTCTCTCCCTCTCCCTCTCCCTCTTCCACACTCTCTCCATCTCCCACTCACACTGTCCCTCTCCCTCTTCCACACTCTCCCTCACCCACTCACACTCTCTCACTCTCCCTCTCCCTCTCCCTTTCACCCTCGCTCCGTCTCCCACTCCTCTCTGTCCCTCTCCCTCTCGCACTCACTCTCTTCCTCTCCGTCTTCCACTCTGTCCCTCTCTCTCACTTACCCACTCACACTCTCTCCCTCTCCCACTCCTCTCTGTCCCTCTCCCGCTCTCTCTCCCTCTCCCTTCCCACTCCCACTCTCACTCACACTCTCTCCCTTCCCACTCCCACTCTCACTCTCTCCTTTCCCACTCCCTTTCTCTCTCATACTCTCTTCCTTTCTCTCTCTCTCTCCCTCCCCCTCCCTCTCCCACTCACACTCTCTCCCTCTCCACTTCCACTCTCTCCCTCTCTCTCCTTCTCCCACTCTTCCTCTCACCCTCTCCCACTCTCTCCCTCTCTCTTACTCACTCTCTGTCTCCCTCACCCTCACCGTCTCTCACTCTCTCCCTCCCCCACTCTCTCCCTCTCCCACTCCCTCTCACGCTCACTCCCTCTTCCTCTCCCTCTCACACTCTCTCCCTCTTCCTCTCCCACTCTCTCCCTCTCCCACTCCCTCTCACACTCTCTCCCTCTTCCTCTCCCTCTCACACTCTCTCCCTCTCCCTCTCACATACTCTCCCTCTCTCACTTTCTCCCTCTCCCATTCTCTCCCTCTGCCTCTCCCTCTCAACTTCTCTCCCTCTTCCTCTCCTCCCTCTCCCTCTCTCACTCTAATTCTCACCCTCTCCCTCACCGTCACCCTTTCCTTCCAACACTCTCTCCCTCTCCCTCTTCCACTCTCTCCCTCTTCCTCTCCCCCTCTCACACTCTCCCTCTCCCTTTACCATTCTCTCCCTTCCCCTCAACATCTCCCTCTCCCAATCACATTCTCTCCCTCTCCATCTCTCACTCTCTTCCTCCCCCTCACACACTCTCCCTCTCCCTCCCCCTCACCCACTCTCTCCCTCCCCCTCTTCCACCCTCTCCCTCTCCCACTCTCACTCTCACACTCTCCCTCTCCCTTTACCATTCTCTCCCTTCCCCTCAACATCTCCCTCTCTCAATCACGTTCTCTCTCTCTCCATCTCTCACTCTCTTCCTCCCCCTCACACACTCTCCCTCTCCCTCCCCCTCACCCACTCTCTCCCTCTCCCTCTCCCTCTCACCCTGTCCCAGTCTCTTTTTCACACTCACACACTCTCCCTCTCACACACTCTCTCCCTCTTCCACTCTCACTCTATCTCGCTCTCTCTTTTCCTCTCCCTCTCCTCCCTCTCCCTCTCCCACTCTCACTCTCTCCCCTCCTCTTCCACTCTTTCCCTCTCTCTCCCTCTTCCACTCACACTCTCTCCCTCTCCCACTCCTCCCTCTCCCACTCTCACTCTCTACCTCCCTCTCTTCCACTCTCTCCCTCTCCCTCTCCCTCTCCCTGTCTCACACTCTCCCTCTCCCACTTTCATTCTCTACCTCCCCCTCTTCCACTCTCTCCCACTCCCTCCCCCCCACTCCTCCCTCTCCTTCTCCCACTCCCTCTCCCACTCCTCCCTCTCCCACTCTCACTCTCTCCCACTCCCTCTCCCACTCTTTCCCTCTTCCACTCTCTCTCCCACTCCTCCCTCTCCCACTCCGTCCTCTACCACTCTCATTCTCTCCCTCTCCTTCTCCTACTCCCTCTCCCACTCTCTCCCTCTCCCTCTCCCCCTCTCCCACTCTCCTTTTTACACTCACACTCTCTCCCTCTCCCTCTTCCACTCTCACTCTCACACTCACCCACTCTCACTCTCACCCTCTCCGTCTCCGTCTCCCAGTCACCCTCTCACACCCTCTCCATCTCTCTCCCCCTCCCTCTGACACTCTCCTTCTCCCTTCCCACTCTTACTCACATTCTCTCCCTCTCCCACTCCCATTCTCACTCTCACTCTCTTCCTCTCTGTCTCTCTCTCTTTCCCACCCCCCTCCCACTCTCAGTCACATTCTCTCCCTCTCCCTCTCCCACTCTCTCTCTCTCCCTCTACCACTCTCATTCTCTCTGTCTCCCTCTCACACTCACATTCTTTCCATAGTCCTCTCCCTCTCCTTTTCCCTGTCACACACACTCTCTCCCTCTCCCACTCCCATTCTCACTCTCACTCTCTTCCTCTCTCTGTCTCTCACTCCCCCTCCCCCTCCCACTCTCTCCCCCTCCCTCTCTCACTCTCTTTCCCTCTCATACTCTTCCTCTCCCTCTCCCACTCTTTCCTCTCCCTCTCTCTCTCTTACTCACCCTCTCACACTCTCTCACTCTCCCTCTCCCTTTCACACTCACACTGTCTCCCTCTCCCTCTCACCCCCTGTCCCTCTTGCTCCTCCTCCCCTTCTCCCTCTCCCACTCTCCGACTCCCTTTCTCACTCACATTTTCTCCCTCTCCCACTCTCTCTCTCACACACACTCTCTCCACCTCCCTCTCCCTCTCTCTCTCACACACTCTCTCTCACGCACTCACAATCTCTCCCTCTCACACACCTTCTCCCTCTCCCACTTTCACTCTCCCTCTCACTCTATCTCGGTCTATCTTTCCCTCTCCCTCTCACACTCTCTCCCTCTCCCTCACCCACTCTCATTCTCTCTCTCTCCTCTCTGTCTCTGACTCCCTCTCACACTCACACTCTCTCCCTTTCACACACTCTGTCCCTCTTCCACTCTCACTCTATCTCCCTCT
Source organism: Chiloscyllium plagiosum (assembly GCF_037043375.1). Classification (NCBI taxonomy): domain Eukaryota; kingdom Metazoa; phylum Chordata; class Chondrichthyes; order Orectolobiformes; family Hemiscylliidae; genus Chiloscyllium; species Chiloscyllium plagiosum. The sequence goes on along the minus strand of NW_028270176.1, from coordinate 20,414,181 downwards.
CCCTCTCCCTCTCCAACTCCCTCCCTCTCCCTCACTCACTCCCATATTTTCTCATTTCCCTGTTCTTCTCACCCTCTCTCCCTCTCAACCTCTCTCCCTCTCCCTTTCACCCTCTCTCCCTCTCACTTTCCCACACATACACTCTCCCTCTCACACACTCTCAGTCTCACACTGTCTCCCTCTCACTCTCCCAATATTACTCTCTCGCTCTCCCACCCACCCTCTCACACTGACACTCTCTCCATCTCTCCCTCTCCCTCTCACACACTCTCACACTCTCACCCTCTTGTCCTCACACTATCTCCTTCTCCCACACACTCTCTCCCTCTCCCACTCACTCACCCATCCTCTCCCTCTCCTGATCACACTCTCTCCTCTCCCACTCACAGTCTCTCTCTCTCTCTCTCTCTCTCTCTGACACTCATATTCTCTCTGTCTCTTTCTCCATCTCACACACTCTCCCTCTCCCTCCCGGATTCTCTCTCTCTCCCTCTCCCTCTGACACTCTCTCCTTCTCCAACTCCCTCTCCCACGAACGACCCTGTTGCTTCTGCCCAGCGCCCACTGCATCGCTGTCCATTAGTGCACACCAATTGTGCCGGGGCTGATGGGAAAACAGTACGGCGCTATTGCAATGTAACTCCCATCGGTGAGTCTCAAGCGAGCTCGGTCCACACAGTTTTGACCATTTCTGAGCGTTGGCGTGATGCCTGTTGTTCTCACTATTAGATTTGATTAGATTAGATTCCCGACAGTATGGAAACAGGCCGTTCGGCCCAACATATCCACACCGACCCTTCGAAGAGCAACACCCCCCCCACACCCGACTAATGCACCTAACACTATGGGACAATTTAGCATGGCCAATCCACCCTAATCTGCATATCCCTGGGCACTATGGGACAATTTAGCACGGCCAATCCACCCTAACCTGCACATCCCTGGACACTATGGGACAATTTAGCACGGCCAATCCACCCTAATCTGCACATCCCTGGGCACTATGGGACAATTTAGCACGGCCAATCCACCCTAACCTACACATCCCTGGGCACTATGGGACAATTTAGCACGGCCAATCCACCCTAACCTGCACATCCCTGGACACTATGGGACAATTTAGCACGGCCAATCCACCCTAATCTGCACATCCCTGGGCACTATGGGACAATTTAGCACGGCCAATCCACCCTAATCTGCACATCCCTGGGCACTATGGGACAATTTAGCACGGCCAATCCACCCTAATCTGCACATCCCTGGACACTATGGGACAATTTAGCACGGCCAATCCACCCTAACCTGCACATCCCTGGGCACTATGGGACAATTTAGCATGGCCAATCCACCCTAACCTGCACATCCCTGGACACTATGGGACAATTTAGCATGGCCAATCCACCCTAACCTGCACATCCCTGGGCACTAAGGGACAATTTAGCACGGCCAATCCACCCTAACCTGCACATCCCTGGGCACTAAGGGACAATTTAGCACGGCCAATCCACCCTAACCTGCACACCCCTGGCCACTATGGGACAATTTAGCATGGCCAATCCACCCTAACCTACACATCCCTGGGCACTAAGGGACAATTTAGCATGGCCAATCCACCCTAACCTGCACACCCCTGGCCACTATGGGACAATTTAGCATGGCCAATCCACCCTAACCTACACATCCCTGGGCACTATGGGACAATTTAGCACGGCCAATCCACCCTAACCTGCACACCCCTGGCCACTATGGGACAATTTAGCATGGCCAATCCACCCTAACCTACACATCCCTGGGCACTATGGGACAATTTAGCACGGCCAATCCACCCTAACCTGCACACCCCTGGCCACTATGGGACAATTTAGCACGGCCAATCCACCCTAACCTGCACACCCCTGGCCACTATGGGACAATTTAGCATGGCCAATCCACCCTAATCTGCACATCCCTGGGCACTATGGGACAATTTAGCACGGCCAATCCACCCTAACCTGCACACCCCTGGCCACTATGGGACAATTTAGCATGGCCAATCCACCCTAACCTACACATCCCTGGGCACTAAGGGACAATTTAGCATGGCCAATCCACCCTAACCTGCACACCCCTGGCCACTATGGGACAATTTAGCATGGCCAATCCACCCTAACCTACACACCCCTGGCCACTATGGGACAATTTAGCATGGCCAATCCACCCTAACCTACACATCCCTGGGCACTAAGGGACAATTTAGCATGGCCAATCCACCCTAACCTGCACACCCCTGGCCACTATGGGACAATTTAGCATGGCCAATCCACCCTAACCTACACATCCCTGGGCACTATGGGACAATTTAGCATGGCCAATCCACCCTAACCTGCACATCCCTGGGCACTATGTGACAATTTAGCATGGCCAATCCACCCTAACCTGCACATCCCTGGGCACTATGGGACAATTTAGCACGGCCAATCCACCCTAACCTGCACATCCCTGGGCACTATGGGACAATTTAGCATGGCCAATCCACCCTAACCTGCACATCCCTGGGCACTATGGGACAATTTAGCATGGCCAATCCACCCTAACCTGCACCTCTTTGGACTGTCGGAGGAAACCCACACAGACACGGGGAGAATGTGCAAACTCCACACAGTCAGTCACCTGAGGCTGGAATCGAACCCGGGTCCCTGGTGCTGTGAGGCAGCTGTGCTGACCATTGAGCCACCGTGCCTTTCTGGAGGCAAGATTGTCATGATGTCAGTTGTCCTCACTGTGTTTAAATGCTGTGTTGTGTTGGTGTGGAGTACAAGTGGTTGGGGGTGGTGGGGGTGTGGTGTAGTCACTAGGCCTCCTCCTGCTCTTATGTACAGCCTCTAGGAGGTGGGGCTGACTGGCCTCCTGTTCCTGTGTACCAGGCTGGAGGAGGAGCGGCTGAATGGCCTCCTGTTCCTGTGTAACAGGGTGGAGGAGGAGGGGCTGAATGGCCTCCTGTTCCTGTGTAACAGGGTGGAGGAGGAGGGGCTGAATGGCCTCCTGTTCCTGTGTAACAGGCTGGAGGAGGGGGTCGAGGGGAAGCTGAATTTGACCCCCTCCTGATCGTGGTGTGAAGAATCAATTATCGAGCAGACTGCTGTCTTTCAGATGTTGAAAGTGTGACAGAGAGCTGACTGGACCTTTGAAGGGACCGTTTGACGAAAGGTTTTGAGTGAAATTCATTCAGAGCTGCTCAGTGAGCAGTGCTCATTCAGGCCAGACATAAAAGCAAATTCACAGCCACAGGAAACCCTCCAATGACAAACAGAAATCACTGGAGAAACTCTGTAGATCTGGCAGCGTCAGTAGAGGTCTGCTATGGTCCATCTGCACATCTCCAAGGGCGCTAAAGTAGATTTGTGGGTGTTAAGCCTGTCCACCCAGTCCCTGATTTACTCCGTCACTTTTAAAATTCTGTTCTCCCCCAGCGAATATCCTCTGACTGTTGAGCGTTCCCTCAGTGAAGGTCAGAGGCTAGGAATCCTGCAGCAAGTGACTCACCTCCTGTTCCACCATCCACAAGTCAAGAGGGTGATGGAATACTCCCCACTTGCCCCTGGATGGGGGCAGCTCCAACAACACTCAAGAAGCTCGACACCATCCAGGGACAAAGCAGGCCCCCGTTTGATTGGCGCCACATCCCCTCCCTCCCCCACCGGCGCTCAGTAGCAGCAGTGTGTACCATCTGCAAGACCCACCGCAGCAACTCACCCAGGCTCCTTAGACAGCACCTTCCACAGCCTTTCCCACTGGGGGCATGTTGATATGAAACGCAGGGTGGGACTTGAACTAGGAGCCTGAGAGTCAGACGCAAGACACTGATGCCCTGCACCACAGCGCCTCCCTCTTCATTCCGCAGGGTCCCTCTCAGTTTACAAGTTTGCTTTTGATATCTACAGCCTTCTGTATTCCCTTTATTCTGCACGGTCTAGTTGCAATCGTGTCTCTAAGGTAAAGCAAAGTGTTAGGATGAAACAGTGGTGAGTGCGCCTCCACAGATGAATGTATAACTTACAGGTGAACAGTTTGGACATGTGTGCACTTCTGTGAGGGATCACTCAAAGAGAAATCTATTAACACTGACATTAAGTCGTCCATTGGTGTAACTGACCTTACAAGTTCAATTATTGTCCCATCATTGTGAAGGATCAGGCTGATTTCCACTCCTGTGATAGATCAACTCACATTGACACGGGGTCTGCACTGAGATCACCAGTCAATATCACTCAGCACGTCGCCCTGCAAACATACACACGGTCGTACACCCTCAAACACTCACATTTGCACACACACACACCCAACACATATACAATCACACACCCCTATATAATCACACACACAGATAATCACACGCAACACATATACAATCACACACCCCTATATAATCACACACATAACACGTATATAATCACACACCCAACACATATACAATCGCACACCCCTATATAATCACACACACAGATAATCACACGCAGCACATATACAATCACACATCCTTATATAATCACACACACACAGATAATCACACGCAACACATATACAATCACACACCCCTATATAATCACACACACAGATAATCACACACAACACATATACAATCACACACCCCTATATAATCACACACACACAGATAATAACACGCAACACATATACAATCACACACCCCTATATAATCACACACATAACACGTATATAATCACACACACAACACATATACAATCACACACCCCTATATAATCACACACATAACACGTATATAATCACACACCCAACACATATACAATCACACACCCCTATATAATCACACACATAACACGTATATAATCACACACACAACACATATACAATCACACACCCCTATATAATCACACACATAACACGTATATAATCACACACACAACACATATACAATCGCACACCCCTATATAATCACACACACAGATAATCACACGCAGCACATATACAATCACACATCCTTATATAATCACACACACACAGATAATCACACACAACACATATACAATCACACACCCCTATATAATCACACACACACACACAGATAATCACACACAACACATATACAATCACACACACAGATAATCACACACAACACATATACAATCACACACCCTTATATAATCACACACACACAGATAATCACACACAACACATATACAATCACACACCCCTATATAATCACACACAGATAATCACACGCAACACATATACAATCACACATCCTTATATAATCACACACACACAGATAATCACACACAACACATACACAATCACACACCCCTACATAATCACCCACACAGATAATCACACACAACACATATACAATCACAAACCCTTATATAATCGCAGACATGCAGATAATCACACACAACACATATACAATCACACTCCTCTATATAATCACACATACAGAGAATCACACACAACACATATACAATCACACACCCCTATATAATCACACACACAGATAATCACACACAACACATATACAATCACACACCCCTATATAATCACACACAACACATATATAATCACACACCCCCATATAATCACACACAACACATATATAATCACACACCCCTATATAATCACACACAACACATATACAATCACACACCCCTATATAATCACACACAGATAATCACACACAACACATATACAATCACACTCCTCTATATAATCACACACACACAGATAATCACACACAACACATATACAATCACACACCCCTATATAATCACACACACAGATAATCACACACAACACATATACAATCACACACCCCTATATAATCACACACAACACATATATAATCACACACCCCCATATAATCACACACAACACATATATAATCACACACCCCTATATAATCACACACAACACATATACAATCACACACCCCTATATAATCACACACAGATAATCACACACAACACATATACAATCACACTCCTCTATATAATCACACATACAGAGAATCACACACAACACATATACAATCACACACTCCTATATAATCACAGACATGCAGATAATCACACACAACACCTATATAATCACACTGCCCTATATAATCACACACATGCAGATAATTACACACAACACGTATATAATCACACACCCCTATATAATCACACACACGCAGATAATCACATGCCCTCATATAATCACACACGCGCAGATAATCTCACACAACACGTATATAATCACACACCCCTATATAATCACACACACGCAGATTATCACACACAACACATATACAATCACACACCCTTATATAATCACACACACGCAGATAATCACATGCCCCTATATAATCACACACACTCAGATAATCACACACAACTCATATACAATCACACTCCCCTATATAATCACACACACACAGATAATCTCACACAACACATATAATCACATTCCCCTATATAATCACACACATGCAGATAATCACACACAACAAATATACGATCACACACCCTTATATAATCACAGACATGCAGATAATCACACACAACACCTATATAATCACACACACTCAGATAATCACACACAACACATATAGAATCACAGACCCCTATATAATCACACACAACACACAGATAATTACACACAACACATATGCAATCACACACCCCTAGAAATCATACATATGCAAATAATCTCACACAAACCCATGCAAACAGACACACAATCACATACAAACCCATATAATCACACACCCACACACAATCACATGCACACTTATACAATCACACACAAATGTACAATCACAAACTCTCAGATAATCACACACACACCCATGCAATCACACACAACCACACACACAGGCAATCACACACACATACCTATATAATCACAGACAAATATACAATCACACACCCAGACAATCACACACACACATACCTATATAATTACACACCCAGACAATCACACACACACATACCTATATAATCATGCACTCAGACAATCACGCACACACATACCTATATAATCACACACACAATCACGCACACACATACCTATATAATCACACACCCAGACAATCACGCACACACACATACCTATATAACCACACACCCAGACAATAACACACACACACCTATATAATCACACACCCAGACAATCACACATACACATACCTATATAATCACACACCCAGACAATCACACACACATACACATACCTATATAATCACACACCCAGACAATCTCACACACACACATACCTATATAATCACACACCCAGACAATCACACACACACATACCTATATAATCACACACACAATCACACACACATACCTATATAATCACACACCCAGACAATCACACGCACACACATACCTATATAATCACACACCCAGACAATCACACACACATACACATACCTATATAATCACACACCCAGACAATCACACACACATACACATACCTATATAATCACACACCCAGACAATCACACATACACATACCTATATAATCACACACCCAGACAATCACACACACATACACATACCTATATAATCACACACCCAGACAATCACACATACACATACCTATATAATCACACACCCAGACAATCACACACACACATACCTATATAATCACACACCCAGACAATCACACACACACATACCTATATAATCACACACCCAGACAATCACACACACATACACATACCTATATAATCACACACCCAGACAATCACACATACACATACCTATATAATCACACACCCAGACAATCACACACACAAACACCTATATAATCACACACCCAGACAATCACACACACACATACCTATATAATCACACACACAATCACACACACATACCTATATAATCACACACCCAGACAATCACACACACACATACCTATATAATCACACACCCAGACAATCACACACACACACATACCTATATAATCACACACCCAGACAATCACACACACACATACCTATATAATCACACACACAATCACACACACATACCTATATAATCACACACCCAGACAATCACACGCACACACATACCTATATAATCACACACCCAGACAATCACACGCACACACATACCTATATAATCACACACCCAGACAATCACACATACACATACCTATATAATCACACACCCAGACAATCACACACACATACACATACCTATATAATCACACACCCAGACAATCACACATACACATACCTATATAATCACACACACAATCACACACACATACCTATATAATCACACACCCAGACAATCACACATACACATACCTATATAATCACACACCCAGACAATCACACACACACATACCTATATAATCACACACCCAGACAATCACACACACAAACACCTATATAATCACACACAAAGACAATCACACACACACATACCTATATAATCACACACCCAGACAATCACACACACAAACACCTATATAATCACACACAAAGACAATCACACACACACATACCTATATAATCACACACCCAGACAATCACACACACAAACACCTATATAATCACACACAAAGACAATCACACACACTTGCATATACAAACGTTCACACAATTACACACACTTAAACACATTTACACATACAATTTCACACATACATACAAACATAGACACACACAGACGTGCACATCCTCAAACATGAAACATTTTCAAAGACACAAGCCCGCAGACTTCCACGCACCCAAGTACTCAGCATTTTCTGCAGCTCCCTGTCTGGCTCCTGTTTCTGACCAACTTCAACAAGAATTATTCTTGACCTTCCTTCATGGGCAATCACAGTCTGCTCTTTTACCCAAATCAAAACTGCTGGTGACTTCAGTCATTGGAGTTGGAGTGGAGATTGAGCACTGAAAAGGGAACAGGACTAGGATAGGCCATTCAGCCCATCAGACCTGCATTGCCATTTAATTGCCGCTGATATGTTTCTCATCCCTAATCTCCCGACTTCTCTCTACAACCCTTGATCCCCTCAATAACCGAGGACCCTTCCACCTCTGACTTAAAGCCACTCACTAATGGGGAGGCGAGTATTATCACTGGACTGTTAACCCAAGGAGCCGGGTAATATTCCGGGGCTCCCGGTTCAAATCCCACTAAGGCAGGTGGCGGGATTTGATTCCTGGAATTAAACGTCCAATGACGACCATGAAACGATTGTCAGGAAAACCCATCTGGTTCACTAATCCCCTCGAGGGAAGGGAGTTGCCGTCCTTACCTGGTCTGAGCTTGCATGTGACTCCAGACCCACAGCAACGTGATTGACAATTAACTGCCCTCTGGGTAATTAGGGATGGGGCAATAAATGCTGGGCTAGCCAGCGCTGTCCTCATCCTGTGAATGAATTAAAAACGACTCAATGACTCTACAGTCCCTTGTCACTTTCATAGACTCCCCACCCTCTGTCTGCAGAAACCCCCCCCCCCCCCCCCCTCCCCCACCCCCAACTCAGTCCGAAAGGGTCATCCCTTCACTCTGAGGCTGTGCCCTCGGGTCCTAGCCTCTCCTACTATAGCGCTGCACGGTAGCACTGCTGCCTCATGGCACCAGGGACCCAGGTTCGATTCTAGCCTTGGGTGACCCATACGTGAGGAATAAGAGAACGATCAGGGATAAGGGAGGGAACTTGTGCGTGGAGTCTGAGCAGATAAGGAGAAACCCTAAATGAGTTTTTTTGCTTCTGTTTTCACCAAGGAAAGGGACCTTGTTGTAAATGAAAACTTTGAGGAGCTGGGATGCAGTCTTGACCAGATCAAAATTGATGAAGTTGATGTGCTGGAAATTTTGGGAAACATTAATATTGATAAGTCCCCCAGGGTCAGACCAGATTTATCCTAGGCTGCTCCGGGAAGCGAGAAAGGAGGTTGCTGAGCCGCTGGCGAGGATATTTGCCTCCTCACTCTCCACAGGAGTGGTACCGGAGGATTGGAGGGAGGCAAATGTTGTTCCTCTTTTCAAGAAGGGTAATAGGGAAATCACTGGCAATTACAGGCCAGTCAGTCTCACATCTGTGGTCAGCAAAGCTTTGGAAATAAACCTGAGGGTTAGGATTTATAACAATTTGGCAAAGCATAGTGTGATTAAAGGCAGTCAGCATGGCTTTGTGAGGGGTAGGTCATGCCTCACAAACCTTACTGAGATCTTTGAGGAGGTGTCAAGACAGGTCGACACAGGTCGAGCAGTGGATGGGGTGTATATGGACTTCAGCAAGGCATTTGATAGGGTTCCCCATGGTAGGCTCATTCATAAAGTCAGGAAGTATGGGATACAGGGAGATTTGGCTATCTGGATTCAGAATTGGCTGGCTGACAGAAGGCAGTAGATGGAAAGTATTCTGCCTGGAGGTCAGTGTTGAGTGGGGTCCCGCAGGGCTCTCGTCTTGGGCCTCTGCTCTTTGTAGTTTTTATAAATGACTTGGATGAGAAGGTTGAGGGGTTGGTGAGTAAATTTGCAGATGGCAGAAAGGTTGGCGACATCGTCGATAGTATAGAGGACTACTGCAGGCTGCAGCGAGACTTAGACAGGATGCAGAGTTGGGCTGAGAAATGGTAGATGGAGTTCAACCTGGATAAATGAACTCAAATGCTGAATGTAGCATTGAAGACAGGATTCTTGGCAGTGTGGAGGAATAAAGGGATCTGGGTGTGCCAGTACGTAGATCCCTCAAAGTTGCCACCCAATTGGATAGGGTTGTCAAGAAAGCATATGGCGTTTTGGCTTTCATTAACAGGGGGACCGAGTTTAAGAGCCGAGAGGTTTTGCTGCAGATCTACAAGTCCCTGGTGAGACCACACTTGGAATATTGTGTCCAGTTCTGGTCGCCCTACTCTAGGAAAGGTACAGAGGCTTTGGAGAGGGTGCAAAGAAGGTTTCCCAGGATGCTGCCTGGACTGGAGGGCTTGTCTTATGAAGGGAGGTTGAATAAGCTCAGAGTTTTCTCTCTGGAGAGAAGGAGGAAGAGAGGAGACCTGATCGAGGTGTACAAAATAATGAGAGGAATAGATAGAGTCAATAGCCAGAGACTTTTCCCCAGGGCAGGATTGACTGGTACAAGGGGTGAAGTTTGAAGATATTTGGGGAAAGGTATAGAGGAGATGTCAGAGGAAGGTTCTTTACGCAGAGAGTTGTGAATGCGTTGCCAGCCGTGGTGGTGGAAGCAGAATCATCGGGGATATTTAAGCGACTGATGGACATGCACATGGAGAGCAGTGGGTTGAGGGGTGTGTGGGTTAGGTTATTATATTCTAAATTAGGATTAAACTTCGGCACAACATCGTGGGCCAAAGGGCCTGGTCTGTGCTGTACTTGTCTATGTTCTATGACTATCTGTGTGGAGTTTGTACATTCTCCCTGTGTCTGCGTGGGTTTTCTCCAGGCGCAACAGTTTCCTCCCAAAATCCCAAAGATGTGCAGGTTAGGGTGGAATGACCGTGCCAAATTGTCCCATAGAGCCCAGGGATGTGCAGGTTAGGGTGGATTGGCCGTGCTAAATTGTCCCATCGTGCCCAGGGATGTGTAGGTTAGGATGGATTGACCATGCCAAATTGTCCCATAGTGTCCAGGGATGTGCAGGTTAGGGTGGATTGGCCATGCTAAATTGTCCCATAGTGCCCAGGGATGTGCAGGTTAGGGTGGATTGACCATGCTAAATTGTCCCATCGTGCCCAGGGCTGTGGAGGTTCGGGTGGATTGGCCATGCAAGATTGTCCCATAGTGCCCAGGGATGTCTAGGTGAGGGTGGATTGACCATGCCAAATTGTCCCAATGTGCCCATGGCTGTGTAGGTTCAGGTGGATTGGCCATGCAAGATTGTCCCATAGTGCCCAGGGATGTGTAGGTTAGGGTGGATTGGCCATGCTAAATTGTCCCATAGTGCCCAGGGATGTGCAGGTTAGGGTGGATTGACCATGCTAAATTGTCCCATCGTGCCCAGGGCTGTGGAGGTTCGGGTGGATTGGCCATGCAAGATTGTCCCATAGTGCCCAGGGATGTGTAGGTTAGGGTGGATTGGCCATGCAAGATTGTCCCATAGTGCCCAGGGATGTGCAGGTTAGGGTGGTTTGACCATGCTAAATTGTCCCATAGTGCCCAGGGATGTGCAGGTTAGGGTGGATTGGCCATGCTAAATTGTCCCATAGTGCCCAGGGATGCACAGGTTAGTGTGGATTGTCCATGCTAAATTGTCCCATAGTGCCCAGGCTTGTGTAGGTTAGGGTGGATTGACCATGCTAAATTGTCCCATAGTGCCCAGGGATGTGTAGGTTAGGGTGGATTGGCCATGCTAAATTGTCCCATAGTGCCCAGGGATGTGTAGGTTAGGGTGGATTGACCGTGCTAAATTGTCCCATAGTGCCCAGGGATGCATAGGTTAGGGTGGATTGACAGTGCTAAATTGTCCCATAGTGCCCAGGGATGTGTAGGTTAGGGTGGATTGGCCCTGCAAGATTGTCCCATAGTGCCCAGAGATGTGTAGGTTAGGGTGGATTGGCCATGCTAAATTGTCCCATAGTGTCCAGGGATGTGTAGGTTAGGGTGGATTGGCCATGCTAAATTGTCCCATAGTGCCCAGGGATGTGCAGGTTAGGGTGGATTGACCATGCTAAATTGTCCCATCGTGCCCAGGGCTGTGGAGGTTCGGGTGGATTGGCCATGCAAGATTGTCCCATAGTGCCCAGGGATGTCTAGGTTAGGGTGGATTGACCATGCCAAATTGTCCCAATGTGCCCATGGCTGTGTAGGTTCAGGTGGATTGGCCATGCAAGATTGTCCCATAGTGCCCAGGGATGTGTAGGTTAGGGTGGATTGGCCATGCTAAATTGTCCCATAGTGCCCAGGGATATGCAGGTTAGGGTGGATTGACCATGCTAAATTGTCCCATAGTGCCCAGGGATGTGCAGGTTAGGGTGGATTGGCCGTGCTAAATTGTCCCATAGTGCCCAGGGATGTGCAGGTTAGGGTGGATTGGCCATGCTAAATTGTCCCATCGTGCCCAGGGATGTGTAGGTTAGGATGGATTGGCCTTGCAAGATTGTCCCATAGTGCCCAGAGATGTGTAGGTTAGGGTGGATTGGCCGTGCTAAATTGTCCCATAGTGCCCAGGGATGTGCAGGTTAGGGTGGATTGACCATGCTAAATTGTCCCATCGTGCCCAGGGCTGTGGAGGTTCGGGTGGATTGGCCATGCAAGATTGTCCCATAGTGCCCAGGGATGTCTAGGTTAGGGTGGATTGACCATGCCAAATTGTCCCAATGTGCCCATGGCTGTGTTGGTTCAGGTGGATTGGCCATGCAAGATTGTCCCATAGTGCCCAGGGATGTGTAGGTTAGGGTGGATTGGCCATGCAAGATTGTCCCATAGTGCCCAGGGATGTGCAGGTTAGGGTGGATTGACCATGCTAAATTGTCCCATAGTGCCCAGGGATGTGCAGGTTAGGGTGGATTGGCCATGCTAAATTGTCCCATAGTGCCCAGGGATGCACAGGTTAGTGTGGATTGTCCATGCTAAATTGTCCCATAGTGCCCAGGGATGTGCAGGTTAGGGTGGATTGGCCGTGCTAAATTGTCCCATAGTGCCCAGGCTTGTGTAGGTTAGGGTGGATTGGCCATGCTAAATTGTCCCATAGTGCCCAGGCTTGTGTAGGTTAGGGTGGATTGACCATGCTAAATTGTCCCATAGTGCCCAGGGATGTGTAGGTTAGGGTGGATTGGCCATGCTAAATTGTCCCATAGTGCCCAGGGATGTGTAGGTTAGGGTGGATTGACCGTGCTAAATTGTCCCATAGTGCCCAGGGATGCATAGGTTAGGGTGGATTGACAGTGCTAAATTGTCCCATAGTGCCCAGGGATGTGTAGGTTAGGGTGGATTGGCCATGCAAGATTGTCCCATAGTGCCCAGAGATGTGTAGGTTAGGGTGGATTGGCCATGCTAAATTGTCCCATAGTGTCCAGGGATGTGTAGGTTAGGGTGGATTGGCCATGCTAAATTGTCCCATAGTGCCCAGGGATGTGCAGGTTAGGGTGGATTGACCATGCTAAATTGTCCCATCGTGCCCAGGGCTGTGGAGGTTCGGGTGGATTGGCCATGCAAGATTGTCCCATAGTGCCCAGGGATGTCTAGGTTAGGGTGGATTAACCATGCCAAATTGTCCCAATGTGCCCATGGCTGTGTAGGTTCAGGTGGATTGGCCATGCAAGATTGTCCCATAGTGCCCAGGGATGTGTAGGTTAGGGTGGATTGTCCATGCTAAATTGTCCCATAGTGCCCAGGGATGTGCAGGTTAGGGTGGATTGACCATGCTAAATTGTCCCATAGTGCCCAGGGATGTGCAGGTTAGGGTGGATTGGCCGTGCTAAATTGTCCCATAGTGCCCAGGGATGTGCAGGTTAGGGTGGATTGGTCATGCTAAATTGTCCCATAGTGCCCAGGCTTGTGTAGGTTAGGGTGGATTGACCATGCTAAATTGTCCCATAGTGCCCAGGGATGTGTAGGTTAGGGTGGATTGGCCATGCTAAATTGTCCCATAGTCTGAGGGATGTGTAGGTTAGGGTTGATTTGTCGTGCTAAATTGTCCCATAGTGCCCAGGGATGTGTAGGTTAGGGTGGATTGACCGTGCTAAATTGTCCAATAGTGCCCAGGGATGCATAGGTTAGGGTGGATTGACAGTGCTAAATTGTCCCATAGTGCCCAGGGATGTGTAGGTTAGGGTGGATTGACTGTGCTAAATTGTCCCATAATGCCCAGGGATGTGTAGGTTAGGGTGGATTGGCCATGCGAAATTGTCCCATAGTGTCCAGGGATGTGGAGGTTAGGGGGGATTGACCATGCTAAATTGTCCCATAGTGCCCAGGGATGTGCAGGTTAGGGTGGATTGGCCATGCTAAATTGTCCCATAGTGCCCAGGGATGTGCAGGTTAGGGTGGATTGGCCATGCTAAATTGACCCATAGTGCCCAGGGTTGTGTAGGTTAGGGTGAATTGGCCGTGCTAAATTGTCCCATAGTGCCCAGGGATGTGTAGGTTAGGGTGGATTGGCCATGCTAAATTGTCCCATAGTGCCCAGGGTTGTGTAGGTTAGGGTGGATTGGCCGTGCTAAATTGTCCCATAGTGCCCAGGAATGTGTAGGTTAGGGTGGATTGGCCCTGCAAAATTGTCCCATAATGCCCAGGGTTGTGTTGGTTAGGGTGGATTGACAGTGCTAAATTGTCCCATAGTGCCCAGGGATGTGTAGGTTAGGGTGGATTGACCGTGCTAAATTGTCCCATAGTGCCCAGGGATGTGCAGGTTAGGGTTGATTTGTCGAGCTAAATTGTCCCATAGTGCCCAGGGATGTGTAGGTTAGGGTGGATTGACCGTGCTAAATTGTCCCATAGTGCCCAGGGTTGTGTAGGTTAGGGTGGATTGGCCATGCTAAATTGTCCCATAGTGCCCAGGGTTGTGTAGGTTAGGGTGGATTGGCCGTGCTAAATTGTCCCATAGTGCCCAGGAATGTGTAGGTTAGGGTGGATTGGCCCTGCAAAATTGTCCCATAGTGCCCAGGGATGTGTAGATTAGGGTGGATTGGCCCTGCAAAATTGTCCCATAATGCCCAGGGTTGTGTAGGTTAGGGTGGATTGACAGTGCTAAATTGTCCCATAGTGCCCAGGGTTGTGTAGGTTAGGGTGGATTGGCCGTGCTAAATTGTCCCATAGTGCCCAGGAATGTGTAGATTATGGTGGATTGACCGTGCTAAATTGTCCCATAGTGCCCAGGGATGTGCAGGTTAGGGTTGATTTGTCGAGCTAAATTGTCCCATAGTGCCCAGGGATGTGTAGGTTAGGGTGGATTGACCGTGCTAAATTGTCCCATAGTGCCCAGGGTTGTGTAGGTTAGGGTGGACTGGCCGTGCTAAATTGTCCCCTAGTGTTCAGGGATGTGCTGGTTAGGGTGGATTAGGCGTGCTAAATTGTCCCATAGTGCCCAGCGATGTGCAGGTTAGGGTGGATTGGCTGTGCTAAATTGTCCCATAGTGTTCAGGGATGTGTAGGTTAGGGTGGATTGGCCATGCTAAATTGTCCCATAGTGCCCAGGGTTGTGTAGGTTAGGGTGGATTGGCCGTGCTAAATTGTCCCATAGTGCCCAGGGATGTGCAGGTTAGGGTGGATTGGCCCTGCAAAATTATCCCATAGTGCCCAGGGATGTGTAGGTTAGGGTGGATTGGCCCTGCAAAATTGTCCCATAATGCCCAGGGTGGTGTAGGTTAGGGTGGATTGGCCGTGCTAAATTGTCCCATAGTGACCAGGGATGTGTAGGTTAGGGTGGATTGGCCCTGCAAAATTGTCCCATAGTGCCCAGGGATGTGTAGGTTAGGATAGATTGGCCATGCTAAATTGTCCCATAGTGTCCAGGGATGTGTAGGTTAAGGTTGATTTGTCGTGCTAAATTGTCCCATAGTGCTCAGGGATGTGTAGGTTAGGGTGGATTGGCCCTGCAAAATTGTCCCGTGGTGCCCAGGGATGTGTAGGTTAGGGTGGATTGGCCATGCTAAATTGTCCCACAGTGCCCAGGGATATACAAGTTAGGGTGGATTGGCCATGCGAAATTGTCCGATAGGCCCAGGGATGTGCAGGTTAGGGTGGGTTGGCCATACTAAATTGTCCGATAGTGTCCAGGGATGTGCAGGTTAGTGTGGATTGGCCATGCTAAATTGTCCCATAGTGCCCAGGGATGTGCATGTCAGGGGGGATTGGCCATGCTAAATTGTCCCATAGTGCCCAGGGATGTGCATGTCAGGGGGGATTGGCCATGCTAAATTGTCTCATAGTTCAAAGTTTGTGCGAAGATTTGTAGCTCGGGTGCTCGTTGTTGTGGTTCTGTTCGCCGAGCTGGAAGTTTTTGTTGCAAACGTTTCGTCCCCTGGCTAGGCGACATCATCAGTGCTTGGGAGCCTCCTGCGAAGCGCTTCTTTGATGTTTCTCCGGTGTTTATAGTGGTCTGTCCATGCCGCTTCCGGTTGTCAGTTTCAGCTGTCCGTTGTAGTGGTTGTTATATTGGGTTCAGGTCGATGTGTTTGTTGATGGAGTTGGTGGATGAATGCCATGCCTCTAGGAATTCCCTGGCTGTTCTCTGTCTGGCTTGCCCTTTGATAGTAGTGTTGTCCCAGTCGAATTCATGTTGCTTGTTGTCTGCGTGTATGGCTACTAAGGATAGCTGGTCGTGTCGTTTCGTGGCTAGTTGATGTTCATGTATGCGGATTGTTAGCTGTCTTCCTGTTTGTTCTATATAGTGTTTAGTGC
Organism: Chiloscyllium plagiosum; assembly: GCF_037043375.1. NCBI lineage: Eukaryota > Metazoa > Chordata > Chondrichthyes > Orectolobiformes > Hemiscylliidae > Chiloscyllium > Chiloscyllium plagiosum. The sequence goes on along the minus strand of NW_028270176.1, from coordinate 20,396,860 downwards.
AGTCCTTGCATGGTATTTTGTACACTACATTCGTCTTGCTCATGTTGGGTATCGGGTCCTTCGTTCTGGTGAGTTGTTGTCTGAGCGTGGCTGTTGGTTTGTGTCCGTTATGAGTCCTAGGGGTCGCAGTAGTCTGGCTGTCAGTTCTGAGATGCTCCTGATGTATGGTAGTGTGGCTAGTCCTTTTGGTTGTGGTATGTCCTCGTTCCGTGGTCTTTCTCTTAGGCATCTGTTGATGAAGTTGCGCGGGTATCCGTTTTTGGCGAATACCTTGTATAGGTGTTCCTCTTCTTCTTTTTGCAGTTCTGGTGTGCTGCAATGTGTTGTGGCCCTTTTGAATAGTGTCCTGATGCAGCTTCGTTTGTGTGTGTTGGGGTGGTTACTTTCATAGTTTAGGACTTGGTCTGTGTGTGTGGCTTTCCTGTATACCTTTGTGGTGAATTCTCCGTTCGGTGTTCTCTGTACCATCACGTCTAGGAATGGGAGTTGGCTACCCTTTTCTTCTTCTCTCGTGAATCGGATTCCTGTGAGTGTGGCATTGATGATCCGGTGTGTTTTCTCTATTTCTGTGTTTTTAATGATTACAAACGTGTCATCGACATATCTGACCCAGAGATTGGGTTGAATTTGTGGTAGCACTGTTTGTTCTAACCTTTGCATAACTGCCTCTGCTATGAGTCCCGAGATCGGTGAGCCCATGGGTGTACCGTTGATTTGTTCGTATATCTGGTTGTTGAATGTGAAGTGTGTTGTGAGGCACAAGTCCAGTAGTTTAAGTATGCCGTCTTTGTTGATAGGTTCAGGTCCTGTTTTCTGTTCTGTATGTCCAGTAGGTTGGCTATTGTCTCATAGTGCCCAGGGATGTGCAGGTTAGGGTGCATTGGCCGTGCTAAATTGTCCCATAGTGCCCAGGCTTGAGTAGGTCAGGGTGGATTGGCCATGCTAAATTGTCCCATAGTGCCCAGGGATGTGTAGGTTGGGGTGGATTGGCCATGCTAAATTGTCCCATAGTGCCCAGGGATGTGCAGGTTAGGGTGGATTGGCCATGCGAAATTGTCCCATAGTGTTCAGGGATGTGCAGGTTAGGGTGGATTGGCCATGCTAAATTGCCCCATAGTGACCAGGGATGTGCAGGTTAGGGTGGATTGACCGTGCTAAATTGTCCCATAGTGCCCAGGGATGTGCAGGTTAGGGTGGATTGGCCATGCTAAATTGTCCCACCGTGTTCAGGGATGTGTAGGTTAGGGTGGATTGGCCATGCTAAATTGTCCCATAGTGCCCAGGGATGTGCAGGTTAGGGTGGAATGGCCATGCTAAATTGTCCCATAGTGTCCAGGGATGTACAGGTTAGGGTGGATTGGCCATGCTAAATTGTCCCATAGTGTCCAGGGATGTGCAGGTTAGGGTGGATTGGCCATGCTAAATTGTCCCATAGTGCCCAGGGATGTGCAGGTTAGGGTGGAATGGCCAAGCTAAATTGTCCCATAGTGTCCAGGGATGTGCAGGTTAGTGTGGATTGGCCGTGCTAAATTGTCCCATAGTGCCCAGGGATGTCCAGGTTAGGGTGGGTTGGCCATGCTAAATTGTCCCATCGTGCCCAGGGATGTGCAGGTTAGTGTGGATTGGCCATGCTCAATTGTCCCATAGTGTCCAGGGATGTGCAGGTGAGGGTGGAATGGCCATGCTAAATTGTCCCATAGTGTCCAGGGATGTGTAGGTTAGGGTGGACTGACCATGCTAAATTGTCCCATAGTGCCCAGGGGTGTGTAGGTTAGTGTGGATTGGCCGTGCTAAATTGTCCCATAGTGCCCAGGGATGTCCAGGTTAGGGTGGGTTGGCCATGCTAAATTGTCCCATAGTGCCCAGGGATGTGCAGGTTAGTGTGGATTGGCCATGCTCAATTGTCCCATAGTGTCCAGGGATGTGCAGGTGAGGGTGGAATGGCCATGCTAAATTGTCCCATAGTGTCCAGGGATGTGTAGGTTAGGGTGGACTGGCCATGCTAAATTGTCCCATAGTGCCCAGGGGTGTGTAGGTTAGGGTGGACTGGCCATGCTAAATTGTCCCATAGTGCCCAGGGATGTGCAGGTTAGGGTGGATTGGCCATGCTAAATTGTCCCAAAGTCAGCACATCTTTGCTGAGGTACAAAACCCAAATACCTGTTTATCTTGGCCAACAGCAAACTCCCTGAGCTGAACATGCAACTACTCGCTTGGAGAGAGAATTCCAAAGATTCGGAGTAAGGAGATTTTCACTTTCTCTCAGTGCTGAGCATTGAAGTCGTTTCCCGATTCCTGGACTCTTCAGTCATGGGAAGGAAGGGGTATCTCATTGTCCCTATGTGGGTTCACTCTGTATCTAACCCCGTGCTGTCCCTGTCCTGGGAGTATTTGATTGGGGGGCAGTGTAGAGGGAGCTTTACTCTGTATCTGACCCCGTGCTGTCCCTGTCCTGGGAGTGTTTGATGGTGGACAGTATAGAGAGAGGTTTAGTCTGTACCTATCCCCATGCTGTCCCTGTCCTCGGAGTGTTTGATGGGGGTCAGTGTAGAGGGAGCTTTACTCTGTATTTAACCCCATGCTGTCCCTGTCCTGGGAGTGTTTGATGGGGGACAGTGTAGAGGGAGCTTTACTCTGTATCTAACCCGGTGCTGTCCCTGTCCTCGGAGTGTTTGATGGGGGTCAGTGTAGAGGGAGCTTTACTCTGTATTTAACCCCATGCTGTCCCTGTCCTGGGAGTGTTTGATGGGGGACAGTGTAGAGGGAGCTTTATTCTGTATCTAACCCTGTGCTGTCCCTGTACTGGGAGTGTTTGATGGGGGGCACAGTGTAGAGGGAGCTTTACTCTGTATCTAACCTAGTGCCGTCCCTGTCCTGGGAGTGTTTGATGGGGGTCAGTGTAGAGGGAGCTTTACTCTGTATTTAACCCCATGCTGTCCCTGTCCTGGGAGTGTTTGATGGGGGGACAGTGTAGATTAGATTAGATTAGATTACTACTGTGTGGAAACAGGCCCTTCGGCCCAACAAGTCCACACCGACCCGCCGAAGCGCAACCCACCCATACCCCCACATTTATCCCTTACCTAACACTACGGACAATTTAGCCTGGCCAATTCACCTAACCTGCACATCTTTGGACTGTGGGAGGAAACCGGAGCACCCGGAGGAAACCCACGCAGACACGGGGAGAACGTGCAAACTCCACACAGTCAGTCGCCTGAGGCGGGAATTGAACCCGGGTCTCTGGCGCTGTGAGGCAGCAGTGCTAACCACTGTGCCACCGTGCCGCCCACAGTGTCGAGAGTGCTTTACTCTGTATCTAACCCCATGCTGTCCCTGTCCCTGGGAGTGTTTGATGGGGGAGACAGTGTAGAGGAAGTTTAACTCTGTATCTAACCTAGTGCCGTCCCTGTCCTGGGAGTGTTTGATGGGGCCACAGTGTAGAGGGAGCTTTACTCTGTATCTTACCCCGTGCTGTCCCTGTCCCTGTCCCTGGGAGTGTTTGATGGGGGGGACAGTGTAGAGGGAGGTTTACTCTGTATCTAACCCCATGCTGTCCCTGTCCCTGGGAGTGTTTGATGGGGGACAGTGTAGAGAGAGCTTTACTCTGTATCTGACCCCGTGCTGTCCCTGTCCTGGGAGTGTTTGATGGGGGACAGTGTAGAGAGAGCTTTACTCTGTATCTAACCCCGTGCTGTCCCTGTCCTGGGAGTGTTTGATGGGGGATCATTGTAGAGGGAGCTTTACTCTGTATCTGACCCCGTGCTGTCCCTGTCCTGGGAGTGTTTGATGGGGGACAGTGTAGAGAGCTTTACTCTGTATCTGACCCCGTGCTGTCCCTGTCCTGGGAGTGTTTGATGGGGGGACAGTGTAGAGAGAGCTTTACTCTGTATCTGACCCCGTGCTGTCCCTGTCCTGGGAGTGTTTGATGGGGGATCATTGTAGAGGGAGTTTTACTCTGTATCTGACCCCGTGCTGTCCCTGTCCTGGGAGTGTTTGATGGGGGACAGTGTAGAGAGAGCTTTACTCTGTATCTAACCCCGTGCTGTCCCTGTCCTGGGAGTGTTTGATGGGGGATCATTGTAGAGGGAGCTTTACTCTGTATCTGACCCCGTGCTGTCCCTGTCCTGGGAGTGTTTGATGGGGGACAGTGTAGAGGGAGCTTTACTCTGTATTTAACCCCGTGCTGTCCCTGTCCTGGGAGTGTATGATGGGAGGACAGTGTAGAGGGAGCTTGACTCCGTATCGATCCCCGTGCTGTCCCTGTCCTGGGAGTGTTTGATGGGGCACAGTGTAGAGGGAGCTTTACTCTGTATCTAACCCCGTGCTGTCCATGTCCTGGGAGTGTTTGATGGGGGACAGTGTAGAGAGAGCTTTACTCTGTACCTATTCCCATGCTGTCCCTGTCCTGGGAGTGTTTGATGGGGGATCATTGTAGAGGGAGCTTTACTCTGTATCTGACCCCGTGCTGTCCCTGTCCTGGGAGTGTTTGATGGGGGACAGTATTGCAGGACCTGACAATGACAGATCGTTGGAATGAGACAGCTTTGCATCTTCTATATCAGAGGAAACCTCCCATTGATAATCGATAATCGATAATCGATAATCGTGATGTGGAAGAGCCTGGGGTGGACCATGTTAAAAATCACACAACACCTTCATCCGATGACAATCACCGATGACAGAGCAGCGCTCTGAAAGCTGGTGCTTCCAAATAAACCTGTTGGACTAGAGCCTGGTGTTGTGCGATTTTTAACCCCATCGATAATGGGGCGGGGGGGGTGGGGTGGAAAATGAGTGATCTTCAAAGTGTAAGTTCAGTTCCCTTTCCCCAGACAGAGCCTTTAGACCAGACACTTAGGCCGTTCACTAACTGCACTCACATTATCGGTGAGCGTGTTCAGTGTGCTCACTATCTCCCTCCGTGTACCTCTATCCCACCTCTTTCTCTGTCCATCCGGGGGCTTACAGTGGTAATGATACTGGATACTCAGTCCCGTGGACCTGGGCTAATGTCCTGGGGAACGGAGGTTTGAATCCTGCCATAGCTATAAATGGAATGCATCAACGTCAAATAGAGAAGTAATCTTACAAGCAGTAAAACTGTCACTAAAACCCATCTGGTTCAGTCTTGCATGGTGGCTCAGTGGTTAGCACTGCTACCTCACAGCTCCGGGGACCTGGGTTCAATTCCTCAGGCAGTCTGTCTGTGTGGAGTTTGCACGTTCTCCCTGTGTCTGTGTGGGTTTCCTCCCACAGTCTATTCTGGTCTCCCTCCTACCAGAAGGACGTTGTGAAACTTGAAAGGGTTCAGAAAAGATTTACAAGGATCTTGGAGGGGTTTGAGCTGTTTTCCCTGGAGTGCCGGAGGCTGAGGGGTGACCTTATAGTGGTTTATAAAATCAATGAGGGGCATGGATCGGGTAAATAGACGAGGCCTTTTCCTTGGGGTGGTGGAGTCCAGAACTGGAGGGCATAGGTTTAGGGTGAGGGTGGGGGGAAGGTTTAAAAGGGACAGAGGGTGGTACGTGTGTGGAATGAGCTGCCAGAGGATGTGGTGGAGGCTGGTACAATTGCAACATTTAAGAGGCATTTGGATGGGTATATGAATAGGAAGGGTTCGGAGGGATATGGGCTGGGTGTTGGGAGGTGGGACTAGATTGGGTTGGGATAGCTGGTCGGCATGGACGGGATGGGCCGAAGGGTCTGGTTCCGTGCTGTATATCTCTGTGGCTGTGTGGGCTGCTTAGGTGTGTTGGCCGTGCTAAGTTGAACCATACTATCCAGGGGTGTATAGGCTCGGTGGGAATTACGGGGCTGGGTGGGAGGTGGTTCTGAGTGGGGTGCTCTTCGGAGGGTCAGTGTGGGCCTAATGGGCTGAATGGCCTGTTTCCCCACTCTCTGGAAGGGAAATCTGCTGTCCTTACCCAGTCTGGGTCTGCATGTGCAGTGATGGGGTGGACTCTTAACTGCCCCCCTGGAGTGTTGTAAAAAGACACTCAGATGGGGGCAGTTAGAGATGGTGATAAACCTCCCAGGTAAAGGGAAATTAGGGATAAGTAATACACCTTCCAGATGCAATTAGGGATACACTTTCTCAGTAACATGCACGCCCTCATGGTGGAATATATTGTACTGCCTATTAGCATCTAACCCTCTCCTTAATGATCTCCATCTGCCTCATTATCCATCCCACTCACTCCCTCGTAAAAAGCAAGGCGATGGCCTACTGGCATCGCAACTGGACTGTTAAATCTAAAACCCCAGCTCATGCTCTAAGAACCTGGGTTAAAATGTAGACGGTAGAATTTGAAGTTAAGTTTTAGTAAGTCTCCATTTGGGTCAAAGTGATTCACGCTGGGTCTGAGTGCGGAAGAAATTTACCAGGGCTCAAGGGTCTGAGTTACAGGGAGAGGTTGGACAAGCCCAGGACTTTTTTTATTTCAGAGCGTAGGAAACTGAGGGATGATGTGCAGGTGTTGGACTGGGGTTGTAAAAAATTAAAAATCACACACAGCACCAGGTTATAGTCCCAACAGGTTTAATTAGAAGCACTAGCTTTCGGAGCGACGCTCCTCCATCAGGTGGTTGTGGAGGACACAATTGTAAGACACAGAATTTATAGCAAAAGTTTACAGTGTGATGTAACTGACATTGTATATCGGAAAATACCTCGATTTATTGTTAAGTCTCTCATCTGTTAGAATGACCATGTTAGTTTCACTTCGTTCATATGTAAATCACAAAATTTTCTTTAAAAGTTACATTCTCGGGTTAACTTTAACAATATGTTGAAGCTGTTAAACCAACTGTTATAGTTAACCCGAGAATGTAACTTTTCAAGAAGGAGGAGCGTCGCTCCGAAAGCTAGTGTGCTTCCAATTAAACCTGTTGGACTATAACCTGGTGTTGTGTGAGCTTTAACGTTGGGACTGAGGGACGATCTTACAGACGTGTCTCAGATCATGACTGAGTAAACGCACCTTGTATTTTTTTTCCCCAGGGTTGGGGAATGGGGGACATCAGTTTAAGGTGAGAGGGGAAAGAATAAAAGGGAACCTGAGGGCTAATGTGAGGGTGGTACGCGTGTGGAATGAGCTGCCAGAGGAAGTGGGTTGAGGCGGGTACAATAACAACATCTAAAAGGCATTTGGACAGATACATGGATAGGAAAGGTTTAGAAGGATGTGGAGAAAGTGAGGACTGCAAATGCTGGAGATCAAGTCAAGAGTGTGGCGCTGGAAAAGCACAGCAGGTTAAGCAGCATCCGAGGAGCAAGAGAATCCACGTTTCAGGAAAGGCTCTTCATCAGGAATGAGGCCAAGTGCAGGGATATGGGGTTAGCGTGGATGGACGATTTGGTTGGCATGGACCAGCTTGGGCCGAAGGGCCTTTTCTCGGTGCTGTGGGATTCTAGTCTTCATTCAAGAGAGCCGATGGGTGCTGAGGGGTTAACCTGATGGTCACCCTGCCTCAGGTGAGGGGATGGGTTGATGCAAGTCCTTTGCGTTCACCTTAGCCAGTGTGGCAATCACAGGGAATCACAAGCCAGGTATTCAAGGGATGGAAATGTGTTGCTGGAAAAGCGCAGCAGGTCAGGCAGCATCTAGGGAAGAGGAGAATCGACGTTTCGGGCATTAGCCCTTCTTCAGGAATGAGGAAAGTTGGTCCAGCAGGATAAGATAAAAGGTAGGGAGGAGAGACTTGGGGGAGGGGCGTCGGAAATGTGATAGGTGGAAAGAGGTCAAGGTGAGGGTGATAGGTCAGACTGGGGTGGGGGCGGAGAGGTCGGGAAGAAGATTGCAGGTTAGGAAGGCGGTGCTGAATTTGATGGATTTGACTGAGACAAGGTGGGGGGAGGGGAAATGAGGAAACTGGTGAAATCCGAGTTCATCCCTTGTGGTTGGAGGGTTCCTAGCCGGAAGATGAGGCGTTCTTCCTCCAACCGTCGTTTCGCTGTGGTCTGACGATGGAAGAGTCCAAAGACCTCATCTTCCGGCTAGGATGGAGGAAGAACGCCTCATCTTCCGGCTAGGAACTCTCCAACCACAAGGGATGAACTCGGATTTCACCAGTTTCCTCATTTCCCCTCCCCCCAGCCTGTCTCAGTCAAATCCATCAAATTCAGCACCGCCTTCCTAACCTGCAATCTTCTTCCCGACCTCTCCGCCCCCACCCCAGTCTGACCTATCACCCTCACCTTGACCTCTTTCCACCTATCGCATTTCCGACGCCCCTCCCACAAGTCCCTCCTCCCTACCTTTTATCTTAGCCTGCTGGACAAACTTTCCTCATTCCTGAAGAAGGGCTTATGCCCGAAACGTCGATTCTCCTGCTCCTTGGATGCTGCCTGACCTGCTGCGCTTTTCCAGCAACACATTTTCAGCTCTGATCTCCAGCATCTGCAGCCCTCACTTTCTCCATGAAACCATAGTCAGGAGTGAAGGGAGGAAAACCTACCGAGGCCATCAGTGCCCCTTCAGGGGGAGGGATGTTGCCACCCTTACCAGGTCCGGCCGATACATGACTCCAGACTAACCGCCCTCAGAAAATTGCCGGGAAAGCTCAGCAGGTCTGGCAGCGTCTGCGGAGAGAAATCAGAGTTAACGTTTCGTTTCTGAGGAAGGGTTAACGTTTCAGGTCAGGTGACCCTTCCTCAGAAACGAAACGTTAACACTGATTTCTCTCCGCAGACGCTGCCAGACCTGCTGAGCTTTTCCGGCAATTCCTGTGTTTGTTTCTGATTCCCAGCATCTGAGGGCTCTTTCAGGTTTGACTCTCTGAAACAGCCAACTGAAACAGCCGGATCCTCTGCTTCATTTCCAACCGTCTTTAGCGCTCTTTCCATTCTGTTTTTGATCTTCCTCTGTGTGCCAGAGAGACAATATTTCAGTCTGGCTCTCTCCCTCGTCCCTCCAAAACCCTTCCAGCAGGATCTAAAGGTACGTTTGACGCTCCAATCTACTCCAACTCCCCCGGCCTTCTCTCTCTCTCTCTCTCTATCTCTCTATTTCTGTTTCTCTCTCTCTCTCTCTCTCTGTGACAATATTTCAGTCAGCTCCCTCTCTCCCTTTTGCCTCTCTTGAAAACCCTTCCAGCAAACTCTAATTATCTCTATTTGATCTCCAGTCTGCTCCCTTACACACTCTTTCCCTCCAAAAACAAGATCCTTTCAATACACTCCAATCTACCCCAACTCCCCCAGCCTTCTCTCTCTCTCTATCTCTCTTTCTCTTTCCCTTTCTCTCTCTCTGTGACAATGCGTCAGCCTGCTCCCTCTCTCCCTTTTTTCCTCTCTGGAAAACCCTTTCAGCAAACTCTAATGATCTATTTGATCTCCAATCTGCCCCAGACTTTCTCTGCCTCTCTCTGTCTGGTCTGTCTGAACTCGAGGATGTGTGAGATACCCATTGAATATCTGAAAGAGGGAGAAATGAAGGGGCTTCTTGCTGCGGCTCCCCCAGCTCCACATCAAAAGACTGGATGTGCTCCTGGTGGGGAGTCGGTGATTGATCAGCGATCGATTACAAACAGATTTGACCAAACATGCTTCTCTCTGTGTTTTGGTATTCTGTTACACTGCAGCTTCTTTTAGCCTGGGGTGATTTAACAATGAGAGCGATTTGAAATGGTAGCGATGTTTGAACTACAGAAAGGTACCGCCTGCCGGTCTCGCAAATCGATAATTAATGACGCTGAATAATTTAAGTTGAAAATCGATCGGTGCAGTAACACACACACAGAAAAGTGTGCGAGTGTGTTTTACTTAAAAACCTTATCGAGAGAGAGGGGGGGGGGGTGGAGAGAAAGGTTTGCAAAACTCTCATCTGGAACTCAGTGAGCTGTGACAGACGGCAATTTCATCTCCTAACCACCCCCCACCCCCCCCCCTCCATCACTGTCCCAAGTCTTTTCTCATTCAGAGTCGTGGCTTCGGGTCTAGTTTTTTCCTCTGCCAACACACACTAAGTCCCTGAACTACTTGTTATAACATTACTCGGGGAGATCCATCTGCTGTACAGCATTGACGAACTGGGACTCAGAGCTAACAAGGTAGAACTTCCCCCCCCCCCCCACCCGCAGCTCCCTCTACAAAATATACACACACGCACGCCCCTGCTTCTCTGAGACATCCCTTTCCCCACCCCCCCACCACCCACCACCCCCCAGCTCCAGGCGACCCACGAGCCTTTTAACTCATCTTCCGCTTTGATTTTTTACAAATAAAAAAGCATATAAAATACATTATCTCCCGAAACCAAACAGAGGATTAATGGCAACGAGAGCAGGGAGGGAGCTCAGGGGGTGGTGAGGGGGTTCAGAGGGGGAAGTGAGAGGCAGAGAGACTGCAGCATGAAAGAGAGCTGGGAGAGAGAGAGAGAGGTCTACCCACGTACAGAAAGACACATAGATATACAGGTGGAGAGGGATAGAGGGAGACAGATACAGAGATAATTTAACAAATAGAGGGAGAGAGACGGGATGAGGGAGACAGAGAAACAGAGACACAGGTCGCATACACACTGATACACAGGTCCCATACACACTGATACACAGGTCCCATACACACAGACACACAGGTCACATACACACTGATACACAGGTCCCATACACACTGACACACAGGTCCTATACATGCTGACACACATGTCCCATACACGCTGACAGACAGGTCCCATACACACTGACACAGAGCCCCCATAATAACTGACACACAGGTCCCATACAGACTAATACACTGGTCTGATACATACTGACACACAGGTCCCATACACACTGACACACAGGCCATATACACTGACACACAGGTCCCATACACGCTGACACACAGGTCCCATACACACTGACACACAGCCCCCATAATCACTGACACACAGGTCCCATACAGACTAATACACTGGTCTGAGACATACTGACACACAGGTCCCATATACATTGACACACAGGTCCCATACACATTGATACACAGATCCCATAAACAATGACACACAGGTCAAATATACACTGATACACAGGTCCCATACACGCAGATACACAGGTCCCATACACACTGATACACATATCCCATACACACTGACACACAGGTCCTATACACACTGATACACATGTCCCATACATACTGACACACAGGTCCCATACACACTGACACACAGGCCCCATACACACTGACACACAGGTCCCATACAGACTAATACACTGGTCTGATACATACTGACACACAGGTCCCATACACACTGACACACAGGCCATATACACTGACACACAGGTCCCATACACACTGACACACAGGCCATATACACTGACACACAGGTCCCATACACACTGACACACAGGTCCCATACACACTGACACACAGCCCCCATACACACTGACGCACAGGTCCCATACAGACTAATACACTGGTCTGATACATACTGACACACAGGCCCCATACACACTGACACACAGGCCATATACACTGACACACAGGTCCGATACACACTGATACACAGGTCCCATACACATTGATACACAGATCCCATAAACAATGACACACAGGTCAAATATACACTGATACACAGGTCCCATACACGCAGATACACAGGTCCCATACACACTGACACACAGGTCCCATACAGACTAATACACTGGTCTGATACATACTGACACACAGGTCCCATACACACTGACACACAGGCCATATACACTGACACACAGGTCCCATACACACTGACACACAGGTCCCATACACATTGATACACAGATCCCATAAACAATGACACACAGGTCAAATATACACTGATACACAGGTCCCATACACGCAGATACACAGGTCCCATACACACTGATACACATATCCCATACACACTGACACACAGGTCCTATACACACTGATACACATGTCCCATACATACTGACACACAGGTCCCATACACACTGACACACAGGCCCCATACGCACTGATACACAGGGCCCATACACACTGACATACATGCTTATAGAAAGGGCACATACACACTGACACACAGGCCACATACACACTGACACACAGGTCCCTTTCACACTCATACACAGGTCCCATACACACTGACACACAGGCCATATACACTGACACACAGGTCCCATACACACTGACACACAGGTCCCATACACACTGACACACAGCCCCCATACACACTGACGCACAGGTCCCATACAGACTAATACACTGGTCTGATACATACTGACACACAGGCCCCATACACACTGACACACAGGCCATATACACTGACACACAGGTCCCATACACACTGATACACAGGTCCCATACACATTGATACACAGATCCCATAAACAATGACACACAGGTCAAATATACACTGATACACAGGTCCCATACACGCAGATACACAGGTCCCATACACACTGACACACAGGTCCCATACAGACTAATACACTGGTCTGATACATACTGACACACAGGTCCCATACACACTGACACACAGGCCATATACACTGACACACAGGTCCCATACACACTGACACACAGGTCCCATACACATTGATACACAGATCCCATAAACAATGACACACAGGTCAAATATACACTGATACACAGGTCCCATACACGAAGATACACAGGTCCCATACACACTGATACACATATCCCATACACACTGACACACAGGTCCTATACACACTGATACACATGTCCCATACATACTGACACACAGGTCCCATACACACTGACACACAGGCCCCATACGCACTGATACACAGGGCCCATACACACTGACATACATGCTTATAGAAAGGGCACATACACACTGACACACAGGCCACATACACACTGACACACAGGTCCCTTTCACACTCATACACAGGTCCCATACACACTGACAGACAGGTCCCATACACACTAATACACAGGTCTGATACATACTGGCACATAGGTCCCATACACACTGACACACTGCCCTCATGCACACTGACACACAGGACCCATACACACTGACACAAAGGTCCATATACACTGACACACAGGTCCCATACACACTGATACACAGGTCCTATACTCACTGATACACAGATCCAATTCACACTGACACACAGGTCCCATACACACTGACACACAGGTCCCATACACACTGATACACAGTTCCCACACACATTGACAAACAGGAACCATATACACTGATACACTGGGGCCAGAATCACTGACAGACTGGTCCCATACATGCAAATACACAGGTCCCATACGCACTGACACACAGATCGCATACACACGGACACACAGGTCCAATACACAGGGATACACAGGTCCCATGCACTATGAAACACAGGTCCCATATACATTGATACACAGGTCCGATACAAACTGATACACAGGTCCCACACACACACACTGACACATCGGTTCCATCTGCACTGATACACAGGTCCCATACGCACTGATACACAGTGCCCATACACACTGACACACAGATCGCATACACACTGATACACAGGTCCCATACACACTGATAGACAGGTCCCATACACACTGACACACAAGCCCCATACAGACTGATACACAGGTGCAATATGCACTGATACACAGGTCCAATACACACTGATACACAGGTCCCATACACACACTGACACATCGGTCCCATACACACTGACACACAGGGCCCATATGAGCTGATATACAGGGCACAAACACACTGATACCCAGGTCCCATACACACTGACACACAGGTCCCATACACACTGACACACAGGGCCCATATGAGCTGATATACAGGGCACAAACACACTGATACCCAGGTCCCATACACACTGACACAGAAGTCCCATACACACTGACAGACAGGTCCCTTACACACTGACACACAGGTCACATACACGCAGATACACAGGTCCCATAGACACTGACACACATATCCCATACACACTGATACACAGATCCCATTCACCCTGACCCACAGGTCCGATACACACTGACACACAGGTCCCATAGACACTGACACACAGCCCCCAACCACACTGACACACAGCCCCCAACCACACTGACACACAGCTCCCATACACACTGACCCACAGGTCCGATACACACTCACACACAGGTCCCATATACACTGATACACAGGTCCGATACACACTGACACACAGGGTCCATACATGCTTATACAAAGGGCACATACACACTGACACACAGGTCCCATGCACACTGACACAGAGATCCCATACATACTGACACACAGGTCCAATACACACTGATACACAGGTCGCATACACACTGATACGCAGGACACATACGCACTGACACACAGCTCCCAGACACGCTGACACAAAGGTCCTATAGACACTGGTACCCAGGTCCCATACAAACTGACACACAGGTCCCATACACACTGATACAGAGGTCACATACATGCTGATACACAGGTCCGACACAAAAGACACACAGGTCACATATACACTGACACGCAGGTCCCATACACTGATACACAGGTCCCATACACTCTGATACTCAGGTCCAATACACACTGACACACAGGTCCCATCCACACTGACACACAACCCTCATCCATGCTGAATCACAGGTCGCATACAGACTGACCCATAGGTCCCATACACACTGACACACAGGTCCCATACACACTGACACACAGGTCCCATACACACTGATACACTGGTCACATTCACACTGTCACACAGCTCCCATACACACTGACACACAGGTCCCATACATGCAAATACACAGGTCCCATACATACTGATGCACAGGTCCCATACACACTGATACACAGGTCCCATACACACTGACACACAGGTCCCAGACATACTGATACACAGGACCCATACACACTGACAGTTAGGTCCCATACACGCAAATACACAGGTCCCATACACACTGTCACACAGGTCCCATACACAAAGACACACGTGTCCCATACAGACTGATACACTGGTCACATACACACTGACGCACAGGTCCCATACATACTGATACAGATCACATACACACTGATACACAGGTCCCATACACGCAAATACACAGGTCCCATACACACTGACACACAGGTCCCATACACACTGATACACTGGTCACATTCACACTGTCACACAGGCCCAATACTCACTGACATACAGGTCCCATACACACTGACACACATATCAAATACACACTGATACACAGGTCCCATACACACTGACACACAGGTCCCATACACACTGACACACAGGTCCCATACATGCAAATACACAGGTCCCATACACACTGACACACAGGTCCCATACATGCAAATACACAGGTCCCATACACATTGACACACAGGTCCCAAACAGACTGATACACAGGTCCCATACACACAGACACACAGGTCATATACACACTGACACACAGGTCCCATATGCACTGACACACAGGTCCCATACACACTGACACACAGGTTATATACACACTGACACACAGGTCCCATACACACTGACACACATGTCAAATACACACTGAAACACAGGTCCCATACACGCTGATACACAGGTCCCATACACACTGACACACAGCCCCCATACACACTGACACACAGGTCCCATACAGACTAATACACTGGTCTGATACATACCGACACACAGGTCCCATACACACTGACACACAGGCCATATACACTGACACACAGGTCCCATACACACTGACACACAGGCCATATACACTGACACACAGGTCCCATACACGCTGACACACAGGTCCCAGACACACTGACACACAGGTCCCATACACACTGACACACAGGCCATATACACTAACATACAGGTCCCATACACGCTGACACACAGGTCCCAGACACATTGACACACAGGTCCCATACACACTGACACACAGGTCCCATACACACTGATACACAGGTCCCATACACACTGATAGACAGGTCCCATACACACTGACACACAGGTCCCATACACACTGACACACAGGTCCCATACACACTGATAGACAGGTCCCATACACACTGATACACAGGTCCCATACACACTGATAGACAGGTCCCATACACACTGACACACAGGTCCCATACACACTGACACACAGGTCCCATATACACTAACATACAGGTCCCATACACGCTGACACACAGGTCCCAGACACATTGACACACAGGTCCCATACACACTGACACACAGGTCCCATACACACTGATACACAGGTCCCATACACACTGATAGACAGGTCCCATACACACTGACACACAGGTCACATGCACACTGACACACAGGCCCAATACTCACTGACATACAGGTCCCATACACACTGACACACAGGTCCCATACACACTGACACACAAGTCCCATACACACTGATACACAGATCCCATACACACTGACACACAGATCCCATACACACTGACACACAGGTCCCATACACACTGATACACAGATCCCATACATAATGACACACAGGTCCCATACACACTGACACACAAGTCCCATACACACTGATACACAGATCCCATACATAATGACACACAGGTCCCATACACACTGACACACAGGTCCCATACACACTGACATACAAGTCCCATACACACTGATACACAGATCCCATACATAATGACACACAGGTCCCATACACACTGACACACAGGTCCCATACACACTGACATACAAGTCCCATACACACTGATACACAGATCCCATACATAATGACACACAGGTCCCATACACACTGACACACAGGTCCCATACACACTGACACACAGGTCCCATACACACTGACACACAGGCCCCATACGCACTGATACACAGGGCCCATACACACTGACATACATGCTTATAGAAAGGGCACATACACACTGACACACAGGCCACATACACACTGACACACAGGTCCCTTTCACACTCATACACAGGTCCCATACACACTGACAGACAGGTCCCATACACACTAATACACAGGTCTGATACATACTGGCACATAGGTCCCATACACACTGACACACTGCCCTCATGCACACTGACACACAGGACCCATACACACTGACACAAAGGTCCATATACACTGACACACAGGTCCCATACACACTGATACACAGGTCCTATACTCACTGATACACAGATCCAATTCACACTGACACACAGGTCCCATACACACTGACACACAGGTCCCATACACACTGATACACAGTTCCCACACACATTGACAAACAGGAACCATATACACTGATACACTGGGGCCAGAATCACTGACAGACTGGTCCCATACATGCAAATACACAGGTCCCATACGCACTGACACACAGATCGCATACACACGGACACACAGGTCCAATACACAGGGATACACAGGTCCCATGCACTATGAAACACAGGTCCCATATACATTGATACACAGGTCCGATACAAACTGATACACAGGTCCCACACACACACACTGACACATCGGTTCCATCTGCACTGATACACAGGTCCCATACGCACTGATACACAGTGCCCATACACACTGACACACAGATCGCATACACACTGATACACAGGTCCCATACACACTGATAGACAGGTCCCATACACACTGACACACAAGCCCCATACAGACTGATACACAGGTGCAATATGCACTGATACACAGGTCCAATACACACTGATACACAGGTCCCATACACACACTGACACATCGGTCCCATACACACTGACACACAGGGCCCATATGAGCTGATATACAGGGCACAAACACACTGATACCCAGGTCCCATACACACTGACACACAGGTCCCATACACACTGACACACAGGGCCCATATGAGCTGATATACAGGGCACAAACACACTGATACCCAGGTCCCATACACACTGACACAGAAGTCCCATACACACTGACAGACAGGTCCCTTACACACTGACACACAGGTCACATACACGCAGATACACAGGTCCCATAGACACTGACACACATATCCCATACACACTGATACACAGATCCCATTCACCCTGACCCACAGGTCCGATACACACTGACACACAGGTCCCATAGACACTGACACACAGCCCCCAACCACACTGACACACAGCCCCCAACCACACTGACACACAGCTCCCATACACACTGACCCACAGGTCCGATACACACTCACACACAGGTCCCATATACACTGATACACAGGTCCGATACACACTGACACACAGGGTCCATACATGCTTATACAAAGGGCACATACACACTGACACACAGGTCCCATGCACACTGACACAGAGATCCCATACATACTGACACACAGGTCCAATACACACTGATACACAGGTCGCATACACACTGATACGCAGGACACATACGCACTGACACACAGCTCCCAGACACGCTGACACAAAGGTCCTATAGACACTGGTACCCAGGTCCCATACAAACTGACACACAGGTCCCATACACACTGATACAGAGGTCACATACATGCTGATACACAGGTCCGACACAAAAGACACACAGGTCACATATACACTGACACGCAGGTCCCATACACTGATACACAGGTCCCATACACTCTGATACTCAGGTCCAATACACACTGACACACAGGTCCCATCCACACTGACACACAACCCTCATCCATGCTGAATCACAGGTCGCATACAGACTGACCCATAGGTCCCATACACACTGACACACAGGTCCCATACACACTGACACACAGGTCCCATACACACTGATACACTGGTCACATTCACACTGTCACACAGCTCCCATACACACTGACACACAGGTCCCATACATGCAAATACACAGGTCCCATACATACTGATGCACAGGTCCCATACACACTGATACACAGGTCCCATACACACTGACACACAGGTCCCAGACATACTGATACACAGGACCCATACACACTGACAGTTAGGTCCCATACACGCAAATACACAGGTCCCATACACACTGTCACACAGGTCCCATACACAAAGACACACGTGTCCCATACAGACTGATACACTGGTCACATACACACTGACGCACAGGTCCCATACATACTGATACAGATCACATACACACTGATACACAGGTCCCATACACGCAAATACACAGGTCCCATACACACTGACACACAGGTCCCATACACACTGATACACTGGTCACATTCACACTGTCACACAGGCCCAATACTCACTGACATACAGGTCCCATACACACTGACACACATATCAAATACACACTGATACACAGGTCCCATACACACTGACACACAGGTCCCATACACACTGACACACAGGTCCCATACATGCAAATACACAGGTCCCATACACACTGACACACAGGTCCCATACATGCAAATACACAGGTCCCATACACATTGACACACAGGTCCCAAACAGACTGATACACAGGTCCCATACACACAGACACACAGGTCATATACACACTGACACACAGGTCCCATATGCACTGACACACAGGTCCCATACACACTGACACACAGGTTATATACACACTGACACACAGGTCCCATACACACTGACACACATGTCAAATACACACTGAAACACAGGTCCCATACACGCTGATACACAGGTCCCATACACACTGACACACAGCCCCCATACACACTGACACACAGGTCCCATACAGACTAATACACTGGTCTGATACATACCGACACACAGGTCCCATACACACTGACACACAGGCCATATACACTGACACACAGGTCCCATACACACTGACACACAGGCCATATACACTGACACACAGGTCCCATACACGCTGACACACAGGTCCCAGACACACTGACACACAGGTCCCATACACACTGACACACAGGCCATATACACTAACATACAGGTCCCATACACGCTGACACACAGGTCCCAGACACATTGACACACAGGTCCCATACACACTGACACACAGGTCCCATACACACTGATACACAGGTCCCATACACACTGATAGACAGGTCCCATACACACTGACACACAGGTCCCATACACACTGACACACAGGTCCCATACACACTGATAGACAGGTCCCATACACACTGATACACAGGTCCCATACACACTGATAGACAGGTCCCATACACACTGACACACAGGTCCCATACACACTGACACACAGGTCCCATATACACTAACATACAGGTCCCATACACGCTGACACACAGGTCCCAGACACATTGACACACAGGTCCCATACACACTGACACACAGGTCCCATACACACTGATACACAGGTCCCATACACACTGATAGACAGGTCCCATACACACTGACACACAGGTCACATGCACACTGACACACAGGCCCAATACTCACTGACATACAGGTCCCATACACACTGACACACAGGTCCCATACACACTGACACACAAGTCCCATACACACTGATACACAGATCCCATACACACTGACACACAGATCCCATACACACTGACACACAGGTCCCATACACACTGATACACAGATCCCATACATAATGACACACAGGTCCCATACACACTGACACACAAGTCCCATACACACTGATACACAGATCCCATACATAATGACACACAGGTCCCATACACACTGACACACAGGTCCCATACACACTGACATACAAGTCCCATACACACTGATACACAGATCCCATACATAATGACACACAGGTCCCATACACACTGACACACAGGTCCCATACACACTGACATACAAGTCCCATACACACTGATACACAGATCCCATACATAATGACACACAGGTCCCATACACACTGACACACAGGTCCCATACACACTGACACACAAGTCCCATACACACTGACACACAGATCCCATACATACTGACACACAGGTCCCATACAGGCTGATACACAGGTCCCATACACATTGGCACACAGCTCCCCGTACACACTGATACACAGATCGCATACACACTGACACAGGTCCCATACATGCTGACACACAGGTCACATGCACACTGACACACAGGCCCAATACTCACTGACATACAGGTCCCATACACACTGACACACATATCAAATACACACTGATACACAGGTCCCATACACACTGACACACAGGTCCCATACACACTGACACACAGGTCCCATACAGACTAATACACTGGTCTGATACACACTGACACACAGGGCATATACACTGACACACAGGTCCCATACACACTGACACACAGGCCATATACACTGACACACAGGTCCCACACACGCTGACACACAGGTCCCATACACACTGACACAAACGTCCCATACACACTGACACACAGGTCTCATACATGCTGATACACAGGTCACTTACACACTGACAGACAGGTCCCATACACACTGACATACAGGTCCCATACACACTGATACACAGGTCCCATACACACTGACACACAGGTCCCATACACACTGATACACAGGTCCCATACATGCAAATAAACAGGTCCCATACACACTGATACACAGGTCCCATACACACTGATACACAGGTCCCAGACATACTGATACACAGGACCCATACACACTGACAGTTAGGTCCCATACACGCAAATACACAGGTCCCATACACACTGTCACACAGGTCCCATACACAAAGACACACGTGTCCCATACAGACTGATACACTGGTCACATACACACTGACGCACAGGTCCCATACATACTGATACACATCACATACACACTGATACACAGGTCCCATACACGCAAATACACAGGTCCCATACACACTGACACACAGGTCCCATACACACTGATACACTGGTCACATTCACACTGTCACACAGGTCCCATACACACTGACACACAGGTCCCATACATGCAAATACACAGGTCCCATACACACTGACACACAGGTCCCATACATGCAAATACACAGGTCCCATACACATTGACACACAGGTCCCAAACAGACTGATACACAGGTCCCATACACACAGACACACAGGTCATATACACACTGACACACAGGTCCCATATGCACTGACACACAGGTCCCATACACACTGACACACAGGTTATATACACACTGACACACAGGTCCCATACACACTGACACACATGTCAAATACACACTGAAACACAGGTCCCATACACGCTGATACACAGGTCCCATACACACTGACACACAGCCCCCATACACACTGACACACAGGTCCCATACAGACTAATACACTGGTCTGATACATACCGACACACAGGTCCCATACACACTGACACACAGGCCATATACACTGACACACAGGTCCCATACACACTGACATACAGGCCATATACACTGACACACAGGTCCCATACACGCTGACACACAGGTCCCAGACACACTGACACACAGGTCCCATACACACTGACACACAGGCCATATACACTAACATACAGGTCCCATACACGCTGACACACAGGTCCCAGACACATTGACACACAGGTCCCATACACACTGACACACAGGTCCCATACACACTGATACACAGGTCCCATACACACTGATAGACAGGTCCCATACACACTGACACACAGGTCCCATACACACTGACACACAGGTCCCATACACACTGATAGACAGGTCCCATACACACTGATACACAGGTCCCATACATTCAAATACACAGCTCCCATACACACTGACACACACGTCCCATACACACTGATAGACAGGTCTCATACACACTGATACACAGGTCTCATACATGCTGATACACAGGTCATTTACACACTGACAGACAGGTCCCATACACACTGACATACTGGTCCCATACACACTGATACACAGGTCCCATACACACTGACACACAGGTCCCATACACACTGATACACAGGTCCCATACATGCAAATACACAGGTCCCATACACACTGACACACACAGGTCCCATACACACTGATACTCAGGTCCCATACACACTGACACACAGGTCCCAAACAGACTGATAACACAGGTCCCATACACACTGTCACACAGGTCCCATACACACTGACACTCAGGTCCCATACACACTGACACACAGGTCGCATACACACTGACACACAGGTCCCATACACACTGATAGACAGGTCCCATACACACTGACACACAAGTCCCATACACAGTGATACACAGATCCCATACATACTGACACACAGGCCTCATACATACTGATACACAGGTCCCATACACACTGACACTTCGGTCCCATACACGCAAATACACAGGTCCCATACAAACAGTCAGACAAGTCCCATACACACTGATACACTAGTCACATACACACTGACACACAGGTCACATACCCACTGATACACTGGTCCCATACACACTGACACAAAGTTCCCATGCACACTGACACACAGGTCCCATACAGACTAATACACAGGTCCCATACACACTGACACACAGGTCCCATACACACTGATACACAGGTCCCATACACACTGATACACAGATCCCATACACACTGATACACAGATCCCATACATACTGACACACAGGTCCCATACACACTGACACACAGGTCCCACACACACTGATACACAGGTCCCACACACACTGATACACAGGTCCCATACACACTGATACACAGATCCCATACATACTGACACACAGGTCCCATACAGGCTGATACACAGGTCCCATACACATTGGCACACAGCTCCCCGTACACACTGATACACAGATCGCATACACACTGACACAGGTCCCATACCTGCTGACACACAGGTCACATACACACTGACACACAGGCCCAATACTCACTGACATACAGGTCCCATACACACTGACACACAGGTCCCATACACACTGATAGACAGGTCCCATACACACTGACACACAGGTCCCATACACACTGATAGACAGGTCCCATACACACTGACACACAGGTCCCATACACACTGACACACAGGTCCCATACACACTGACACACAAGTCCCATACACACTGATACACAGATCCCATACATAATGACACACAGGTCCCATACACACTGACACACAAGTCCCATACACACTGATACACAGATCCCATACATAATGACACACAGGTCCCATACACACTGACACACAGGTCCCATACACACTGACACACAAGTCCCATACACACTGATACACAGATCCCATACATAATGACACACAGGTCCCATACACACTGACACACAGGTCCCATACACACTGACACACAAGTCCCACACACACTGATACACAGATCCCATACATACTGACACACAGGTCCTATACAGGCTGATACACAGGTCCCATATACATTGGCACACAGCTCCCCGTACACACTGATACACAGATCGCATACACACTGACACAGGTCCCATACATGCTGACACACAGGTCACATGCACACTGACACACAGGCCCAATACTCACTGACATACAGGTCCCATACACACTGACACACATATCAAATACACACTGATACACAGGTCCCATACACACTGACACACAGCCCCCATACACACTGACACACAGGTCGCATACAGACGAATACACTGGTCTGATACACACTGACACACAGGGCATATATACTGACACACAGGTCCCATACACACTGACACACAGGCCATATACACTGACACACAGGTCCCACACACGCTGACACACAGGTCCCATACACACTGACACAAACGTCCCATACACACTGACACACAGGTCTCATACATGCTGATACACAGGTCACTTACACACTGACAGACAGGTCCCATACACACTGATATACAGGTCCCATACACACTGATACACAGGTCCCATACACACTGACACACAGGTCCCATACACACTGATACACAGGTCCCATACATACTGACACACAGGTCCCATACACACTGATACTCAGGTCCCATACATACTGACACACAGGTCCCATACACACTGACAGACGGGTCCCATACACAGTGATACTCAGGTCCCATACATACTGACACACAGGTCCCATACACACTGACAGACGGGTCCCATACACAGTGATACACAGGTCCCATACACACTGACAGACG
Organism: Chiloscyllium plagiosum; assembly: GCF_037043375.1. Taxonomy (NCBI): domain Eukaryota; kingdom Metazoa; phylum Chordata; class Chondrichthyes; order Orectolobiformes; family Hemiscylliidae; genus Chiloscyllium; species Chiloscyllium plagiosum. The sequence continues at coordinate 20,371,983 of NW_028270176.1, read as the reverse complement.
GGTCCCATACACAGTGATACACAGATCCCATACATACTGACACACAGGTCCCATACAGACTGATGCACAGGTCCCATACACACTGACACACAAGTCCCATACACAGTGATACACAGGTCCCATACATACTGATACACAGGTCCCATACACACTGACAGATAGGTCCCATACACGCAAATACACAGGTCCCATACATACTGATACACAGGTCCCATACACACTGACAGATAGGTCCCATACACGCAAATACACAGGTGCCATGCACACTGTCACACAGGTCCGATACACACTGACACACGGGTCCCTTACACACTGATACACTGGTCATATACACACTGACACACAGGACTCATACATACTGATACACAGGTCCCATACACACTGACAGATATGTCCCATACATGCAAATACACAGGTCCCATACACACTGACACACAGGCCCCATACACACTGATACACAGGTCCCATACATGCAAATACACAGGTCCCATGCACACTGACACACAGGTCCCATACACACTGACACTTAGGTCCCATACACGCAAATACTCAGGTCCCATACACACTGTCAGACAGGTCGCATACACACTGATACACTGGTCACATACACACTGATACACAGGTCACATACCCACTGATACACAGGTCCCATACACACTGACACACAGGTCGCATACCCACTGATACACAGGTCCCATACACACTGATACACAGGTCACATACACACTGACAGACAGGTCCCATATACACTGACACACAAGTCCCATACACACTGATACACAGATCCCATACACACTGACACACAGATCCATACACACTGACACACAGATCCTATACACACTGACACACAGGTCCCATACAGGCTGATACACAGGTCCCATACACATTGGCACACGGCTCCCCGTATACACTGATACACAGACCACATACACACTGACACAGGTCCCATACATGCTGACACACAGGTCACATGCACACTGACACACAGGCCCAATACTCACTGACATACAGGTCCCATACACACTGACACACAGGCCCAATACTCACTGACATTCAGGTCCCATACACATTGACACACAGGTCCCATACACGCTGATAGACAGGTCCCATACACACTGACACACAAGTCCCATACACACTGATACACAGGTCCCATACACACTGACACACAGGTCCCATACATACTGATACACAGGTCCCATACACACTGACACTTCGGTCCCATACACGCAAATACACAGGTCCCATACACACTGGCACACGGGTCCCATACACACTGATACACTGGTCACATACACACTGACGCACAGGTCCCATACATACTGATACACAGGTCACATACACACTGACAGATAGGTCCCATACACGCAAATACACAGGTCCCATACACACTGACACACAGGTCCCATACACACTGATACAGTGGTCACATACACACTGTCACACAGGTCACACACACTGATACACAGATCCCACACACACTGATACACAGGTCCCACACACACTGACACACAGGTCCCATAGACACTGACACACAGCCCCCAACCACACTGACACACAGCTCCCACACACACTGACCCACAGGTCCGATACACACTGACACACAGGTCCCATATACACTGATACACAGGTCCGATACACACTGACACACAGGGTCCATACATGCTTATACAAAGGGCACATACACACTGACACACAAGTCCCATGCACACTGACACAGAGATCCCATACATACTGACACACAGGTCCAATACACACTGATACACAGGTCGCATACGCACTGATAGACAGGACACATACACACTGACACACAGGTCCCATAGAGACTGATACACAGATCCCATACACACTGACACACAGGTCCCATACACACTGATACTCAGGTCCCATACACACTGACACACATATCCCATACACACTGATACACCGATCTCATAAGCACTGACACACAGGTCCCATAGAGACTGATACACAGGTCCCATACACACTGACACACAGGTCCAATACACACTGACATACAGGACCCATACACACTGATACACAGGTCGCACACACACTGATACACAGGTCCCATACACACTGACACACAGGTCCCATATGCACTGACACACAGGTCCCATAGAGACTGATACACAGGTCCCATACGCACTGACACACAGGTCCCATATACACTGACACACAGGTCCATACACACTGACACACAGGACCCATACACACTGACACACAGGTCCCATAGACACTGATACACAGGTCCCATACACACTGACACACAGGTCCCATACACACTGACACACAGGTCCCATACACACTGATACACAGGTCCGATACACACTGATACACAGGTCACATACACACTGACACACAGGTCCCATACACATTGACACACAGGGCCCATATGCACTGACACACAGGTCCCATACACACTGACACACAGGTCCCATATGCACTGACACACAGGTCCCATACACACTGACACAATGGTCCCATATGCACTGACACACAGGTCCCATACACACTGACACACAGGTCCCATATGCACTGACACACAGGTCCCATACACACTGACACACAGGTCCCATATGCACTGACACACAGGCCCCATACACACTGACACACAGGTCCCATATGCACTGACACACAGGTCCCATACACACTGACACACAAGTCAAGTACACACTGATACACAGGTCCCATACACACTGACACACAGGTCCCATACACACAGACACACAGGTCATATACACACTGACACACAGGTCCCATATTCACCGACACACAGGTCCCATACACACTGACACACAGGTCATATACACACTGACACACAGGTCCCATACACACTGACACACATGTCAAATACACACTGATACACAGGTCCCATACACACTGATACACTGGTCCCATACACACTGACACACGGCCCCCATACACACTAACACACAGGTCCCATACACATTAATACACTGGTCTGATACATACTGACACACAGGTCCCATACACACTGACACACAGGCCATATACACTGACACACAGGTCCCATACACACTGACACACAGGCCATATACGCTGACACACAGGTCCCCGACACATTGACACACAGGTCCCAGACACATTGACACACAGGTCCCATACACACTGACACACAGGTCCCATACACACTGACACACAGGCCCCATACACGCCGATGCACAGGTCACTTACACACTGACACACAGGTCCCATACACACTGATACACACGTCCCATACATGCAAATACACAGGTCCCATACACACTGACACACAAGTCCCATACACACTGATAGACAGGTCCCAAACACACTGACACCCAAGTCCCATACACAGTGATACACAGATCCCATACATACTGACACACAGGTCTCATACATACTGATACACAGGTCCCATACACACTGACAGATAGGTCCCATACACGCAAATACACAGGTCCCATACAGACTGTCAGACAGGTCCCATACACACTGATACACTGGTCACATACACACTGACACACGGGTCACATACCCACTGATACACAGGTCCCATACAGACTGATACACAGGTCCCATACACACTGACACACGGGTCCCATACACACTGATACACAGGTCCCATACACACTGACACACATGTCAAATACACACTGATACACAGGTCCCATTCACACTGATACACAGGTTCCATACACACAGACACACAGGTCATATACACACTGACACACAGGTCCCATATGCACTGACACACAGGTCCCATACACACTGACACACATATCAAATACACACTGATACACAGGTCCCATACACACTGACACACAGGTCCCATACACACTGACACACAGCCCTCATACACACTGACACACAGGTCCCATACAGACTAATACACTGGTCTGATACATACTGACACACAGGTCGCATACACACTGACACACAGGCCATATACACAGACACACAGGTCCCATATGTACTGACACACAGGTCCCATAGAGACTGATACACAGGTCCCATAAGCACTGACACACAGGTCCCATACACACTGACACACAGGTCCATACACACTGACACACAGCCCTCATCCATGCTGAATCACAGGTCGCATACACACTGACCCATAAGTCCAATACACACTGATACACAGGTCCAATACACACTGACATACAGGTCCCATACACACTGATACACAGGTCCAATACACACTGATACAAAGGTCACATACACACTGACACACAGGTCCCATACACATTGACACACAGGGCCCATATGCACTGACACACAGGTCCCATACACACTGACACACAGGTCCCATATGCACTGACACACAGGTCCCATACACACTGACACACAGGTCCCATATGCACTGACACACAGGTCCCATACACACTGACACACAGGTCCCATATGCACTGATACACAGGTCCCATACACACTGACACACAGGTCCCATACACACTGACACACAGGTCCCATACACACTGATACACAGGTCCGATACACACTGATACACAGGTCCCATACACACTGACACACAGGTCCCATATGCACTGACACACAGGTCCCATAGAGACTGATACACAGGTCCCATACACACTGACACACAGGTCCAATTCACACTGACATACAGGACCCATACACACTGGTACACAGGTCCGATACACACTGATACACAGGTCCCATACACACTGACACACAGGTCCCATATGCACTGACACACAGGTCCCATAGAGACTGATACACAGGTCCCATACACACTGGCACACAGGTCCCATACACACTGACACACAGGTCCATACACACTGACACACAGGACCCATACACACTGATACACAGGTCCGATACACACTGATACACAGGTCCCATACACACTGACACACAGGTCCCATATGCACTGACACACAGGTCCCATAGACACTGATACACAGGTCCCATACACACTGACACACAGGTCCCATACACACTGACACACAGGTCCCATACACACTGATACACAGGTCCGATACACACTGATAGACAGGTCACATACACACTGACACACAGGTCCCATACACATTGACACACAGGGCTCATATGCACTGACACACAGGTCCCATACACACTGACACACAGGTCCCATATGCCCTGACACACAGGTCCCATACACACTGACACACAGGTCCCATATTCACTGACACACAGGTCCCATGCACACTGACACACAGGTCATATACACACTGACACACAGGTCCCATACACACTGACACACATGTCAAATACACACTGATACACAGGTCCCATACACACTGACACACAGGTCCCATACACACAGACACACAGGTCATATACACACTGACACACAGGTCCCATATTCACCGACACACAGGTCCCATACACACTGATACACAGGTCCGATACACACTGATAGACAGGTCACATACACACTGACACACAGGTCCCATACACATTGACACACAGGGCTCATATGCACTGACACACAGGTCCCATACACACTGACACACAGGTCCCATATGCCCTGACACACAGGTCCCATACACACTGACACACAGGTCCCATATGCACTGACACACAGGTCCCATACACACTGACACACAGGTCCCATATGCACTGATACACAGGTCCCATACACACTGACACACAGGTCCCATACACACTGACACACAGGTCCCATACACACTGATACACAGGTCCGATACACACTGATACACAGGTCCCATACACACTGACACACAGGTCCCATATGCACTGACACACAGGTCCCATAGAGACTGATACACAGGTCCCATACACACTGACACACAGGTCCAATTCACACTGACATACAGGACCCATACACACTGGTACACAGGTCCGATACACACTGATACACAGGTCCCATACACACTGACACACAGGTCCCATATGCACTGACACACAGGTCCCATAGAGACTGATACACAGGTCCCATACACACTGGCACACAGGTCCCATACACACTGACACACAGGTCCATACACACTGACACACAGGACCCATACACACTGATACACAGGTCCGATACACACTGATACACAGGTCCCATACACACTGACACACAGGTCCCATATGCACTGACACACAGGTCCCATAGACACTGATACACAGGTCCCATACACACTGACACACAGGTCCCATACACACTGACACACAGGTCCCATACACACTGATACACAGGTCCGATACACACTGATAGACAGGTCACATACACACTGACACACAGGTCCCATACACATTGACACACAGGGCTCATATGCACTGACACACAGGTCCCATACACACTGACACACAGGTCCCATATGCCCTGACACACAGGTCCCATACACACTGACACACAGGTCCCATATTCACTGACACACAGGTCCCATGCACACTGACACACAGGTCATATACACACTGACACACAGGTCCCATACACACTGACACACATGTCAAATACACACTGATACACAGGTCCCATACACACTGACACACAGGTCCCATACACACAGACACACAGGTCATATACACACTGACACACAGGTCCCATATTCACCGACACACAGGTCCCATACACACTGATACACAGGTCCGATACACACTGATAGACAGGTCACATACACACTGACACACAGGTCCCATACACATTGACACACAGGGCTCATATGCACTGACACACAGGTCCCATACACACTGACACACAGGTCCCATATGCCCTGACACACAGGTCCCATACACACTGACACACAGGTCCCATATTCACTGACACACAGGTCCCATGCACACTGACACACAGGTCATATACACACTGACACACAGGTCCCATACACACTGACACACATGTCAAATACACACTGATACACAGGTCCCATACACACTGACACACAGGTCCCATACACACAGACACACAGGTCATATACACACTGACACACAGGTCCCATATTCACCGACACACAGGTCCCATACACACTGACACACAGGTCATATACACACTGACACACAGGTCCCATACACACTGACACACATGTCAAATACACACTGATACACAGGTCCCATACACACTGATACACAGGTCCCATACACACTGACACACGGCCCCCATACACACTAACACACAGGTCCCATACACATTAATACACTGGTCTGATACGTACTGACACACAGGTCCCATACACACTGACACACAGGCCATATACACTGACACACAGGTCCCATACACACTGACACACAGGCCATATACGCTGACACACAGGTCCCAGACACATTGACACACAGGTCCCATACACACTGACACACAGGTCCCATACACACTGACACACAGGCCCCATACACGCCGATGCACAGGTCACTTACACACTGACACACAGGTCCCACACACACTGACGTACAGGTCCCATACACACTGATACACAGGTCCCATACACACTGACACACAGGCCCCATACACACTGATACACACGTCCCATACATGCAAATACACAGGTCCCATACACACTGACACACAAGTCCCATACACACTGATAGACAGGTCCCAAACACACTGACACCCAAGTCCCATACACAGTGATACACAGATCCCATACATACTGACACACAGGTCTCATACATACTGATACACAGGTCCCATACACACTGACAGATAGGTCCCATACACGCAAATACACAGGTCCCATATAGACTGTCAGACAGGTCCCATACACACTGATACACTGGTCACATACACACTGACACACGGGTCACATACCCACTGATACACAGGTCCCATACAGACTGATACACAGGTCCCATACACACTGACACACGGGTCCCATACACACTGATACACAGGTCCCATACACACTGACACACATGTCAAATACACACTGATACACAGGTCCCACACACACAGACACACAGGTCATATACACACTGACACACAGGTCCCATATGCACTGACACACAGGTCCCATACACACTGACACACAGCCCCCATACACACTGACACACAGGTCCCATACAGACTAATACACTGGTCTGATACATACTGACACACAGGTCCCATACACACTGACACACAGGCCATATACACTGACACACAGGTCCCATTCACACTATCACACAGGCCATATACGCTGACACACAGATCCCATACACACTGACACACAGGTCCCATACACACTGATACTCAGGTCCCATACACACTGACACACATATCCCATACACACTGATACACCGATCTCATAAGCACTGACACACAGGTCCCATACAAACTGACACACAGGTCCCATACACACTGACACACAGGTCCATACACACTGACACACAGCCCTCATCCATGCTGAATCACAGGTCGCACACACACTGACCCATAGGTCCCATACACACTGACACACAGGTCCCATACACACTGACACACAGGTCCCATACACACTGATACACAGGTCCGATACACACTGATACACAGGCCCCATACACACTGACACACAGGTCCCATATGCACTGACACACAGGTCCCATAGAGACTGATACACAGGTCCCATACACACTGACACACAGGTCCAATTCACACTGACATACAGGACCCATACACACTGATACACAGGTCCGATACACACTGATACACAGGTCCCATATGCACTGACACACAGGTCCCATAGAGACTGATACACAGGTCCCATACGCACTGACACACAGGTCCCATACACACTGACACACAGGTCCATACACACTGACACACAGGACCCATACACACTGACACACAGGTCCCATAAAGACTAATACACTGGTCTGATACATACTGACACACAGGTCCCATATGCACTGACACACAGGTCCCATAGACACTGATACACAGGTCCTATACACACTGACACACAGGTCCCATACACACTGACACACAGGTCCCATACACACTGATACACAGGTCCGATACACACTGATACACAGGTCACATACACACTGACACACAGGTCCCATACACATTGACACACAGGGCCCATATGCACTGACACACAGGTCCCATACACACTGACACACAGGTCCCATATGCACTGACACACAGGTCCCATACACACTGACACACAGGTCCCATATGCACTGACACACAGGTCCCATACACACTGACACACAGGTTCCATATGCACTGATACACAGGTCCCATACACACTGACACACAGGTCCCATATGCACTGACACACAGGTCCCATACACACTGATACACATGTCAAGTACACACTGATACACAGGTCCCATACACACTGACACACAGGTCCCATACACACAGACACACAGGTCATATACACACTGACACACTGGTCCCATATTCACCGACACACAGGTCCCATACACACTGACACACAGGTCATATACACACTGACACACAGGTCCCATACACACTGACACACATGTCAAATACACACTGATACACAGGTCCCATACACACTGACACACAGGTCCCATACACATTGATACACTGGTCTGATACGTACTGACACACAGGTCCCATACACACTGACACACAGGCCATATACACTGACACACAGGACCCATACACACTGACACACAGGCCATATACACTGACACACAGGTCCCAGACTCATTGACACACAGGTCCCAGACACATTGACACACAGGTCCCATACACACTGACACACAGGTCCCATACACGCCGATGCACAGGTCACTTACACACTGACACACAGGTCCCACACACACTGACGTACAGGTCCCATACACACTGACACACAGGCCCCATACACACTGATACACACGTCCCATACATGCAAATACACAGGTCCCATACACACTGACACACAAGTCCCATACACACTGATAGACAGGTCCCAAACACACTGACACCCAAGTCCCATACACAGTGATACACAGATCCCATACATACTGACACACAGGTCTCATACATACTGATACACAGGTCCCATACACACTGACAGATAGGTCCCATACACGCAAATACACAGGTCCCATACAGACTGTCAGACAGGTCCCATACACACTGATACACTGGTCACATACACACTGACACACGGGTCACATACCCACTGATACACAGGTCCCATACAGACTGATACACAGGTCCCATACACACTGACACACGGGTCCCATACACACTGATACACAGGTCCCATACACACTGACACACATGTCAAATACACACTGATACACAGGTCCCATACACACTGATACACAGGTCCCATACACACTGACACACAGGTCCCATATGCACTGACACACAGGTCCCATACACACTGATACACAGGTCCCATACACACTGACACACAGGTCCCATACACACTGACACACAGCCCCCATACACACTGACACACAGGTCCCATACAGACTAATACACTGGTCTGATACATACTGACACACAGGTCCCATACACACTGACACACAGGCCATATACACTGACACACAGGTCCCATACACACTGACACACAGGCCATATACGCTGACACACAGATCCCATACACACTGACACACAGGTCCCATACACACTGACACACATATCCCATACACACTGATACACCGATCTCATAAGCACTGACACACAGGTCCCATACACACTGACACACAGGTCCCATACACACTGATACACCGATCTCATAAGCACTGACACACAGGTCCCATACACACTGACACACAGGTCCCATACACACTGACACACAGGTCCATACACACTGACACACAGCCCTCATCCATGCTGAATCACAGGTCGCACACACACTGACCCATAGGTCCCATACACACTGACACACAGGTCCCATACACACTGACACACAGGTCCCATACACACTGACACACAGGTCCCATATGCACTGATACACAGGTCCCATACACACTGACACACAGGTCCCATATGCACTGACACACAGGTCCCATACACACTGACACACAGGTCCCATATGCACTGACACACAGGTCCCATACACACTGACACACAGGTCCCATATGCACTGATACACAGGTCCCATACACACTGACACACAGGTCCCATATGCACTGACACACAGGTCCCATACACACTGACACACATGTCAAGTACACACTGATACACAGGTCCCATACACACTGACACACAGGTCCCATACACACAGACACACAGGTCATATACACACTGACACACAGGTCCCATATTCACCGACACACAGGTCCCATACACACTGACACACAGGTCATATACACACTGACACACAGGTCCCATACACACTGACACACGTGTCAAATACACACTGATACACAGGTCCCATACACACTGATACACAGGTCCCATACACACTGACACACGGCCCCCATACGCACTAACACACAGGTCCCATACACATTATTACACTGGTCTGATACATACTGACACACAGGTCATATACACTGACACACAGGTCCCATACACACTGACACACAGGCCATATACGCTGACACACAGGTCCCAGACACATTGACACACAGGTCCCAGACACATTGACACACAGGTCCCATACACACTGACACACATGTCCCATACACACTGACACACAGGTCCCACACACACTGACGTACAGGTCCCATACACACTGATACACAGGTCCCATACACACTGACACACAGGCCCCATACACACTGATACACACGTCCCATACATGCAAATACACAGGTCCCATACACACTGACACACAAGTCCCATACACACTGATAGACAGGTCCCAAAAACACTGACACCCAAGTCCCATACACAGTGATACACAGATCCCATACATACTGACACACAGGTCTCATACATACTGATACACAGGTCCCATACACACTGACAGATAGGTCCCATACACGCAAATACACAGGTCCCATACAGACTGTCAGACAGGTCCCATACACACTGATACACTGGTCACATACACACTGACACACGGGTCACATACCCACTGATACACAGGTCCCATACAGACTGATACACGGGTCCCATACACACTGATACACAGGTCCCATACACACAGACACACAGGTCATATACACACTGACACACAGGTCCCATATGCACTGACACACAGGTCCCATACACACTGACACACATATCAAATACACACTGATACACAGGTCCCATACACACTGACACACAGGTCCCATACACAATGACACACAGCCCTCATACACACTGACACACAGGTCCCATACAGACTAATACACTGGTCTGATACATACTGACACACAGGTCCCATACACACTGACACACAGGCCATATACGCTGACACACAGATCCCATACACACTGACACACAGGTCCCATACACACTGATACTCAGGTCCCATACACACTGACACACATATCCCATACACACTGATACACCGATCTCATAAGCACTGACACACAGGTCCCATAGACACTGACACACAGGTCCCATACACACTGACACACAGGTCCATACACACTGACACACAGCCCTCATCCATGCTGAATCACAGGTCGCACACACACTGACCCATAGGTCCCATACACACTGACACACAGGTCCCATACACACTGACACACAGGTCCCATACACACTGATGCACAGGTCCGATACACACTGATACACAGGTCCCATACACATTGACACACAGGTCCCATATGCACTGACACACAGGTCCCATGGAGACTGATACACAGGTCCCATACACACTGACACACAGGTCCAATTCACACTGACATACAGGACCCATACACACTGATACACAGGTCCGATACACACTGATACACAGGTCCCATACACACTGACACACAGGTCCCATATGCACTGACACACAGGTCCCATAGAGACTGATACACAGGTCCCATACGCACTGACACACAGGTCCCATACACACTGACACACAGGTCCCATACACACCGACACACAGGACCCATACACACTGATACACAGGTCCGATACACACCGATACACAGGTCCCATACACACTGACACACAGGTCCCATATGCACTGACACACAGGTCCCATAGACACTGATACACAGGTCCCATACACACTGACACACAGGTCCCATACACACTGACACACAGGTCCCATACACACTGATACACAGGTCCGATACACACTGATAGACAGGTCACATACACACTGACACACAGGTCCCATACATATTGACACACAGGGCTCATATGCACTGACACACAGGTCCCATACACACTGACACACAGGTCCCATATGCACTGACACACAGGTCCCATACACACTGACACACAGGTCCCATATTCACCGACACACAGGTCCCATACACACTGACACACAGGTCCCATATGCACTGACACACAGGTCCCATACACACTGACACACATGTCAAATACACACTGATACACAGGTCCCATACACACTGACACACAGGTCCCATACACACAGACACACAGGTCATATACACACTGACACACAGGTCCCATATTCACCGACACACAGGTCCCATACACACTGACACACAGGTCATATACACACTGACACACAGGTCCCATACACAATGACACACATGTCAAATACACACTGATACACAGGTCCCATACACACTGACACACAGGTCCCATACACACTGACACACGGCCCCCGTACACACTAACACATAGGTCCCATACACATTAATACACTGGTCTGATACGTACTGACACACAGGTCCCATACACACTGACACACAGGCCATATACACTGACACACAGGTCCCATACACACTGACACACAGGCCATATACGCTGACACACAGGTCCCAGACACATTGACACACAGGTCCCAGACACATTGACACACAGGTCGCTTACACACTGACACACAGGTCCCATACACACTGACACACAGGCCCCATACACGCCGATGCACAGGTCACTTACACACTGACACACAGGTCCCACACACACTGACGTACAGGTCCCATACACACTGATACACAGGTCCCATACACACTGACACACAGGCCCCATACACACTGATACACACGTCCCATACATGCAAATACACAGGTCCCATACACACTGACACACAAGTCCCATACACACTGATAGACAGGTCCCAAACACACTGACACCCAAGTCCCATACACAGTGATACACAGATCCCATACATACTGATACACAGGTCTCATACATACTGATACACAGGTCCCATACACACTGACAGATAGGTCCCATACACGCAAATACACAGGTCCCATACAGACTGTCAGACAGGTCCCATACACACTGATACACTGGTCACATACACACTGACACACGGGTCACATACCCACTGATACACAGGTCCCATACAGACTGATACACAGGTCCCATACACACTGACACACGGGTCCCATACACACTGATACACAGGTCCCATACACACTGACACACATGTCAAATACACACTGATACACAGGTCCCATACACACTGATACACAGGTCCCATACACACAGACACACAGGTCATATACACACTGACACACAGGTCCCATATGCACTGACACACAGGTCCCGTACACACTGACACACATATCAAATACACACTGATACACAGGTCCCATACACACTGACACACAGGTCCCATACACACTGACACACAGCCCCCATACACACTGACACACAGGTCCCATACACACTAATACACTGGTCTGATACATACTGACACACAGGTCCCATACACACTGACACACAGGCCATATACACTGACACACAGGTCCCATACACACTGACACACAGGCCATATACGCTGACACACAGATCCCATACACACTGACACACAGGTCCCATACACACTGATACTCAGGTCCCATACACACTGACACACATATCCCATACACACTGATACACCGATCTCATAAGCACTGACACACAGGTCCCATACACACTGACACACAGGTCCCATACACACTGACACACAGGTCCATACACACTGACACACAGCCCTCATCCATGCTGAATCACAGGTCGCACACACACTGACCCATAGGTCCCATACACACTGACACACAGGTCCCATACACACTGACACACAGGTCCGATACACACTGATACACAGGTCCGATACACACTGATACACAGGTCCCATACACACTGACACACAGGTCCCATATGCACTGACGTACAGGTCCCATACACACTGATACACAGGTCCCATACACACTGACACACAGGTCCCATATGCACTGATACACAGGTCCCATACACACCGACACACAGGTCCCATATGCACTGACACACAGGTCCCATACACACTGACACACATGTCAAGTACACACTGATACACAGGTCCCATACACACTGACACACAGGTCCCATACACACAGACACACAGGTCATATACACACTGACACACAGGTCCCATATTCACCGACACACAGGTCCCATACACACTGACACACAGGTCATATACACACTGACACACAGGTCCCATACACACTGACACACGTGTCAAATACACACTGATACACAGGTCCCATACACACTGATACACAGGTCCCATACACACTGACACACGGCCCCCATACACACTAACACACAGGTCCCATACACATTAATACACTGGTCTGATACATACTGACACACAGATCATATACACTGACACACAGGTCCCATACACACTGACACACAGGCCATATACGCTGACACACAGGTCCCAGACACATTGACACACAGGTCCCAGACACATTGACACACAGGTCCCATACACACTGACACACATGTCCCATACACACTGACACACAGGCCCCATACACGCCGATGCACAGGTCACTTACAAACTGACACACAGGTCCCACACACACTGACGTACAGGTCCCATACACACTGATACACAGGTCCCATACACACTGACACACAGGTCCAATTCACACTGACATACAGGACCCATACACACTGATACACAGGTCCGATACACACTGATACACAGGTCCCATACACACTGACACACAGGTCCCATATGCACTGACACACAGGTCCCATAGAGACTGATACACAGGTCCCATACGCACTGACACACAGGTCCCATACACACTGACACACAGGTCCCATACACACTGACACACAGGACCCATACACACTGATACACAGGTCCGATACACACCGATACACAGGTCCCATACACACTGACACACAGGTCCCATATGCACTGACACACAGGTCCCATAGACACTGATACACAGGTCCCATACACACTGACACACAGGTCCCATACACACTGACACACAGGTCCCATACACACTGATACACAGGTCCGATACACACTGATAGACAGGTCACATACACACTGACACACAGGTCCCATACACATTGACACACAGGGCTCATATGCACTGACACACAGGTCCCATACACACTGACACACAGGTCCCATATGCACTGACACACAGGTCCCATACACACTGACACACAGGTCCCATATTCACCGACACACAGGTCCCATACACACTGACACACAGGTCCCATATGCACTGACACACAGGTCCCATACACACTGACACACATGTCAAATACACACTGATACACAGGTCCCATACACACTGACACACAGGTCCCATACACACAGACACACAGGTCATATACACACTGACACACAGGTCCCATATTCACCGACACACAGGTCCCATACACACTGACACACAGGTCATATACACACTGACACACAGGTCCCATACACAATGACACACATGTCAAATACACACTGATACACAGGTCCCATACACACTGACACACAGGTCCCATACACACTGACACACGGCCCCCATACACACTAACACACAGGTCCCATACACATTAATACACTGGTCTGATACGTACTGACACACAGGTCCCATACACACTGACACACAGGCCATATACACTGACACACAGGTCCCATACACACTGACACACAGGCCATATACGCTGACACACAGGTCCCAGACACATTGACACACAGGTCCCATACACACTGACACACAGGTCCCATACACACTGACACACAGGTCCCATACACGCCGATGCACAGGTCACTTACACACTGACACACAGGTCCCACACACACTGACGTACAGGTCCCATACACACTGATACACACCTCCCATACACACTGACACACAGGCCCCATACACACTGATACACACGTCCCATACATGCAAATACACAGGTCCCATACACACTGACACACAAGTCCCATACACACTGATAGACAGGTCCCAAACACACTGACACCCAAGTCCCATACACAGTGATACACAGATCCCATACATACTGATACACAGGTCTCATACATACTGATACACAGGTCCCATACACACTGACAGATAGGTCCCATACACGCAAATACACAGGTCCCATACAGACTGTCAGACAGGTCCCATACACACTGATACACTGGTCACATACACACTGACACACGGGTCACATACCCACTGATACACAGGTCCCATACAGACTGATACACAGGTCCCATACACACTGACACACGGGTCCCATACACACTGATACACAGGTCCCATACACACTGACACACATGTCAAATACACACTGATACACAGGTCCCATACACACTGATACACAGGTCCCATACACACAGACACACAGGTCATATACACACTGACACACAGGCCATATACGCTGACACACAGATCCCATACACACTGACACACAGGTCCCATACACACTGATACTCAGGTCCCATACACACTGACACACATATCCCATACACACTGATACACCGATCTCATAAGCACTGACACACAGGTCCCATACACACTGACACACAGGTCCCATACACACTGACACACAGGTCCATACACACTGACACACAGCCCTCATCCATGCTGAATCACAGGTCGCACACACACTGACCCATAGGTCCCATACACACTGACACACAGGTCCCATACACACTGACACACAGGTCCGATACACACTGATACACAGGTCCGATACACACTGATACACAGGTCCCATACACACTGACACACAGGTCCCATATGCACTGACACACAGGTCCCATAGACACTGATACACAGGTCCTATACACACTGACACACAGGTCCCATACACACTGACATACAGGACCCATACACACTGATACACAGGTCCGATACACACTGATACACAGGTCCCATACACACTGACACACAGGTCCCATACACACTGACACACAGGTCCCATAGAGACTGATACACAGGTCCCATACGCACTGACACACAGGTCCCATACACACTGACACACAGGTCCATACACACTGATACACAGGTCCCATACACACTGACACACAGGCCCCATACACACTGATACACACGTCCCATACATGCAAATACACAGGTCCCATACACACTGACACACAGGTCCCATAGACACTGATACACAGGTCCCAAACACACTGACACCCAAGTCCCATACACAGTGATACACAGATCCCATACATACTGACACACAGGGCTCATACATACTGATACACAGGTCCCATACACACTGACAGATAGGTCCCATACACGCAAATACACAGGTCCCATACAGACTGTCAGACAGGTCCCATACACACTGATACACTGGTCACATACACACTGACACACGGGTCACATACCCACTGATACACAGGTCCCATACAGACTGATACACAGGTCCCATACACACTGACACACATGTCAAATACACACTGATACACAGGTCCCATACACACTGATACACAGGTCCCATACACACAGACACACAGGTCATATACACACTGACACACAGGTCCCATATGCACTGACACACAGGTCCCATACACACTGACACACATATCAAATACACACTGATACACAGGTCCCATACACACTGACACACAGGTCCCATACACAATGACACACAGCCCCCATACACACTGACACACAGGTCCCATACAGACTAATACACTGGTCTGACACATACTGACACACAGGTCCCATACACACTGACACACAGGCCATATACACTGACACACAGGTCCCATACACACTGACACACAGGCCATATACGCTGACACACAGATCCCATACACACTGACACACAGGTCCCATACACACTGATACTCAGGTCCCATACACACTGACACACATATCCCATACACACTGATACACCGATCTCATAAGCACTGACACACAGGTCCCATACACACTGACACACAGGTCCCATACAAACTGACACACAGGTCCATACACACTGACACACAGCCCTCATCCATGCTGAATCACAGGTCGCACACACACTGACCCATAGGTCCCATACACACTGACACACAGGTCCCATACACACTGACACACAGGTCCCATACACACTGATGCACAGGTCCGATACACACTGATACACAGGTCCCATACACACTGACACACAGGTCCCATATGCACTGACACACAGGTCCCATAGAGACTGATACACAGGTCCCATACACACTGACACACAGGTCCAATTCACACTGACATACAGGACCCATACACACTGATACACAGGTCCGATACACACTGATACACAGGTCCCATACACACTGACACACAGGTCCCATATGCACTGACACACAGGTCCCATAGAGACTGATACACAGGTCCCATACGCACTGACACACAGGTCCCATACACACTGACACACAGGTCCCATACACACTGATACACAGGACCCATACACACTGATACACAGGTCCGATACACACCGATACACAGGTCCCATACACACTGACACACAGGTCCCATATGCACTGACACACAGGTCCCATAGACACTGATACACAGGTCCCATACACACTGACACACAGGTCCCATACACACTGACACACAGGTCCCATACACACTGATACACAGGTCCGATACACACTGATAGACAGGTCCCATACACACTGACACACAGGTCCCATACGCACTGACACACAGGTCCCATACACACTGACACACAGGTCCCATATGCACTGACACACAGGTCCCATAGACACTGATACACAGGTCCCATACACACTGACACACAGGTCCCATACACATTGACACACAGGGCTCATATGCACTGACACACAGGTCCCATACACACTGACACACAGGTCCCATATGCACTGACACACAGGTCCCATACACACTGACACACAGGTCCCATATTCACCGACACACAGGTCCCATACACACTGACACACAGGTCCCATATGCACTGACACACAGGTCCCATACACACTGACACACATGTCAAATACACACTGATACACAGGTCCCATACACACTGACACACAGGTCCCATACACACAGACACACAGGTCATATACACACTGACACACAGGTCCCATATTCACCGACACACAGGTCCCATACACACTGACACACAGGTCATATACACACTGACACACAGGTCCCATACACACTGACACACATGTCAAATACACACTGATACACAGGTCCCATACACACTGACACACAGGTCCCATACACACTGACACACGGCCCCCATACACACTAACACACAGGTCCCATACACATTAATACACTGGTCTGATACGTACTGACACACAGGTCCCATACACACTGACACACAGGCCATATACACTGACACACAGGTCCCATACACACTGACACACAGGCCATATACGCTGACACACAGGTCCCAGACACATTGACACACAGGTCCCAGACACATTGACACACAGGTCCCATACACACTGACACACAGGTCCCATACACGCCGATGCACAGGTCACTTACACACTGACACACAGGTCCCACACACACTGACGTACAGGTCCCATACACACTGATACACAGGTCCCATACACACTGACACACAGGCCCCATACACACTGATACACACGTCCCATACATGCAAATACACAGGTCCCATACACACTGACACACAAGTCCCATACACACTGATAGACAGGTCCCAAACACACTGACACCCAAGTCCCATACACAGTGATACACAGATCCCATACATACTGACACACAGGTCTCATACATACTGATACACAGGTCCCATACACACTGACAGATAGGTCCCATACACGCAAATACACTGGTCCCATACAGACTGTCAGACAGGTCCCATACACACTGATACACTGGTCACATACACACTGACACACGGGTCACATACCCACTGATACACAGGTCCCATACAGACTGATACACAGGTCCCATACACACTGACACACGGGTCCCATACACACTGATACACAGGTCCCATACACACTGACACACATGTCAAATACACACTGATACACAGGTCCCATACACACTGATACACAGGTCCCATACACACTGACACACAGGTCCCATACACACTGACACACAGGTCCCATATGCACTGACACACAGGTCCCATACACACTGACACACATATCAAATACACACTGATACACAGGTCCCATACACACTGACACACAGGTCCCATACACACTGACACACAGCCCCCATACACACTGACACACAGGTCCCATACAGACTAATACACTGGTCTGATACATACTGACACACAGGTCCCATACACACTGACACACAGGCCATATACACTGACACACAGGTCCCATACACGCTGACACACAGGCCATATACGCTGACACACAGATCCCATACACACTGACACACAGGTCCCATACACACTGATACTCAGGTCCCATACACACTGACACACATATCCCATACACACTGATACACCGATCTCATAAGCACTGACACACAGGTCCCATACACACTGACACACAGGTCCCATACACACTGACACACAGGTCCATACACACTGACACACAGCCCTCATCCATGCTGAATCACAGGTCGCACACACACTGACCCATAGGTCCCATACACACTGACACACAGGTCCCATACACACTGACACACAGGTCCGATACACACTGATACACAGGTCCGATACACACTGATACACAGGTCCCATACACACTGACACACAGGTCCAATATGCACTGACACACAGGTCCCATAGAGACTGATACACAGGTCCCATACACACTGACACACAGGTCCAATTCACACTGACATACAGGACCCATACACACTGATACACAGGTCCGATACACACTGATACACAGGTCCCATACACACTGACACACAGGTCCCATACACACTGACACACAGGTCCCATAGAGACTGATACACAGGTCCCATACGCACTGACACACAGGTCCCATACACACTGACACACAGGTCCATACACACTGACACACAGGACCCATACACACTGACACAGGTCCCATACAGACTAACACACTGGTCTGATACATACTGACACACAGGTCCCATATGCACTGACACACAGGTCCCATAGACACTGATACACAGGTCCCATACACACTGACACACAGGTCCCATACACACTGACACACAGGTCCCATACACACTGATACACAGGTCCGATACACACTGATACACAGGTCACATACACACTGACACACAGGTCCCATACACATTAACACAGGGCCCATATGCACTGACACACAGGTCCCATACACACTGACACACAGGTCCCATATGCACTGACACACAGGTCCCATACACACTGACACACAGGTCCCATATGCACTGACACACAGGTCCCATACACACTGACACACAGGTCCCATATGCACTGATACACAGGTCCCATACACACTGACACACAGGTCCCATATGCACTGACACACAGGTCCCATACACACTGACACACATGTCAAGTACACACTGATACACAGGTCCCATACACACTGACACACAGGTCCCATACACACAGACACACAGGTCATATACACACTGACACACAGGTCCCATATTCACGAACACACAGGTCCCATACACACTGACACACAGGTCATATACACACTGACACACAGGTCCCATACACACTGACACACATGTCAAATACACACTGATACACAGGTCCCATACACACTGACACACAGGTCCCATACACACTGACACACGGCCCCCATACACACTAACACACAGGTCCCATACACATTAATACACTGGTCTGATACGTACTGACACACAGGTCCCATACACACTGACACACAGGCCATATACACTGACACACAGGTCCCATACACACTGACACACAGGCCATATACGCTGACACACAGGTCCCAGACACATTGACACACAGGTCCCAAACACACTGACACACAGGCCATATACACTGACACACAGGTCCCATACACACTGACACACAGGCCATATACGCTGACACACAGGTCCCAGACACATTGACACACAGGTCCCATACACACTGACACACATGTCCCATACACACTGACACACAGGTCCAGACACACTGACACACAGGCCCCATACACGCCGATGCACAGGTCACTTACACACTGACACACAGGTCCCACACACACTGACGTACAGGTCCCATACACACTGATACACAGGTCGCATACACACTGATACACAGGTCCCATACACACTGACACACAGCCCCCATACACACTGACACACAGGTCCCATACACACTGACACACATATCAAATACACACTGATACACAGGTCCCATACACACTGACACACAGGTCCCATACACACTGACACACAGGTCATATACACACTGACACACAGGTCCCATACACACTGATACACAGGTCCCATACACACTGACACACAGCCCCCATACACACTGACACACAGGTCCCATACAGACTAATACACTGGTCTGATACATACTGACACACAGGTCCCATACACACTGACACACAGGCCATATACACTGACACACAGGTCCCATACACACTGACACACATATCAAATACACACTGATACACAGGTCCCATACACACTGACACACAGGTCCTATACATGCTGACACACATGTCCCATACACACTGACAGACAGGTCTCATACACGCTGATACACAGGTCTGATACACTGACACACAGGTCCCATACACGCTGACACACAGGTCCCATACACACTGACACAGAGCCCCCATAATCACTGACACACAGGTCCCATACAGACTAATACACTGGTCTGATACATACTGACACACAGGTCCCATACACACTGACACACAGGCCATATACACTGACACACAGGTCCCATACACACTGACACACATATCAAATACACACTGATACACAGGTCCCATACACACTGACACACAGGTCCCATACACACTGACACACAGCCCCCATACACACTGACACACAGGTCCCATACAGATTAATACACTGGTCTGATACATACTGACACACAGGTCCCATACACACAGACACACAGGTCCCATATGCACTGACACACAGGTCCCATCGAGACTGATACACAGGTCCCATAAGCACTGACACACAGGTCCCATACACACTGACACACAGGTCCATACACACTGACACACAGCACTCATCCATGCTGAATCACAGGTCGCATACACACTGACCCATAGGTCCAATACACACTGACACACAGGTCCAATACACACTGACATACAGGTCCCATACACACTGATACACAGGTCCGATACACACTGATACACAGGTCACATACACACTGACACACAGGTCCCATACACATTGACACACAGGGCCCATATGCACTGACGCACAGGTCCCATACACACTGACACACAGGTCCCATATGCACTGACACACAGGTCCCATACACACTGACACACAGGTCCCATATGCACTGACACAGAGGTCCCATACACACTGACACACAGGTCCCATATGCACTGATACACAGGTCCCATACACACTGACACACAGGTCCCATATGCACTGACACACAGGTCCCATACACACTGACACACATGTCAAGTACACACTGATACACAGGTCCCATACACACTGACACACGGGTCCCATACACACAGACACACAGGTCATATACACACTGACACACAGGTCCCATATTCACCGACACACAGGTCCCATACACACTGACACACAGGTCATATACACACTGACACACAGGTCCCATACACACTGACACACGTGTCAAATACACACTGATACACAGGTCCCATACACACTGATACACTGGTCCCATACACACTGACACACGGCCCCCATACACACTAACACACAGGTCCCATACACATTAATACACTGGTCTGATACATACTGACACACAGGTCATATACACTGACACACAGATCCCATACACACTGACACACAGGCCATATACGCTGACACACAGGTCCCAGACACATTGACACACAGGTCCCAGACACATTGACACACAGGTCCCATACACACTGACACACAGGTCCCATACACACTGACACACAGGCCCCATACACGCCGATGCACAGGTCACTTACACACTGACACACAGGTCCCACACACACTGACGTACAGGTCCCATACACACTGATACACAGGTCCCATACACACTAACACACAGGCCCCATACACACTGATACACACGTCCCATACATGCAAATACACAGGTCCCATACACACTGACACACAAGTCCCATACACACTGATAGACAGGTCCCAAACACACTGACACCCAAGTCCCATACACAGTGATACACAGATCCCATACATACTGACACACAGGTCTCATACATACTGATACACAGGTCCCATACACACTGACAGATAGGTCCCATACACGCAAATACACTGGTCCCATACAGACTGTCAGACAGGTCCCATACACACTGATACACTGGTCACATACACACTGACACACGGGTCACATACCCACTGATACACAGGTCCCATACAGACTGATACACAGGTCCCATACACACTGACACACGGGTCCCATACACACTGATACACAGGTCCCATACACACTGACACACATGTCAAATACACACTGATACACAGGTCCCATACACACTGATACACAGGTCCCATACACACAGACACACAGGTCATATACACACTGACACACGGGTCCCATATGCACTGACACACAGGTCCCATACACACTGACACACATATCAAATACACACTGATACACAGGTCCCATACACACTGACACACAGGTCCCATACACACTGACACACAGGTCATATACACACTGACACACAGGTCCCATACACACTGATACACAGGTCCCATACACACTGACACACAGCCCCCATACACACTGACACACAGGTCCCATACAGACTAATACACTGGTCTGATACATACTGACACACAGGTCCCATACACACTGACACACAGGCCATATACACTGACACACAGGTCCCATACACACTGACACACATATCAAATACACACTGATACACAGGTCCCATACACACTGACACACAGGTCCCATACACACTGACACACAGCCCCCATACACACTGACACACAGGTCCCATACAGACTAATACACTGGTCTGATACATACTGACACACAGGTCCCATACACACAGACACACAGGTCCCATATGCACTGACACACAGGTCCCATCGAGACTGATACACAGGTCCCATAAGCACTGACACACAGGTCCCATACACACTGACACACAGGTCCATACACACTGACACACAGCACTCATCCATGCTGAATCACAGGTCGCATACACACTGACCCATAGGTCCAATACACACTGACACACAGGTCCAATACACACTGACATACCGGTCCCACACACACTGATACACAGGTCCGATACACACTGATACACAGGTCACATACACACTGACACACAGGTCCCATACACATTGACACACAGGGCCCATATGCACTGACGCACAGGTCCCATACACACTGACACACAGGTCCCATATGCACTGACACACAGGTCCCATATGCACTGACACACAGGTCCCATACACACTGACACACAGGTCCCATATGCACTGACACACAGGTCCCATACACACTGACACACAGGTCCCATATGCACTGATACACAGGTCCCATACACACTGACACACAGGTCCCATATGCACTGACACACAGGTCCCATACACACTGACACACATGTCAAGTACACACTGATACACAGGTCCCATACACACTGACACACAGGTCCCATACACACAGACACACAGGTCATATACACACTGACACACAGGTCCCATATTCACCGACACACAGGTCCCATACACACTGACACACAGGTCATATACACACTGACACACAGGTCCCATACACACTGACACACGTGTCAAATACACACTGATACACAGGTCCCATACACACTGATACACTGGTCCCATACACACTGACACACGGCCCCCATACACACTAACACACAGGTCCCATACACATTAATACACTGGTCTGATACATACTGACACACAGGTCATATACACTGACACACAGATCCCATACACACTGACACACAGGCCATATACGCTGACACACATGTCCCAGACACATTGACACACAGGTCCCAGACACATTGACACACAGGTCCCATACACACTGACACACAGGTCCCATACACACTGACACACAGGCCCCATACACGCCGATGCACAGGTCACTTACACACTGACACACAGGTCCCACACACACTGACGTACAGGTCCCATACACACTGATACACAGGTCCCATACACACTGACACACAGGCCCCATACACACTGATACACACGTCCCATACATGCAAATACACAGGTCCCATACACACTGACACACAAGTCCCATACACACTGATAGACAGGTCCCAAACACACTGACACCCAAGTCCCATACACAGTGATACACAGATCCCATACATACTGACACACAGGTCTCATACATACTGATACACAGGTCCCATACACACTGACAGATAGGTCCCATACACGCAAATACACTGGTCCCATACAGACTGTCAGACAGGTCCCATACACACTGATACACTGGTCACATACACACTGACACACGGGTCACATACCCACTGATACACAGGTCCCATACAGACTGATACACAGGTCCCATACACACTGACACACGGGTCCCATACACACTGATACACAGGTCCCATACACACTGACACACATGTCAAATACACACTGATACACAGGTCCCATACACACTGATACACAGGTCCCATACACACAGACACACAGGTCATATACACACTGACACACAGGTCCCATACGCACTGACACACAGGTCCCATGCACACTGACACACATATCAAATACACACTGATACACAGGTCCCATACACACTGACACACAGGTCCCATACACACTGACACACAGGTCCCATACACACTGACACACAGGCCATATACACTGACACACAGCCCCCATACACACTGACACACAGGCCATATACGCTGACACACAGATCCCATACATACTGTCACACAGGTCCCATACACACTGATACACTGGTCCCATACACACTGACACACAGGTCCCATACACACTGACACACAGGTCCCAAACAGACTGATACACAGGTCGCATACACACTGACACACAGGTCGCATACACACAGACACACAGGTCCCATACACACTGATAGACAGGTCCCATACACACTGACACACAAGCCCCATACACACTGATACACAGGTCCCATACACACTGACAGATAGATCCCATACAGACTAATACACTGGTCTGATACATACTGACACACAGGTCCCATACACACTGACACACAGGCCATATACACTGACACACAGGTCCCATACACACTGACACACAGGCCATATACGCTGACACACAGATCCCATACATACTGACACACAGGTCTCATACACACTGATACACAGGTCCCATACACACTGACACACAGGTCCCATACACACTGACACACAGGTCCCATACACACTGACACACAGGTCCCAAACAGACTGATACACAGGTCGCATACACACTGATAGACAGGTCACATACACACTGACACACAGGTCGCATAGACACTGATACACAGGTCCCATACACACTGATACACAGGTCGCATAGACACTGATACACAGGTCCCATACACACTGACACACAGGTCCCCATCCGCACTGACACACAGCCCCCAACCACACTGACACACAGCTCCCATACACACTGATACACTGGTCTGATACACATGACACACAGGTCGCATACACACAGACACACAGGTCCCACACACACTGACACACAGGTCCCATACACACTGACACACAGGTCCCCATCCGCACTGACACACAGCCCCCAACCACACTGACACACAGCTCCCATACACACTGACCCACAGGTCCGATACACTCTCACACACAGGTCCCATATTCACTGATACACAGGTCCGATACACACTGACAAACAGGGTCTATACATGCTTATACAAAGGGCACATATACACTGATACACAGGTCCCATGCACACTGACACAGAGATCCCATACATACTGACACACAGGTCCAATACACACTGATACACAGGTCGCATACACACTGATACACAGGTCATATACACACTGACACACAGGTCCCATACACACTGATACAGAGGTCACATACATGCAGATACTCAGGTCCGACACACACAGACACACAGGTCACATATACACTGACACACATCTCCAATAGAGACTGATACACAGGTCCCATACATACTGACACACAGGTCCAATACACACTGATACACAGGTCCCATACACACTGATACAGAGGTCACATACATGCTGATACACAGGTCCGACACACACAGACACACAGGTCACATATACACAGACACACAGGTCCCATACACACTGATACTCAGGTCCCATACACACTGACACACATATCCCATACACACTGATACACCGATCTCATACGCACTGACACACAGGTCCCACACACACTGACACACAGGTCCCATACACTCTGATACAGAGGTCACATACATGCTGATACACAGGTCCGACACACACAGACACACAGATCACATATACACTGACATACAGCTCCCATAGAGACTGATACACAGGTCCCATACACACTGACACACAGGTCCCATACACACTGATACTCAGGTCCCATACACACTGACACACATATCCCATACACACTGATACACCGATCTCATATGCACTGACATACAGGTCCCATACACACTGACACACAGCCCTCATCCATGCTGAATCTCAGGTCGCATACACACTGATCCATAGATCCCATACACACTGACACACAGGTCCCATACACACTGACACTCAGGTCCCATACACACTGATACACAGGTCCGATACACACTGATACACAGGTCACAGACACACTGACACACAGGTCCCATACACACTGACACACAGGTCCCATACACACTGATACACAGGTCCCATACACACTGACACACAGCCCCCATACACACTAACACACAGGTCCCATACACACTGATACACTGGTCTGATACACATGACACACAGGTCCCATACGAACTGACACACAGGCCATATACACTGACACACAGGTCCCATACACGCTGACACACAGGTCCCATACACACTGACACACAGGTCCCATACACACTGATACACAGGTCCCATACACACTGACACACAGCCCCCATACACACTAACACACAGGTCCCATACACACTGATACACTGGTCTGATACACATGACACACAGGTCCCATACGCACTGACACACAGGCCATATACACTGACACACAGGTCCCATACACGCTGACACACAGGTCCCAGACACATTGACACACAGGTCCCACACACACTGATACACAGGTCCCATACATGCAAATACACAGGTCCCATACACACTGACACAGAGGTCCCATACACACTGATACACAGGTCCCATACACACTGACACAGAGGTCCCATACACACTGATACACAGGTCCCATACACACTGACACATAGGTCTCATACATGCTGATACACAGGTCCCTTACACACTGATACACAGGTCCCATACACACTGACGTACAGGTCCCATACACACTGATACACAGGTCCCATACACACTGACACACAGGTCCCATACACACTGATACACAGGTCCCATACATGCAAATACACAGGTCCCATACACACTGACACACACGTCCCAAACAGACTGATACACAGGTCCCATACACACTGACACACAGGTCGCATACACACTGACACACAGGTCCCATACACACTGACACACAGGTCCCATATGCACTGACACACAGGTCCCATACACACAGACACACAGGTCCCATACACATTGATACACAGGTCCCATACAGACTGACACACAGGTCCCATACACACTGATACACTGGTCCCATACATGCTGATACACATTTCCATACACGCTGATACACAGGTCCCATACATGCTGTCACACAGGTCCCATACACACTGTCACACAGGTCCATACTCACTGACACACAGGTCCCATACACAATGATACACAGGTCCCATTCACACTGACACACAGACCCAATACACACTTACACACAGGCCCATTCACGCTTCAAACTGAAATGCACCTTCAGACCTGTCACAGACTCTGAGTCACAGACCCCATGCATAGTCTGGTATAGAGACAACCTCAGTAAAACTGATGCTCATACACAGACTGATGCACAGCCCCCACACAGACTGATGCACACATCCCAAATACAGACTGATACACAGACCCCACACACAGAGCAATAAACAGTGCCCATACACAGACTGATACACAGACCTCATACCGAGACTGATAGACCCCATAAAGAGAGTGATACACAGACCACACACAGTGACTGATACACAGACCCCACACACAGACTGGCACACGTGTCCCACACAGAGACTGATGCACAGACCTCACACACAGTCTAATACACAGATGTCACAGAGAAACTGATACACATACCCTATAAGCAGACTGATACACAGTATCCACACAGACTAATGCACAGAGCCCAAACACAGACTGATGCACAGTGCCCACACACAAACTGATACACAGTACCCATACACAGAATGATACATTGTGCCCATACACAAACTGATACACAGTGATGATACACAGATTGATACACAATGCACATACACAGATTGATACACAGTGCCCATATGTAGACTGATACATAGACCCCATACAGAGACTGATCCTCAGACACCACACAGAGAATGTTACACAGACCCCATACAGAGACTGATACGCAAACCCCATACACAGACTGACCACAGACCTCACACAGAGACTGATACACAGACCCCACATAGAGACTGATACACAGACCCCACACACAGACTGACCACAGACCCCACACAGAGACTGATACACAGACCCCACATAGAGACTGATACACAGACCCCACGCACAGACTGATAAACAGGTCCCACATACAGACTGATACACAGAGTACACACCGAGACTGATACAGTCTTACAGATACTGATACACAGACCCCACACACAGACTGACCACAGACCCCACGCAGAGACTGATGCACAAACCCCACACACAGACTAATACACAGACCCACACAGAGACTGATACACAAACCCCACACACAGACAAATACATAGATCCCACACAGAGACTGATACACAGACCACACACACAGACTGATATACAGGTCCCACACAGACACTGATACATGAACCGCGCACACAGACTGATAAGCAGGCCCTATACAGAGACAGATACACATACACCACACAGAGACTGATATGCAAACCCCACACACAGACTGACACATTGACCTCACACACAGATTGAAACACAGACCACACACAGTATATAAAACACGGGCCTCACACAGAGACTGACACATAGTGTCCTTTCAGAATTTGATGCACAGACCCTTTTGAGACTGAGGCACTGTGCCCATACAGACAAAAACACTGACCCCATACAGATTGATACACAGACCCCATACAGATTAATACACAGACCCCATACAGATTGATACACAGACCCCATACAGATTGATACACAAACCCCATACAGATCGAGACACAGACCCATACAGATTGATACACAAACCCCATACAGATCGTACACAGACCCCATACAGATTGATACACAAACCCCATACAGATCGATACACAGACCCCATACAGATTGATACACAAACCCCATACAGATCGATACACAGACCCCATACAGATTGATACACAAACCCCATACAGATCGATACACAGACCCCATACAGATTGATACACAGACCCCATACAGATCGATACACAGACCCCATACAGATCGATACACAGAACCCATACAGATCGATACACAGACCCCATACAGATCGATACACAGACCCCATACAGATTGATACACAAACCCCATACAGATCGATACACAGACCCCATACAGATTGATACACAGACCCCATACAGATTGATACACAAACCCCATACAGATCGATACACAGACCCCATACAGATCGATACACAGACCCCATACAGATCGATACACA